>NW_027536464.1:6300817-6330429 GCF_008692635.1 Crocuta crocuta
TGGGGGGTGAGGGTGGAGGGTGGGGAGCATAAGAGAATTATGTGAGAGGCACTTTGGGTGGGATCTCTCTACTTCACTGTTACCTACTGGAGAGATACTCTGTTTTGATCTCCCTTGGAATTTCCTTAGCTTCCTCCCCCTCTGTGGAAGTACTTCTAAGCCTCTTGTTATTAGGGTCCCTAGGCCCATCTTTCACAGTATCTCAACGATTGATGGAAAATGCAGGCAACACAAAGGCCAGATAATGGCAGTTCAGGATGTTCCCCCCCGCTCCCCGCCCCAGGAATTTGCTGTCTGTCTCTTCTCTCTCTTTCTCCCATTTCCTTTCCCACCTACTCAAATAGACAAAAAAGGTAAATCAGCAAGTGCGCCCCCCAAGCTGAAGTCCAGCCAGGAAATGAGATGCCAGCCTCCCTAGACTGCATCAGTAATTCCTTGTCCTCCTGAGGGCTGCCTCTCTTGTTTCAATCAAGGGGAAATTCTCTAAACTCCCCTGCAGACCAACCATTCATAAAACAGTTTCAGAATTTCCTCTCTCCCCTGAGTCATTTAATTATGTGGTTCTAAGAAGGAAAGAAGGATGCAGTTGAGATGAATGGCCACGTGGTCAAAGGCCCAGGATAGGCCTATGAAGGTAGTAAGAGTGTTGCTTTACCTTAAACCTTTAACTACAGCTCTGAAACAATGGGAAAAGTTTCCATTCATATCCACTTTCAAAAATTGTAACAAGATTTACATTTTTGATGCATAGTTTCAAGGTTGTGTCAAAGCAACCTGTATATCACAAATTTTGTGTCACTGAAGTAATTCTGGAAGCTTCAGATGGACCTCCTTATGATAGATTATACTTTTTCTTTTTTCTTTACAGAGTAAATAAATCCACTTTGTAGACTAAATTTTTTAAATTCATTATTAACTCCCTCCAACTTTTTTACATTATTATTTTCCTAATTATTCTCTCCCCTGTGAGACTTTCATATCACAGACAAACTTTACCACTCTTCATGGAATATCAGGTTTTTTCCCACTCATCTCTCAAGAACTGATTTTCATCCCTTTGAGGGCAATACTGGACCCACTGGGAATGCATGGGGAGTAATTATTGAAAGAGCAGGTTTCCAAGTACTCAAATATACTAGTGCTTTGGAAAACTCCATTATCATAAGTTTTATCCAGTATAGTTAAACCAATTGAAATAAACACTCCAAGTCCATTCTACAGCATCCTCCCGGACTGCACTGTGAGTTCTTAGGTTGGATTAAAAAAAAATCAGCAAACTGGATCCCGAGCACTAGACATACCCTCTATCCCCCGGGGCATATTAATAGATTTTCCCCTTCAACTTCCATTTTTAGCAATCTCAAAGCATTTCCAACAATCCTAAATCCTTACCTTCAGCAGATGGCTTCTTTACAGACATTGGACTTCATTCAAATTTCACCTTTGAAGACAATGCCAGCTCTCTGTTTCTTTTGATATGTAAGCACTACCTTTTGTCAAAGACTAGTTCTCCCTTCAGGGTGGAGTCTGTTATGTCAGCAAGGGGCATAATGTGAGATTTTCTGCTTTCACCTTAACTGTAAAGGCAGACTTCAAATTTCAATTAGAAGTAATAGTCTATAAACCACCACATAAAAATGTACAATTTTCTTTCTCAATACTTAGTCTTATTCTTTCTCATTAGAGAGCCATATTGAACAATGAAGCTTTGCTTGTGCTCGTTAATGAAAGTGCCATGCCTAAAAAGAGTCATAAAACGGGAGCCCAAAACAAAAGGCTGGAGAAATTTATATAAAGATTTTGGTTTTTATTGTAATCCCCCTGAAATAATGCTATACACAGTTCCTTTTAAATCTGTGCCATGATTGTGGAAAGGAAAATTGGGAAATAATAGTCTATTCTTGTATTCACACGCTCTCTTTACCTCCCTCACCATGACACCACCCAACCTAGTCAGCTAAGAATTCAATTGTAACCATAATTACAAAATTAGGAATGAGAATGGGGACTTTTATAGTGTAGTTATATTTCTGTAAAAGAATTTCACTGGAAAAAAATACAAAAAGCTGAATAAAAGGTAATAATAGAAAATTAAGAGTGAGGGAGGAAAATGCCAAGAAGTAATCTTCACATTTTCATTATAGATTACATTCAGCTACAAGCAGCAGAAAATTCCAGTAGTTTAAGTAAAGGAACAGCCCTGAGATACAGCATGGTATGGCAAACATCTCAATTAATATCCTCAAGGACTCAAGTTCCTTTCTCTTTCTCTTCTGTCACTTGTCCTCAGAAACTACTAGCCCAACTTGGTTACAAGTTGGCTACGATGGTTTCAGGCACACCATCCAGATCCATGAAGGAAAGGTCAGGGCTTTTTCCTGTATGTGTGTGGGGGGCAGGAGGCAGGTATGAAAATCAGGAAAACCTTTCCTAGAAGGCCCCTAGCCAACTTCTCTTTATTTCTCCCTAGCTAGGTTGGTATCAGATATCCATGCCTGGAACAGTGACTAGTCAAAGAAAATAGGATCATGATGAGTTCGTTAGAAAAGTTCCCTTGGTGCTGCTGATGGAGCCAAGTTCCCGATGAAAGCAAATTTGGAGCAGAGGAGAATGGAAACCTGAATAATTTCAGGGCTCTACCAAGGTGAATGGGGGGTGGGTAGCGTGGGGAATAGCAGTTGGATTGGGCATTACCAGTGTCTGTTACATAGTTCTAATTATATTTACAGAAGTAGGTTTCATTTCTTTATGATAGATTTAGAGCTCTGAAATGTCCAACTTCTATAGCTATTTTATCAGTTTTTGTTGAATATTGTAAAGATGCAGCCCTAATTCACTTTCTAGTGAAGTTTGGTGTCCACTATCAGTATCTTAGTGGATGTTAGAGAAGGGCTTTATTTATTTATTTATTTATTTATTTATCTATCTATTTATTTATTTATTTATTTTTAATCTTATGTTTTGTGGGGAGAGAGAGAGAGAGAGAGAGAGAGAGAGAGAGAGAATCCCAAGAAGGCTCTACACTAAAAGCACAAAGCCTGATGCCAGGCTTGAACTCAGTAACTGTGAGATAATGACCTCAGCCAAAGTCAAGAGTTGGAAGCTTAGTGGACTGAGCCATTCAAGCACCTTAGGAGTTTCAGTTTAGTCCTTCTAGCCAAATACACCTGTCTGCTCCAAACTTGACACACACCTTGAGCTACGGCAGTTTTCACTGCTGATGTCCCCTGCCAATCCCATTCCTCTCAATCTTCTTGAAATCCTCCCTTCTCTTCGTATTTGTGACCATTCTTTTCCATTCACTTTTTCACTCTTTTTGGTTTCACTTCATCAATCTATCATTATCTCCTGAAATCTAAGCCCTTTGATCATGTTCCGCTGTATATTTTTTGCTCCTTTGTAAATATTATCTGCTTTTAGGGCATGAATGCCTAGCTCTGCATAGCATAGCTTAGAAATGTGTGTTTTATATTTCCTTAGGGAAATTCTTTCAAATTCAGCATGGCCCAAAGTTATCACCAACTCTTTCTCGTGAAACTTCCTGGCTTTCTGAATTCAATGGTATCATCACATGGCAGAACTCAGACGCAAAATTTTTTTTATCACGGGATGCTTGGGTGGCTCAGTTGGTTAAGTGTTCGACTTCAGCTCAGGTCATGATCTCACGGTTGCTGGGTTCAAGCCCTACAGTGGCCTTTGCACTGACAGCTCAGGGCCTGAAGCCTGCTTCAGATTCTGTGTCTCCCTCTCTCTCTGCTCCTCTCCCACTTGTGCTCTGTCTCTCTTTCTCAAAAGTAAATAAACATTAAAAAATTAAATAGAAACCTTTTGATCATGATTGACTAGCTTTTACATTACCTTTTGTATTATCAAGCATGTCCTGCTGTTTTAGTTTTTTCTATGGAGATGTCTCTTTCACTGGTGTATTAGATGACACAGTGCTTATATAATACTTAACAAAGAGTTAACAACAAAATAAGAAATCAATGCATGTTTGTTCCTATTGTTGCTGTTACAATAGCACAGAATATCACTATTGGTTTTACTGAAAAATAATCCTCCTAAGTGTTCTTATTCTATTTAATTTTTCTTTAAATTCGTACTTCACATTCCTTTATACTAACACTTGTATCATGTTTATTACCTTACTTATGATTTCTTGATTCTTTAATTAGTATGTGATTTAGCACTAACATCAACAAGGCTTTACATGATTCCAAGGTTATCACATTGACGTCTCAGTACAAATCTTCCATTAAGTCAATCAACTTTTTATTTCTTCTTGCTAGTCTTGTCTCTATAACCCTACATCAGACTTTAATGTAAACTTAGGGTATTTAATTCAAATCCCTCAATGTGTTGATGTGAAAAACTAAGCACCAAGGACTTGTCCAGGGTCAGGTGACCAATGAAAGAGAGGCAGAGCCTGGGCTCAAACTCAGATGCTCTGTTTCCCCATT
Organism: Crocuta crocuta; assembly: GCF_008692635.1. Taxonomy (NCBI): domain Eukaryota; kingdom Metazoa; phylum Chordata; class Mammalia; order Carnivora; family Hyaenidae; genus Crocuta; species Crocuta crocuta. Next base: position 6,305,278 of record NW_027536464.1, read on the forward strand.
CAAAGCTTTTCCTAGTTCATCAAAACTATTAATGCATTGCAATATTGCTGCTGGTTTATATTAAATTCTGCTTAACTAACCCTTCTATTTATTTTTTCATGTAAGTGAATGTCAATTCATTCTTACTGATTTCCTTAAACTTTTGACCTAAAATAGGAAATATTAACAGAGTTTAATAATTTTTTTAATTGTTTATATCTCAGTGTTCTTGTTAAACAAGATCACATTTTTATCTTCATTATTTGTATTTCTACAGCTCTTTGAACCAAAATGCAATGGTAGACAACATGGTTCTAGGAAGTAAGTAGACAACATGGTTCTAGGAAGTAAGTAGGAATCCTTAACTACCTGCTAACCTAATGTTTGCCAGAACACAGATTGAGAGGTCCACATTAGTTAGCCATAGATGACAGCATTTTGGTGATATAACCAAACCAATATATCTGGTCTCAGACTATGGGGTAAGAATTGTGTTTAATGTGGCATATAGCCATATAAACAGTTCCAAAGGTACTTTTACAATGACTCTATTTTGTAAACCGGGAGAGAGGGAAGGGAAGAGAAATAATAAACAACCAAAGACTTAACCTGAAACTATGAAACTAAAACATGTTTCTCAATAGCTCCATGTTCAGAATGATGCCTCTATAGCTTTGGCCTTTGTCTTTCCTAAAATGTTGCAAAAACCAATAATTAGACCCCTATTATATGAATCTATATTCTTCTATCAACTTTCTCATTTATATCAAAGTCTTCCCATGAGGGAACAAAAGGGCATTCTCGGTTTAACTCTGAGAGCCAGAGAAAAAGTGAGTGGGCAAAATGAGTTAAGAAAACTGGAGGGAAGAGCATGAATGACCTTTGTTTTAAAAAAGTTTTCTGTTTTAGAATATCTGTATAAATTCAGAGCCTATATATGACCCTATATCAGATCCTGATACCTCTAAACAAGAGACAGGAAATATATGCCTTCCAGAATGTAGTCACTATACAATAAAGTATATGCAAGGGAGAATAAAAGTAGAGAAAAGAGCAGGAAGATATAAATGAAATGACATTTCTATGTTTGGTTCCCTTTAGGAATGTCTACAGCACAGAACTACTTCTTAGCAGTCTTCAATAGTTGTGCGTAAATGTTAGCATTGAGTACATGTTTGGGGATAAGCCTGAGCGTGGCCTTAGTGGATTGTCAAGGAGCAAATAGGCATTATGTGGAAGCTATGATTAGCAGCACAAATACAGTTGCCTAAAGTGCTGCCAAATGCAAACTTGGTTTACAGAAGAAAAATTAGTTGTTCTTAAACCAAGAAGACAATACAAAGTAGCCATTAGCCTGCACATACTGACTGCATTATACTGTTCTGCTGATGTACTCAGTATCATGTCGACAAAGTTCTGGTACCCTTGTTTAAGTCTTCATACATTTATCTGACTTCATTTTGCCTTCATTTGTTTAGGAATATTTGGCCATTAATGAAAACAAAACTGTCTCCTGAGACAGGAATTGTTTTCAAACAATCTCTGAGCTGACTCTGAATTTTTGTAACTGACTCTTCTGTTATTCATATCTCTGACCTATTTTGTTTAAGTGCATCATTGCCCTGGGGGAATTATTCTCTCTTATTATGACATGAGACCCAATTATCCAATGAGTCAGTATCACCTAGGAGATAACATATATGTTTGCCCCTTGAGTGTTTCTTTAGGAAAAATGAGTTAGTTTTCTCTCTTAAAGAGTCCAATAAGATTCTCTTATAAAAGCAATAATTTATAGCATAATTAATTTCTCTTTCAAATTCTACACTGATGTACCATCATATGTTCATTTAGTATATAGAAGTTATTGCTCAATTTTTGACAGGATTAAGAGTATTTCAGCTTCCCAAAAAACCAGTTGTGTTTTATCTTTTATAGTCCCTATACTTCCTATATATAAAGAATCCATTAGTTTTAGATTAAGTTCAACAAAAAAATAGTCTATTTTTGTCATATATCTAAGATTGCAATATTTATTTTCCATCCCTGGGAAAATAGTATAATTTTGATCATTTAAGTACAAATAAATATCTTAATTCTCACCCTCGGAATGGGTCCCCACATCATCTAACTCTAACAGCTGACAGGACTTGCATTCACAAGTACCACAGGACTTGTAACAAAGAAAGAAACAGCTTTTAATAGCACAAAATTACTCCTCCCTCCACCTCCGTGGCCATAGACTTGAACCCAGCAGAGAAAGCAAGCAAAAATGTCCACCTCTCAATTTCTCCCTGGAGGGGACTTCACTACATACCTTCCTGCAGCTACCTGGGATTCTAGTTTTTAATCAGTCTGCTACATACTGACTTCAATCCTACTCTTTGGAACACTGATGAAGTTCTCGGCACAACTTCAAGTTCTGGGAGCCACTGAGGACCCAGAAGGAGGCTTGGACAATACAAAAGTTTGAGAGACAACTAGTGTCTCAGGCTTTACTGATCAACTGGCTTTATTTTCTACAGAAATCCACCCTGTCAAGACCGAGAAAGTTATCTGTTTTTCTAATGTATAGAGGCCAATACAGAGAGTGAAGGAAAATGAAGAAACAGAGGAATATGTTTCAAACAAAAGAACGAGATAACTATCCAGAAATGAATCTTAATCAAACAGAGATACATGTTTTATCTGATAGAGAGTCCAAGATAACAGTCATAAAACTGTTCACATAGATCAGGAGAGCAATGTATAAGCAAAGTGAGAATTTCAACAAATTGACAACATTAAAAAGTATCAAAGAGAAATCATGAGGGGCGCCTGGGTGGCTTAGTCGGTTAAGCGTCCGACTTTCACTTAGGTCATGATCTCGCGGTTCGTGGGTTTGAGCCCCGCGTCGGGCTCTGTGCTGACAGCCAGCTCAGAGGCTGGAGCCTGTTTCAGTCTGTGACTCCCTCTCTCTCTGACCCTCCCCTACTCACGCTATCTCTCTCTCTCTCTCTCTCTCTCCTAGAAATAAATAAAAATATATAAAAAAAAAAGAGAAATCATGAAGTTGAGGAATCTAATAATTGAATTGAAAAACTCCATAGCTGGGCTCAACAGCAGACTAAGTTAAATGGAAGTAGGGATAAGTGGACTCAAAGTTAGGACAATGGAATTCATTCAATCAGAGGAATAAAAATGGGAAAAAAATGAAAAAGAGTGAGGATAGCTTACAGGACCTATGGGATACCATCAAATGGACCTATGATATATGAATATTAATTTGAATATTGTATGTATATGGGGTGTATGTATATGTATATGCATATGTGATACCATTAAATGACTTGTGAAATGTGAATATGAAATATGAGTATGAATATTTTCTTTTAATTTTTTATGTCTTTATTTTATTTTGAGAGAGACAGAGAGCAAGTGGGGGAGGGGCAGAGAGAGAAGGAGACACAGAATCTGAAGCAGGGTCCAGGCTCTGAGCTGTCAGCACAGAGCCCAACATGGGGCTCGAACCACAGACCATGAGATCATGACCCAAGTCAGATGCTCAACTGACTGAGTCACCCAGGCGTCCTTGAATATGAACATTGTAGCACATATATATGTATATGGGGTGTATGTATATGCATATGTATATGGGATACCATGAAATGACTTACGACATATGAAATATGAATATGAATATTATATGTATATACATATGGGATGTATGTATATGTATATGGGATACCATCAAGTGGATCTATGAAATATGAATATGAATATACATATATAATAGGTAACTAGATATAGATATAGATATTATACAGGTCCCAAAAGGAGAAAAGAGAAGGAAAAAGAAAAAAACCTTGTCGGAAATAACGACTGAAACCTTCTCTACTTTGGGGAAAGAAACAGAAATCCAAATCCAGAAGCCCAGGAAGTTCCAAAAAGAATAAATCTAAAGAGATCCACACTTAAAAACATTATAATTAAATTATCAAAAGTTAAAGACAAGAAGAGAATCTTAAAAGTAGCAAGAGAAAAGCTTGTTATATGCAAAGGAATGCCCACAAGACTACACTACCAGCATATTTTTCAGCAGAAACTTTGCAGACCAGAGTGGGATGGCATGACATATTCAAAGTATTGAAAAAAAACAACAACTACTAAGCAAGCATACTCTATATGACAAAAGTGTTCTTAAGAGTTGAAGGAGATAAAGAGTTTTCTAGACAAACAAAAGCTGAAGTCGTTTATCACCACTAGACTGGCCTTACAAAAATGTTTAAAAAAATGTCTTCTAGTTGAAAGAAGACACTGGTTAGTAATATCAAAACACGTTAAACTTTAAAGCCCACAGGTAAAGGTAAATATATATTTAAGTTCAGAATATTGTTCTGATGATATGAGTAAATTATTTAAAACTCTAGTATGAAAGTTAAAAGACCAAAGTATTTTTTGTTTTGTGTTTTTAATTTTTTTATTTCTTTAATAGTTTATTGTCAAGTTGGTTTACATATAACACCAAGTTCTCATCCCAACAAGTGCCTTCCCTCCTGCCCATCACTCCCTTCTCCTCTTCCCCACCATCATCAGCCCTTAGTTTTTTCTCAGCATGTAACGTTTATTTTTGAGAGAGATAGTTTGAGTGGGGGAGAGGCAGAAAGAGAGGGAGAGACAGAATCTGAAGCAGGCTCCAGACTCTGAGCTGCCAGCACAGAGCCCAATGCAGGGCTGGAACTCATGAACTGTTAGATCATAACATAAGCCAAAGTTGGATGTTTAACCAACTGAGCCACCCAGGCACCCCAAAAGACAAAAGTATTTAAAGTGATCATAATGACAATAATTTATTAGCAGACACATATGTAAAAGATGTTAAGTTGTGACATAAAAAGCATAAAATATGAGGGTAGGGTACCTTTGCCATGCATTTGAAGTTTTTATTAGTTTACAATAGACTGTTATAAATATTAAATATAAATACTTTATGTAATCCTCATTGTAACAATAGGGCAAAAGCCTATAGTAGACACACGAAAGATAAAAAAAATAAAATAAGATGATGAAATGAGAGAATACAAGCACAGAAACATCACAAAGGAAAAGAGGAAGAGAATAATAAAAGAATGAAAGAATTACAAAACAACCAGAAAACAATTAACAAAACAGCAGCAGTAAGTTGCTTGTCAATAATTACCCTAAATGTAAATGGACTAAATTCTCCAAAGTACATATAGTGGCTAAATGGATCAAAAACCAAGACCCAACTACACATTGCTTATAAGAAACTCACCTCAGCTTTAAGGACATACAAAGATTGAAAGAGCAGGGATGGAAAAAGTTATTCCATGAAAATGGAAAACATATGAAAGAAGAGGTATCTATAGGTATCCAAAAAAAAAAATAGATTTTAAGCCAAGGACTGTGACAAGAGATAAAGAAGGTCATTACATAATGATAACAGGATCAATCATCAACAGAATATAACAGTTGTAACTATTTATGCTTTCAACATAGGAGTACCTAAGTACTTAAAACAAATACCAACAAATCTAAAGCAGGAAATAGACAGCAATACAATAATGGTAAGGATCTTCAATAATCCACTTTCAACAACAGATAGATCATCCAGACAGGAAATCAATAATGAAACATGGGACTTAAGCTACACATTATACGAGATGGACTTAACAGACAAAAATAGAACATTCTTACCAACAGCTCCAAAATATACAATTCTCTCAAGTGTACATGGAATATTCTTAAGGATAAACCATATGTTAGGCTAAAACACAAGACTTAATAGATACAAGAAGATGGAAATAAAATAAAGATTCTTTTCCAATCACAATGGTATAGAAATAGAAATCAATTACAAGAAGAAAACTGGGAAACTCACAAATACCTAGAAATTAAACAACATGTTTCTGTATAAGCAATAGGTCAATGAAGAAGTTAAAAGAGAAATCAAAAAATATCTTGAGACAATTGAAAATGAAACTACAACATACCAAAGTTTGTGTGATACAGCAAAATCCCTAAGATTCCCTATAAAAGGGAAGTTTATAGCAATAAATGCCTACATTAAGAAAAAAAAACTCAAATAAGCAAACTACCTTTACGTCTCAAGGTACTAGAGAAAGAATAAACTAAGATCAAACTTAGCAGAAGGAAGGAAACAATAAATGTCTGAGCAGAAATAAATAAAATGTAAATGAAAAATACACTAAAAAGATCATTGAAATGAAAGAACTATTTTTAAAAATTTTTCAATGTTTATTTTATTTTTGAGAGAGAGAGAGAGAGAGAAAGAGAAAGAGAGAGAGAGAGAGAGAGCATGAGTAGAGGAAAGGCAGAGAGAGAGGGAGACACAGAATCTGAAGCAGGATCCAGGCTCTGAGCTGTCAGCACAGAGCCTGACACAGGGCTTGAACTCACAAACTGTGAGATCATGACCTGAGCCGAAGTCAGTGCTTAACCGACTAAGTCACTGAGGCATCCCAGAAGACTTATTTAAAAAGATACACATAATTGACAAACCTTTAGCCAGAGTCACCAAGAAAAAGAGGATTCAAATAAAATTAGACATGAAAGAGGAGACATTAACAACTGATACCACAGAAATACAAAAGATCATGAAAGACTAGTAACTATGAACAATTTTTCACTAACAAATTTAACAACCTAGAAATGGGTTCCTAGAAACATACAACCAATCAAGTCTGAATCACGAAGAAATAAAAAAATATGAATAGAAGGTTTGAGTTATTATTAAGAAGATTGAATCATTAATCAAAGTCTTCACAACAAAGAAAAGTCCGAGACCAGACAGCTTCACCAGTGAATTCTAGAAGACATTTAAAGATTTAATAACAATCCTTCTCAAAATCCTTCCCCAGAATAGAAGAGGCAGGAATACTTCCAAGCTCATTTGATGAACATACTTGCAAAAGTCCTCAACAAAATACTAACAAACCAAATTCAACAACACATTAAAAGAAGAGACACCATGATCAATTGGAACTTTTTCCAGAGATGAAAAGATGGTTCAAGATCTGCAAATCCATGTGATATGCCACATTAACAAAATGAAGGTTAAAAATAATATGATTATCTTAACAGATGCAGACAAAGCATTTGCCAAAATTTAACATTCTTTCATAATAAAAACTCTCAACAAACTGGGTATAGAGAAAACATACCAAAACATAACAAAGGCCATATATGAAAAGACCATGACTAACATCATACTCAGTGGTGAAATGCTGAAAGCTTTTCCTCTAAGTTCAAGAACAGGATAAGGATTCTCACTCACCACTTTTTTTTTTTAATGTTTTATTTATTTCTAGGAGAGAGAGAGAGAGACAGCGTGAGCAGGGGTGGGTCAGAGAGACAGGAAGTCACAGACTGAAACAGGCTCCAGGCTCTGAGCCGGCAGTCAGCGGCTCGAACCCACGAACCGCGAGATCATGACCTAAGCGAAAGTCGGACGCTTAACCGACTAAGCCACCCAGATGCCCCTCGCTCACCACTTTTATTCAGCACGGTACTGGAAGTCCTAGCCAGACCAAGAAAAAAGCAATAGCAGACATCCACATTCAAAAGGAAGAAGTAACACGGTCTTATTTTGTAGAATATATGATGTTATATATAGAAATATGATGATTATTATATAGAAAATCCTATAAGTGCCACCAAAAAGCTGCTAGAAATAATAAATGGTTTCAGTAAAGTTACAGGATATAATATACTAAAGTCAGTTGTGTTTCTATACACCAACAATGAATATCAAAGAGAAATTCAGAAAGAATAAAGAAAGAGAAACAAAGAAATTAAAAAAGAGTTCCCCTTTATTATACCACTAAAAAGAATAAACCTCTTAAGAATAAGTTTAACCAAGAAAGCAAAAGATCTCTACACTAATAGTTGTAATGCATTGACTGAAGAAATTGTAGAGGAGAAAAATAAATGGTAAGATATTTGTGCTCAGGGAAAATTGGAATAATTCCAATAACTGGAAGAATTCATATACATACTACTAAAAACAATCTGCATTTTCAATGCAATCTTTATCAAAATTCCAATGCCCCTTTTCACATCAATGGAAAAAAATAAACGATCCTAAAATTTTTATGGAACCACTAAAGATCGCAAATATTCAAAGCAATCCTGAGAAAAATGAATAAAATTGGAGACATCACACTTTCTGATTTCAAACTATATTAGAAAGCTCTCGTAGTCAAAACAGTAATCGAAACAGGTACTGACATAAAGTCAGACATAGGAACAGTGGGACAGAATAGAGAACCCTGAAATAAAGCCACACATACGAGGTCAATTCAATTTTGACAAAGGAGTCGAGAATGTACAATGGAGAAAGGACAGTCCCTTCAATTTCAATAAACGGTGTTGAGAAAACTGGAGCACCAGATGCAAACGAATGAAACTGAACCCCCATCTTACTCCATACACAAAAAGAATCTCAGAGCAGATGAAAGATTTGAACAGAAGGCCTGATATCACAAAACTCGTAGAGGAAAACACAAATAACAAGCTTCTTGACGTTGGTTTTGGCAATGATTTTTTGGGTATGACATCAAAAGTACAAGCAACAAAAGCAAACATAAACAATTGAGACTACATCAAACTAAGGAGCTTCTGCACAACAAAGGACACAATCAACAACAACAACAAAAAGGCAACCTATGGAATGGAAGGAAGTATTTGCCAATCATATATTTGATTAGAGGCTAATATCTGAAGTACATTTTTAAAAAACTCATGTAACTCAGGGTGCTTGGGTGGTTCAGTCAGTTCATCATTCAACTTCAGCTCAGGTCATGATCTCACAGTTCCTGGGGTTTGAGCCCCAAGTTGGGCTCTGTGCTGACAGCCTGGAGCCTGCTTCAGATTCTGTCTCTCTCTCTCTCTCCTTGCTCCTCCCCCTGCCTGCACTCTGTCTCTCTCTCTCTCAAAAATAAATAAACATTAAAAAAAAAAAACCCCTCAGAATTCAATAGCAAAAAAACCCAACCCATTCAATTTTAAAAATGGACAAGGGAGATGAATAGACATTTTTCCAAAGAAGATATACAAATGGATAACAGGTATGTAAAAAGGTGCTCAACATCACTAATCATCAGGGAAATACAAATCAAAACCACAATGAGATCTTACTTCACACCTGTTAGGATTGCTAATATCAAGAAGATAAAAGAGGATGTAGAGAAATGGAACCCTTGTACACTATTGGTGGGAAGCTGTACTCATACAGCCCCTATGGAAAACACTACAGAGTTTCCTCAAGAATTTAAAAGCAGAACTACAGTAAGCCCCTGCAATACCATTTCTTGGTATAAATGCAAAGAAATGAAACCGATGCCTATAGTTCCATCGGCATAGCCGCATCATCCACAACAGCCAAGAAATGGAAACAACTTAGCAGTCTGTTGATGGTTGAATGGATGGGGAAAATATGGGGTGTGTGTGCGTGTGTGTGTATACAATGGAGTATTGTCAGATTTAAAGAGAAGGAAATTCTGTGATTTGCAACAATGTGGATGAACATGAAGGTTATGATGCCAAATGAAATAAGCCAGACAGTGAAAGACAAATGTGGAATGGTATCACTTACTTACAGAATATAAAAAAAAAAGTTGTCAGCTTGGGGGGTGGAGGAGATAGTGAGAGGCTGTTAAAAGGGTACATACAATCTTTTATTAATAAGATGAATAAGGTCTGAGGATCCAATGTATAACAATATGACTATAGTCAATAGCATGGTATTGTATAATTCAAATTTGATGAAAATATAACTTAAATGTTTTTACCCCCCAAAAAGCAACTATGTAAGGTCGTCTGTATATTAACTAACTTGATGGTGTGAATCCTTTTGCGATGTGCGTGTATGTAAACATATATATATATCTCAAATCATCACACTGCACACTTTAAATGGCTTACAATTTTATTTGTCAATTAAACCCCAATAAAGCAGGGGGAAAATTCTGTTCCAGCTCCTTTATTCTTTGAATGATTTACAGTTACTAATATTATGGCCTGGCTCAGGGTATCCGTGTTTCCGCATAAACTTTGTGGTAGTATCCCTATAATGTGATTAATTTAAGTGTCTTTCTGCTTGTGCTACAGAGGACTTACCATGCTCTGGACATTAGCAAGTGAAACAAAAAAATGCTTTCTTCTATTTATGAGGCCAAGTGAGAATGGACCTGGGGTTAAATCCAAACAGAGCTTGGTTCTCTCAGTTTTGAAAACCTACTCGTTGCTTTGTTCTCATGAAATTCATGGTGTTCTCAAGAGCATATATTGGCCCAGCAGGAATGAAATTTTTATAAGCCTCAATTACGAGGTCTCCAAAACACATGTAGCTTGTAGTATACTGCTATTCAGAAATGGCCCAATATTTTATTTTCTGCTGATTGGTGTGTATAACTATGTGTATAATATAATGATATTATATATATTATATGCATGTAACCACAAGTAATTCTATGCTTTATTTCTTAGATTGATGTGCCTACTTTGTTTTTTACTTTTATTTTTTTAAATTATACCATTTATTCATTTTTGACAGACAGAGACAGAACATGAGTGGGGGAAGGGCAGAGAGAGAGAGTGAGACACAGAATCTGAAGCAGGCTCCAGGCTCAGAGCTGTCAGCACAGAGACTGATGGGGGCTCAAACCCATAAACCGTGAGATCATGACCTGATCTGAAGTCAGATGCTCAACCAACTGAGCCACCCAGGTGCCCCCTACTTTGCCTTTTTGTAAATTACTTTATTATCTTTATAATAACTCTCTTTTTGTTAAATTTTATTTCATTTTATTTTAAGAGACAGAAAGTGGGGGAAGGGCAGAGAGAGCAGGAGTCACAGAATCTGAGGCAGGGTTTAGGCTCTGAGCTGTCAGCACAGAGACCGACATGGGGCTCAAACACATGGACTGTGAGATCATGACCTGAGCTGAAGTCGGATGCTTAACTGACAGAGCCACCCGGGCGCCCCCTACTTTGTTTTTTGTAAATTACTATAATATCTTTATAATAATTCTCTGAGATAAGTATTTAAGTTCTCACATGACAAATGACAAAACTATTCTATTTTGTCCTCAGATATGCCGTAGAACATCACGTCATACTCATGCTTCCAGTGGGCATGAGTTTCCAACAGCTTGTTGAAACCATATTTCTCCAGAATGTGTTTTGGATTTTACCACCCTGGTCAGGACGACAGTTATTTCTTCCCATTAGCACCGGCATCCCCTGGACAAGAACTCAATGATTGTATATTGCATGAATTAATGGATGATTATGTTTTCGTAAACAGAAGCACATAAAAAAAGCAAACAAAACTGATGTGTCTTTAAACCCTACAATTAGAACCAATAAAACAAGCTGGGAAATCTATACCAAGCAGAGGATTCATTTGATTCCCAAATGTAACCACCTGGTAACAAAAATCTTCACCATGATGCCAATGAGCTAGAAATCTATGGCTAAAACTGCTTCACCCTCCACAGATACCATTTTTTCCTATGGGCACCCCAAAATGGCCGGGCAACTTACAACATAAATTCTCTGTTTAAATGCAAATAAAAACACCAGCAAACAGATACTCTTGAAGTATCAGTGGATCTTCCTACAGAAACACGCATTTCCAGAGCTCCGTGAAATACATTGATACCTCCTTTCCATGCTTTGAGAGTAAATGAATTTTCGTCAATAATTTACACATTGTAAGGCCAAATAAATGAGCTATTAGAAGGTGAACTGAGGCAAATCGTGTGTTGCATCTTCGTTTTAAGCTTATATTCTACTTTAAAAATCTCAAGGTAAAATATTTTCATATGTGAACTCATTAATCCCTTCTAAAAAAAATGGGCAGTATGCGTGATCATCAAGCAAGTGATAAAAAGTAGAGATCTAGTTTTTAAACAAATATATTGACCTTAAGCACTCTATTTTAGAAAAGATACAGAGTTGCTTCTTGGACTCTTTTGGCAACAATCTACTAACATTTTAGCTTATTCCAATGAAAATAGATGGTGCAGCAATATAAAAACAACAGTGCCATTAAAGTTAAATAGTTCTGAGCCTCACATTCCTACAATAATAATATTGGCCTTTGCCTCTGTTATAGCAAATGTATTAAATATTCATGCTGATATTTATTTTCTAAATGTAAAATGGAGTTAAGATAACAAATAAAGTCTACCATCTGGTGAGGGTATTGGTTATATATTATATATTTTTTGTTTCTTGGGCTTTTACATGTTTGATTCAAGGTAGGCTACTGAATAATGCATAAACATCTTTAAAAATGCATTTCAATAGTTGAGATTATAGTTGGTTGTCAGGTTCTCATCTTGAGCTAATAACGTGGTGATTTTCTTTTTGTACAGAACAAAACAATGGAGAAGCTAACCAGTAAAAACCTTATCGGTGTTGAGTCAAAATATTTTTCTGATACAGATTTTCTACCAGTGAGTTCATTTTGTAGAAGAAAACCACCACAATATTCTGTATAAATGTTACATGTCCTGAAGCATCTCCCTAGGAAAGTTTTTTTGTGATTGGAAGCAATCTCGACCTAATCTAATGATGTAAGAAATAGGCTCTATTTGCAAATCTCCAAATAACCAACAGATGTAAAGCTATGGAAGACAACATATCTATTTGGTATAGCTCTGCCTTTTTTGAAGGGATCCTTTTTATCTCTCTATTCATCATAAACTCGTGCCACATGTATTTATACTTTGAGGCTAAATAGATACTAAAGATTTAACTTCTTAGGGCTTTTTAAGTAGAACTGTCCATAAGCTCGCCACATTCTGGGTTCTGATTCTGAGCTGTGAAGATTCAGAAGCTTGGCTATATAAACCTTATCGTGAATTTTCATGTTTGGTGGCAAACTGCCTTTAATTAAGCAGATCCATTGAAGATTGATTGCTAATGTAAAATCCCATTTTATTAATTCTGAATGAGAAACATAACCACAAATTAGACTGAGGACTGGCTACATAATTGGGAGGACCCAGTACAAAATGAAAATGTAGGACCCCTTGCTCAGAATGATTAAGAATTTCAAGACAGCAATGACAGGGTATTAAACTAAGCGCCAGGCTCTTCTAAGGGCAAAGATCTTGTATAACTGCACAGGTCACATGCCCATGGAGCTGGCCCTGATTAAACTCATATATCTGCCAAAGATTGCTTGAAAGTACCGAGTTAGAGTAAAAGGATTTGGACACATACCCGTATTCCTGAGAACACCGGTTGGATTGGTCTTTCTAACCTTAGCCAAGTAGAATAGAAACACATCAGCACTTCCTACTGCTGGCTCAAGTTCATTTAGCTCATTGCTCTTTTGTCGTAGTGGAGCTTTCTTCATCATGTTACAGTCCAGTAGAGCTGCTAAGAGTTTTTGCAAAATACCCTATCTTTTTAATTGGATTAGTAGATACCTTTGTCAAATCAGCTATACTTTCAAAACATATCTTGGTGAGCCTTGTATTTTTTAAAATTTCTTACCTATATGATTTATTTTTTCTTAAGTTTGTATTCAAATTTATTAGTTAAAATACAGTGTAATATTATTTTCAGGTGTTCAATATAGTGATTCAACACTGCATTGTATGGTATACATAATGGGCTGGTTTTCAGTAGTTTCTTTTTTGGAGGCTGGCCTTTCTTAGCTCTGCTCCTGGACTTTGAAGAAATTTGTAACAATCATCTGCATGCTCTAGGCTTTATTCACTCATTCAACACATTTTTATTTAGTGTCTACTATGTAAATGATAGGTGCCATAGTGTTTAATATTATAGAACATATATAACATCATATGTTATATGAATCACATATATTCAACATATGTTATTTAAGATGTGAGATTCTGAGAATTGACACATATATTTGTCTGTTATGTTAAGCATATATGTTAATCAGGACATGTGTATTTACACTAACAAACCCAACTCAAATCATCCTAAAAGTTAAATAAATATATGATTAATAGATACATAAAGTGGTTTCAAAGTGGCTGGGTTTGAGAATACACAAAATGTCATTAAGATGTTTCCCTCTCTTCCTCTTCATCGTCTTCCTCCTTCTCTCCATCCTTTCTCTCTTTCTTTCCATAATCCTGCTTCCTGGGAGTTGGCTTTATTGTCAAGCAGGATTCCTCCAAGTGGTTAAAAAAAAAAAAAGAAAGACTCAAGAACCCCTGAGCTCACATGTCAGAGGAGAGATCTCCCTTGTTTGAGAATCCAAAATTATTACCTTGACCTAATAATTCTGTCATGAAGCCTGGAACACTTTTATTAATTATCCATAAGAATGTGAGTCCCCCTGGGAAGTGGAGGGGGGACTTGTAAAAGGAAAAGTGAGAGCTTTTGTTCCACAAAAGGAAAAGGAGATTCTGTGCAGGTAAAAATGTATGTCTCCTCCAGCTTTACCCTATAGGACCCTACAGGTGAATGTAGAGAGAGCTTGAGACTTGAAGTCTGGAAGAAGGGATGAGCCACTAAAACCTATTTTCTATGGAAACGTGAGCAAATCACTGTGGTGTGAAGGGCTCATCACTGTGACTTTCAAGGGAAAGCATGAAACAAATACAACTAGTTGTTCCACAGTGCTTAGAGGAAAGACTAAAAAGTTTACAATTCACAATAATCAAGCTATAGGTTTTGTCCAACTTTGTTGCATATATAGAAAGATACCATTTAATTTTTTGAACTTGGTCAAAATGTTTAACCCTTAGGACTTGGAGTTTCCAGTTTCTAAGATGAGATGAATACCACGATTTTGCAGGCTTTCATCAAAGACAAAGAAATTAAGGAGGCCAGCAACTCCAGGTCTGAAGCTATGCCTTGGGTATTGATACTCCCAAGAGTTACATTAATTCCTGTACAGCTCTCAGATTCATTCTAAAATCTAACGGGACCAAGCTTTTCTCACGTCTTCTGATTCCCTATGAGGAATGCCCAGAAGCATTTGCATTGTTGCACACCCACCTAACATTTTGCAGCGTTGATATTTCAAAGTACTTTGAAATTCTTTTCTTAAACTCTATCCTCTGGAGAAAGGCAATAGTATCATTACATAATGCTATGTGACTTGGCTAGCGACGAACAGCTCATAAATGGAACTGTACACAGGTAATATAATCATCAGTCCCGCCATCATTCCATTTCTGCTTCCCTTCACGTAACACAAGGTAGGAAGACCACTTAACAGCTGGAGGGCTCCACACAGAGGAAGGCTGTGTTCTTTGCAGCCCCGAGTACCACCCCTCTCTCCACCCACACTCACACCACCTGAGCTTGACAGTGTGCTCTCACCCAAGTGACAACACACTGGAGAAATGCTGCTCTTGTATATATTCTTTATCTGTGGAGTGATGGGACCCTCAAGCTTGTCTCCCAAATGCCTCAGTTGCATCACGGGACACTTCTGACCCTTCTGGGAGCTCCTGCGACAGCTGATACTTATCCCTTCCAAACACAGGAAGGGAGGCAGGCTTCCTCCTGAAGATTTGCAGGGATGCTGAAACAGGTCCCACTATGTATTTATAATTTTAAGGAGACATTACAGTCACCAAAACCCTGAGATCAGTGAATTACTGAATGACTAAGAAATCCTAAGACGACAACAACACAACAAACAACTCAGCACTGGGAAATCCTGCCAAACACAGCATGTTTTTGCTGACTACTGCGGTCACTTTCAGCATGGACGAAAACTATTTTTTTTCCTAAACGCTTTTTTCTTAGTGTGGATTCTGAGCCAGGGAGGTGTTTAGACCTGGGCTTCTGAGTCACAGGCCAGGTGGAGGCATCGGGCTGATGAAAAGGGCTGCGTGGGGGAGCAGCTGGCAGCACCGGGTCCTTAATGGATAACAAAGCAATTCTCAGTGCGCGGATTCATCCCACACAGGACAGCAAGGTAGAAGAAGAGAGAGAGAACTCTTCCAGTGTGTCTTTTATTTTTTTCTTTAGGTGGTAAGGAGGGGAGAAGGGGGAGGTTAAATAAATGATACAGACTCAAGTTCCAGAAACAAACTAAGGAAAACCGAAAACAGCCAGCTCCCTAAATAGAATGGAAGCGCTGTCTGCAGTGAGGGAACCTGGAGGCTACACCTTCCAGGGAACCTACCAATCCTCTCAGAAGTCTTTTGTTTGCTCCCTCAATGGATCCATCCTGTCAGCACTTTAAAAATTTTTTAATATTTATTATTTATTTTTTTGAGAGGTAGAGAGGGAGAAAGTCAGAGCGTGAGCGAGGGAGGGGCAGAGAGAGAGGGAGACACAGAATCTGAAGCAGGTTCCAGCCTCTGAGCTGTCAGCACAGAGCCCGACGCAGGGCTCGAACTCACAAACCTTGAGATCATGACCTGAGCTGAAGTTGGAAGCTTAACTAACTGAGCCACCCAGGCACCTCTCACTTTTTTTTTTTTTTTAAAGTTTATCTTCTTTCCTTACTTGCCCAACTCAGAAATGCCTCAGTCATACCTTTCTATCCTGCAAACTCAGACACTGACCTCCATTAATACTTCCCCTCATCTCCTTATTCATTCAAATAACCTACACCCAGGCTAGCTCTCCTAAAAGCCCTGGAGGGCATGGAGTTAGGAAACACTGAGATAGAAATTCTCTCTCAGTGCCAGTCACAAGCCATGAAACTCTGGACAATTCTTTCACTCTGGCCCTCAGTTTTCCCATCTGTAAAATGGAATAATACTTATTTCATAATGTTCCCTCACACCCAGAGTGCTCCACATACTCAGTTCTTCCCAGCTCATCCCAGCCTCAGCCTCACAAATTCTATTCTAGGCCAATCTCTCTCATTCTGCATCTTTAGGGAGATCTGCCCATACCAGCCCAAGAAGCTACTCCCTCTCCTTCAAAACAGCCCCTTTGTTTGAAGAGTGCAAGTTGTGTCTAATCTTATGTCATTTTATCATTTTATTCATCTCTTTTACTTTACCTTTTGGGGGGAGAAGGTGTTATTCTGCCTCTTACTAGACTGTCAGTCCCATTCATAAGGGCAAGGACTATTTCTAGTCTTTCCACATTGCTACTCTACACCCTCCCAGAGCACAGAGTACTTGGCACCTGAAAGTCTCAATACATAGTTTGTTTGCAGGGCGCTTGGGTGGGTCAGTCGGCTAAGCACTTGACTTCGGCTCGGGTCACAATCTCGTGGTTCATGAGTTCAAGCCTCGCATTGGGCTGTGTGCTGATGGCTCAGAGCCTGGAACCTGCTTCAGATTCTCTGTCTCCCTCTCTCTCTGCCCTGCCCCTGCTCAATCCCCCTCTCTCTCTCTCAAAAATAAATAAAACTTAAAAAAACCAAAAACTTGGTTTGCCCTCCCATAGCATGTGTGGAAATAAACTGAGACCACCCCTGCCATTAGAACAAACAGTCTATTTATTCAGACTGTGCTAGAGCTGAGGAATCAGCCACCATCACTTGTGTTTGACAGAGAGACACAAAGGTTTTGGGGGGAAGTGTAAGTTTTAGGGTTAAATAAAAAGGAAGACTTTAGGATGCTCTCATTGGAGGTTGTCAGCATGAGGAAATTGGAGGTGGGCTCTCTAGAAGCAAGAATTTTAATGATTGGTTTGGGAAGTATATTTGGCTTTCCTTGGCTAGCTCTGAGTTAGAAGTGGGGGGAGGGGAGGTGGACAGGAGCAAGTAATACAGGGGTTGGCAGTCACAGACCAAGTCTGTTGTTCTGACCCGATTACTACAGGGGTTGTAGGCCAGAGTTCCGTTGTTACACGTGGTCTGGCCATTGTCCATGTGCCCATTTCATCTCTCACGTGATTCCTTCACTTTCTTCCCTATACCCCGTACACAACCTCCACTTTCAGACAAAATAAGGAGAGAATACATTAGTTAGCTTAAAATAAACTGTTAATAGGGGCGCCTGGGTCATTCAGTTGGTTAGGCATCCAGCTTTGGAGTTCCCGGGCCATGAGTGCGAGCCCCACATCAGGATCTCTGCTTTAGCATGGAGCTGGCTTTGGATCCTCTGTCTCCTTCTCTCTCTGCCCGTCTCCCACTGGTGTGCGCACTGTCTCTCAAAAATAAACATTAAAAAAAGTGAAAAACTGAGCAAGTCAATTTAAGTAAGTTTAAAAAATAAATAAAGAAACTGTTAATATATGACAATATCTTGAGGCATACCCATTTCAAAAATAACTGGGATTTATTAGAGTTACTGAGACCTGGAACCAGTGGATGGGTATAAACACCGGGGGAGGGGGGGCGATGTCAGTGGGCCAAGTGTTTCATGGGTTATCCTACCCCAATTACGTTGCAGAAACAGCTCTGCTTAGTTTTTCTCTTTAAAACCTATAAAATAAAACATTAAACTTTTTCAAAGATATTAAGTTCATAAAGGAGAAAAATCAAATGACTTTTTTTTTTTTTTTAGTTTTAGACAGAGAGAAAAAGAGAATATGAGTGAGGGAGAGGGGCAGAAAAAGAGAGAGAGAGAGAACCTTAAGCAGGCTCCACGCTCAGCACAGAGGCTGATGTGGGGTTTGATCCCAAGACTCTGAGATCCTGACCTGAGCCGAAGTCAAGAGTCAGACATCCAACCAACTGAGCCACCCAGGCGCCCCCAGTTAAAAGACTTCTGATGCCCATGTGTTGATGCCTGGACCCCACGCACAGCTGGACCTCTGCAGTTCCTTTGCCTGGGAGGCTTTGCCCTTGTCTTCCCTGCTCTAGGCCCTGACCTTCAAGATGAACTCCAAGAGCTGTCCTCCTCTGTGCAGTTATTGCCAACAATAGGCTCCAGCTCTTCCGCTGTCCAAATTCGTAAGGCTCTTATCTGTGTCAGTCAGCACTTAATGACATTTTGCAGTGGGCATTTTTTATGTTCATGTTCTCACTTATCACCTAAATTGGAAGCTGCTGTCACTTTTGTGTATCCACCGCAGCTACTATAATACATATACACTCAATTCATTCAGCTGTATAAATGCTTTCTTTCACCATCAATAAAAGTAAGAAATCAATAAACATTAAAATTTCAAAGAAAGAAATAAGAGTATTTTACCCTGTGTGTGAGAATAGTGTTACATGGTATTGAGTAATGTGGGCTTTGGATTAGGCTGTGGGGTTCAGACCCAAGCTTGACTGTTACCACAAATATCTACTCTTAGGCAAATTTTTAAAAGAAGTCTAAGCTTTGGCTCTCTCCTTTATAAAATGAGGGTAATGATATATATCCTATACAGAACATATTGTATATAAGTATTGGGGAGCCAGTGATACTTCATTCAAGTGATCGACCATTATTTTTTATTATAGTATTGAAAAATGACCTAAATTATATGTTAAGATTTATTAGGAAGAATCTATAAAATACACATATTTCTAAAAGCCAGGTTGTTATAAACGTGTTTGTGTTGGTTTTGAAGTTTTAATTGACATGAAGATTAAATCTATTAACTATATGGAGAATGAATTAGTAATAGGATTATTTACTTTAGTTGAGTGTCAAACCAGAAGAATTATGGTCCCGTTGAAAAAAACCAAAAGGAGCGTACATATGTGTGTATTTCATTAGCGTACAAAAAACTAGGTGTGTGACAGTGAAGATGTATCCTTTGCCTTTATGAGCATCTCAGACCATACTCATCAACTGATCAGATGTTAGTTTAGTTAAGAGAATAAGGGTCACTATGATGGAGTATAGAGCCCTGAACTTGGAATCAAAACTCAGGATTCAAGATCTACCATTTGCTAACCATGTAACTGAGGGTAAACCACATATATTCATTAAAATTTTACCTCATTTAGGGTGCCTGGGTGGCTGAGTTGGTTAAGTGTCTGACTCTTAGTTTTGGCTCAGGTCATGATCTCACAGTTCCTGAGTTTGAGCTCTGTGTCGGGCTCTGTGCTGACAGCATGGAACCTGTGTGGGATTCTCTCTCTCTCTCTCTCTCTCTCTTTCTTTCTCTCTCTCTCTCTCCTCTCTCCCAATAAATAAATAAACTTTAAAATAAATAAATAAATCAAATTGTATCTCATTTGTAAACTAGAGGTAAGATATTTAACTCAGGATTACAAAAACATAAACGTGAAGGGACTTCTCTTTCTGGCTATGATTGGCATGCTTGTAACAAACCAAGATAGCACCAAGGATAACTAGAAAAGTCAGATAGGATAGATAAATAAAATCTGTGCGGAGGCATTGGAAATGTGCTTAGGATTTGGGGGTTAAGATCCCAGAAGAAATGACAGCCACGAAGATGAACTGAACTTACACATGCATTTTTTTCCTTCCGGGGCATTTGTTAATCTTCGATGTGAGTCAGAGATGGTGAGGCCAGGCAGAAGAGGGCTGCCAATAGGGAGACAAGGCAGCAGAGCTTTTGAAAATATCGCAGGCTGGAAGACAAAACCTGGAGTTCAGTCCAAGAGGTGTCAAGGGTTTGAGGAAACAAGATCATGGAAAAGAAAGAAGCATAGAGAAATAAGCTTGACATTCTTCATACACCCCATTCAGCATTTGCCAATTCCTTATTGAGTGGGGTCAGGGGTTAAGAAGCTAAGTAAAAAGCCGCTGAAAAGGAGAAGAGAGGTTTTGGCAATCTCACAGCATTTGGGTAAACAAAAACTGGAATTTAGGACTGCCAAGGAAAAGAGGTTCTAGAAAGCACTCCAGTCTTTCAGTCGGGACCGTTGGCAAGCTTCGCTCCAGGAATTGGAGGCGGAAAGTAGACCAAGACTTGAATAGACTCCAAACCTCTGTTGGGGTCTCACATTTTCTGATCGGATTGAGGGAAGCTCCCGTTATTCAGCTGCAGGAGGGGGTGACCCCTCACTGCGGGAAGAACATCATGCAGACTCTATCACACTTGCCATCAACAATGCCTGGCACTTCATCAAAATCACTACGCATAACAGTAAACAGCACCCCCTAAATCAAAAGAGAACAGAGTCGCAGATGAACTGGATACCAGGTGTTCAGACCTAGACCCGAAATTGATTTAAATTAATAAACTTCAATAAAACTTCAATAAGATAGATGGCAAAATGCAAATTTCATGAGATCAGAGATCTGTGTTCAATATTCAATAAAAAATGTCCAGGCCAATCAAGAGATAGGATAATGGGACTGAAACTAAGGGAAACAAGGACAATAGAAACAGGCTCGGGTGGTGCAGCTGTTAGAGTTAGCAGACAGGACATTAAATAACTATTAATATTTTCAAGGAAATTACAAAAAAAGATGGACAAAATAGATAAAAATAAGAATTCTAACAGAACAATTGGATATAAAGGTATTTGATATTTCATGAGATTATCGTCTTTGAAGTAGGGCCATCTTTCCCCTCTGCTAGTCAACAAAGGTGCAGGCTTATTACTTGTCTTCAATCAAGAACCCATTTGAGGCCATCTTTGCAAAGTTGAGGCTCAGCCAATCTCTGGTTCCCTGGTGTGTTTGCACACAGCCCTCCAGGTCAGGTGACTGGGACCCATCCCACACAGCTTCAGAATTTAGCAGATGTGTTGAGGGAGAAACGGCTGTGTGTCGACGACCCTTGCAGTCCCCGCTTTTTGTCTTTCCGTCTTGATAGAACCACAGAAGGTTCTACTTGTTTGTCTTCCCCAGTTCTCTTCCCGGGACAGATCCTGGATCCTCGGCCTCTTGCCCACACCAAGAATCTTCAGTGCTTCTGGGAACAAAAGCAGCCACACATGATAGACTCACATTTCTGCCTTCTCCCCACTCTGGGATCTTAGCCCTCCTGGTTTCTGTTGCTTCAGCGGTTCTCTGATGCTTTTAAACAAATAATTTTTTAATGTTTATTTATTTATTTTTGAGAGAGAGAAAGAGACCGAGCAGGGGAGGGGCAGAGAGAGAGGGAGACACAGAATCCAAAGCAGGATCCAGGCTCTGAGCTGTCGGTGCAAAGCCTGATGCGGGGCTTGAACTCATGAACTGTGAGACCATGACCTGAGCCGAGGGATGCTTAACCGACTGAGCCACCCAGGTGCCCCTAAGCAAATAATTTTTTAAAATTTCACGTTGCTTTTGAGGTATCTCAAAAAGAGCATTTGTCTTCCTGTAGCTATGCCGTCCTGCTTGATAGGGCTGGTAATGTCTAGTGTTGACAAGAATGTCAAGTGACCATGGCTTTCCTGCACTGCAACCAAGTGTAAATTGGTACAATCGCTTTGGGAAACAGGCATTAATAGCTACATCCTATGGCACAGAAATTCAACTCCAAAGATCAGACTAACGATAAAGAACATTTTCTCTGTTTTTAATGTTTATTTATTTTTGAGAGAGAGAGAGAGAGAGAGATTGAATCTGAAGTAGGTTCCAGGCTTTGAGCTGTCAGCACAGAGCCTGACATGGGGCTCAACCTATGAACCACAAGACCATGACCTGAGCCGGGTTGCTCAACCAACTGAGCAACTTAGGCACATCAAGAACATTTTGAAGTTTTAATGTTTGTGGGTCCCATTCCTGGACTCCAAGGGAAGCTATACTTCAACATTCACCGAGGTCAAAATGACCCAGCAAGAGTCTCAAAATGTGGGCTCAATTTCTGGCCCAAGCACACATTGTACATCTGCTTCATTAATGAAATTAACCAAAGAAAGAGCAGAATAAAAAATAAAATGGAAAAAGGAAGAAACTTCCCTGGTTCCCATAATATTACTATCAAACAGCCCTGCTTGCATATACTAGAAACTTAAGATAAGATCTGGAACTTTCTGAAATGTTCTTAGTCTAATAATTTGTAACTTTTTATGTAAAAAATGTATATAACCCTATACCAAGTGTTTTCCTACCAGAGCATTCTCTTCTTTATCAGGATTTTACACCCAGAGCAGCTGTCCGAATTTGAACTTTTTTTTTTAGACATCCTAAAAGATTTGTTCAAGTCAACACCAACTACTTAAATATCTTATGTTCACCAAAGGGCAGGCATAAGAGCCTCAACGTGGAAACTTCTTAAATGCCATGTACAACAGAAGAGGTATATAAATTGTACCACGTTCATTCAAAAGGAAAATAAACCACAATCACATAGAACAAGATGAATCTCATAATGTTTTAGCGCACACACACACGCATACACACACACACACACACACAACTAGATACAAAATAACACTTGAAATTTGCAAAAGCTTTTCAAACTGCCAAACAGCACACGCATAAAGAATTACCAATTTTGATAATACCCTAAAAATATGTAGAATATTGCTAAGCTTTGTGAATTTTATTCCATATAAACTGAATTTCCAATATGTTTTATGTGACTACAGTGAAAATCCATGCACTGATATAAAAAAAAATGAAGAAAGATGAAAGCAAAGCTATATCTTTTGAGCTAAACTTAGTAGTATCAAGGCACTCCTAACAACACAAGTTGCTTTTTATTCCTCTAAACTAGGAAAAACTGCCAATGTGTGAGACATTCCACAGCTTTTCTCTCCACTGCTCAAATGGATAGCGGTACATTTTCTCCTTGCTTTGGCCTGAACTATGCCTCTCATTTTTGTCACTTCTGTCTGAAAGTGTCACATTCTAATTCGGAGTGCTATATCTTAAATCTGATATTTGTGGACCTTAAGGAATGTAGTGGGCACATCACATGACTTGTCTCAACTTGTGATAATGATGAGGACCTTCTCATACAACCAAATGTCCTTGATCTCCTCTGTTAGGCATCAGAGCAGAGCCGTTTTACTCTGCACAGTATTCCTTTTCCAAAGGGAATATTTTGTGAAAGATCTGAGACAGAAAGACCTTGATTAAATCTAAACAATGCCAAGCATTTACCAGTAGAGTAGTCTTGATATTACAGACTACCTAGACTTGAGCAGGTCTCATAAATAAAAGAAATTATATATGAGGCTGGTTTGTCTCAAACATACAAATTCTTGAGTTTAGAAATGTCAGTGTGTTTGGTAAAAGTAACTTGTCTGAACCTCAGTTGGGGGCTATTACACACTAGAAGTTAAATATTTTTGCAGCCAGACATTGAACTTACTGCTTAACACATCTGGAATATCACTTCTTAGTTCAAATCAGNTTTTCACCAAGAACTTTGAAAAATATCTTTTTATTTTGATATAATTTCAAATCCACAGACAAGTTGCAGGAGTAGTAAAAAGGATTTCTATGTAGACATATACCCATGTTTACCAATTATTTTCAATAAACTTAACCCCCTTATTTTGCCATGTTTTCTTTCATTTCATCTTCTTTCCCTCGTGGGCTGTGTGTGTGTGTGTGTGTGTGTGTGTGTGTGTGTGTGTGTGTAGACCATTTGAAAATAGGTTGAAGATATCATTTCCCTTCCCCTTCATCCTTAAATATTTCAGTGGTTATTTCCAGAGAACAAATAATTCATCAGTCCTTTTCGTCCTCCTTGGCCCTGTTATTTTTAAATAGTGAAAGCCAGTTAGTTTACAGAATATCCCTCAATTTGGATTGGTCTGTTGTCTTTTACGATTACATTCAAGTTATGCATCAAAAATACAGGAACATTATAGAAGCAATGTCATATCCTCAGGGCATCACATCAGGAGGAATGTCATGTTGGTTTGCTGCAGATATTAACTCTGATCCTTTGGTTAAGGTGCCCAGGTTTCTCCTTAAACTTTTGTCCATTGGCTTTCCCATTCTAATGGAGATTTGCTCTAACTTCAGCATCCCCTTCCCTAAAGACCAACTGGCATTCTGCTGTAAGAAAAGGCTTTCATTTCTCTTCCATTTATAGGTTCATTTATTAATTTATTTAATTATGTTATTAGAGACTCATGGATTCATATCTTAATCAATGGGTTACACTATACTTAGTATCATCATTTATTTTTATGTGCAAATTATCCAAGATCTGGATGTGCCGTCATACTGTCTTGTGTGTGTGTGTGTGTGTGTGTGTGTGTGTGTGCATATGTGTGTGTGTGTGTGTTTATTTATCTCCTTCATTCTTTGAAGACTTCCTTACATCTGGGTCAAAAAAAAGTTCCAGGCCCATTTCCTCCAGTTCTTAAATGAGTTTTGCTCAAAAGAGCCCTGGTATCTTTTTGTGGATCATTTTCTGGTATGACATTTCTTCTATGCAGCTTCAGCAGACAGAGGTGGAAAAATGTACATACTTGCATATATAGTTTTATATATATCA
>NW_027536464.1:6330499-6360285 GCF_008692635.1 Crocuta crocuta
AGTTTCATATATATCAACATTTACATATAATATATATAAATATATATTTATATAAGTATAATATACATAAATATATAACTATATATCACAAGGCATATCTTAATCAATCTTTCCATATTTGTAACTCTCCTACCTTGCACTGAGTGAATTTTCCTTTCTTTCCTTCTTTCTTGCTTGCTCTTCTCTCCTTCTTTTCTACTCTCTTTTCCTCCCTTCTTTCCAAATGTATTTTTTCTTCTTAAAATATATTAGTTATAATATTTCAAATATTTTAAACCATTTAAAGGAAGTGTTAAGGAAAGCCAAAAAAGTTGATGCTCTTAACACAATGTGTATTTCCATAAAATTAGTGACTCCAATGTTAAATACTACATTTTGCCTATACATATGTTAACTCCGCCCATTGGATTGTAAGTTTATTTAAAATTGGTACAAAAAGAGCTCTTTCTGGAAAATACAGGGTTGTAGAGAAGTAAAAAGAAGATAATTTACATGGCAAACATTTCTATTGATGTGGTAGATGCCAGATAGTTACCACTCAGATTTTGTAAACATATGATAGGAAAGGAACTCCTTTCACTGAAGTTGTCAATAAGGATTTTTTTTTTGAGTAATCATGGCACGCAAGCCCCATCGTTGTACTGTTTGCATCCATCAGGGCTGGCAAGAATTACTTAGACTATTTTTCAAGAGCACTACTCTTCTGGGGCACCTGGGTGGCTTACTCAGTTAAACGCCCAGCTTCGGCTCAGGTCATGATATCAAGGTTTGTGAATTCGAGCCCCGCATCGGGCTCTGTGCTGACAGCTCAGAGCCTGGAGCCTGCTTCAGATTCCGTGTCTCCTTCTTTCGCTTCCCCTCCCCTGCTCACACTCTGTCTGTCTGTCTGTCTGTCTGTCTCTCTCTCTCTCTCAAAAAATAAATAAACATTAAAGAAAAGAGTACTATCCTTCCTTCCATTGACTTTCTAAGAAAATAGACAAATATTTCAGCACCAATGTCTGTTCCCACCCCCCTTCTTCAAAGTGTAATCCACAAATGATGGACTGTGGCCATTCTAGAATATTTAAAAGTACCAAACAAAAGGGGCGCCTGGGTGGCTCAGTTGGTTAAGCGTCAGACTTGGGCTCAGGTCATGATCTCGTGGTTCTTGGGTTCAAGTCCTATGTCAGGCTCTGTGCTGACAGCTCAGAGCCTGGATCCTGTTTCAGATTCTGTATCTCCCTCTCTCTCAGATCCTCCCCTGCTCATGCTCTCTCTCTCTCAGAAATAAATAAAACATTTTAAAAAGTACCAAACAAAAAACTTCTGCTGTCAAGTAAATGTAAGGTGTATTTCTCCACACTTGGGAGAAGAGAAATAAGTCTGATAGATGAGGCAAGAAATAGCTGAGTAAGTACGTATGTAAACAAACTCATAAATAAGAAAAACAATAAATAAAAACTTAAGGAAAATAAACTTTGGGGTGTGTGTGTGTGTGTGTGTGTTCCTGCCTTTCAAATAACACCTGATCTGGAAGTAATTCTTTCTTCATAAACTTGGGGTAAAGGCGAAGTGTCCTTTGGAGCACACAGAGATAAAAGTTAACCCTCGAGACTGAAGAGAAAGAAAAGGACAGAATGACTTTCTGGACCTACATTTCAGAACAGAAGGAAGAAATGCAATGATGACTACTTGGTATGAGGCCAGAATGTTATTGTAACAGTTGGTCAGCAACTCCCAAATCATCATTGAAACATCCAAGTTGTGGGGCCCAGCACCACTCAGACATCAGCAAGGGTGCTTAGAAGCCTAGAAAGCCTGCGGTCAAAGTTTAACATTGCTGGGGAGAGAACCATTACCTTGATGGGTAGATGAAAAAATGATGCATGAGTTAATGCAGGACCAGAAATCAGAGCCTCCAGATGCTTAACATAGCCCACCAGCCTACAAAGGGCCCCATAGTAAAAAAAAAAAAAGGACATGTCTATTGTTGTCAGAGCTGGATTTGTGTTTGACATAGTCTTTTTTTTTTTTTTTCTTACTTAGATAGAGAATATTACTATATCTTCTGTATACTGTGATGCAGGAACATGAAAATGCCAACAGGTGAAGGAAGAGGAAAAACTGAGAGGGTAACACCTGTGAACAGCTCCAGGGCAGGAAAAGTGGGTGGCCACAGGTGTCAGTAACCATGCAAGCCATGCTAGAGGGCATGGGGGACCCAGACCCCAGGGCTCTCCCACAGGACGCTGCCACCCCGACAGGCCATGCGGATGATGCAAGGGCACCAGGACTAGTGATCTCACCTTCTACTCCTGGCCCTGCTAGGTGCCAGACTCTTCATTTTATCTCTACTACAAGCCCACAGGCTAGATGAAATTACACCTCATTTTACAAATGAGGAAACTGAGGTTACCCTAGTCATGTCTCGCCAATCCCAGATCTGATGCACTGTTCACTGAGCTGTGTCAGTTTGTTTTGGACCAGAAATGTTTACAATGTCTTTAGGGATGGAGGGAATGGAATGAGACTACATGCATGGAGTATCATCCGGTAGTGAGACTCTCATTCTAAATCACAGAGGTCTTTGGGGCGCCTGGGTGGCTCAGTTGGTTGAGCGTCTGACTTCAGTTCAGGTCATGATCTTGCAGTCTGTGGGTTCATGGAGCTCTGTGCTGACAGAGCCTGGAGCCAGTTTCGGATTCTGTGTCTCCCTCTCTGCCCCTCCCCCACTCATGCTCTGTCTCTGTCTCTCAACAATGGATAAACATTTAAAAAATTATTTTAAATAAAAAAATAAATCACAGACATCTTTGTTGCTAAGGGTTTAGTTCATATTAATGCATTTAACCATCACAACAGCCCTAACAGACATATGTTATTATTATCATCCCCATCTTGCAGGTAAGAAACTCGAAACACAGAGGGAATTTGTCTAAGGATACTCAGTGCATTGGCTTCCTAGGCTACTATAACAAGGTATGCAAATGGAATGGCTTAACCAACAGAAATCAGTGGTCTCACCATTCTAGAGGCTGGAAATCTGTACTCAAGACGAAACTAGAGTTGGTTCTTTCTGAGAACCAAGTGAGGGAAAAGATCTAGTCCAGGTGACCTTCCTTGGCTTGTAGATGACCATCTCACCCCTGTGTTTCTTCACACTGTCCTCCTTCTGTGTATCTGTGTCCAAATTTCCTCTTATGAGTATACCAGTCATGATGGTTTAGGGGGATGCAGTGGATTGAATTGTGTGCCGTCAAAATCCATATGGTGAAGTTCAATCTCAATGTCATGGTTTTTGGAGGTGGGGCCTTTAGGAGGTGATTAGGTTTCAATGAGTTGATGAGACTGGGGTCCTTGTGATGGGCTTGGTGCCCTCACATGGGGATGAGGAGCCATTGTGTGAGACAAAGAGAGAAGAGAGCTGTCTGTGAGCCAGGAACAGGCTCTTACCAAGACATGAATCTACCAGCCCCTTGATCATGGACATCCAGCCTCCATAACTGTGAAAAATAAATTTCTATTCTTTAAGCCAACCTGTCTATGGTGTTCTCTTACAATAGCCTGAATGGACTACAGCATCTGCTTTCCTACCACAAGACCCTGCATTTGCTGTTCTTCCTCACGATTGCATTCTTGGTGCCTGGCACGTAGTTGGAACCCAATAAATATTTGCAGAATGTTACTGTTGGAAACGAATTTAAAATGCAGACTTGTCATTGGCCACGGTCGGAAGTCTATTTGGTTTAAATAGGCCTCACCAGGCAAACCTACAAATACTCTCCTATTAGAATTAACAGACTCCTTATTCTCTGTAGTGAAACTGTCTCTGGGCAAATTTAAATAGCCTTTTTCTTTTCATAAATGCATACATGTCACAAAAATAATGCGAGTTGAAATAACCCATGGGAAAGGCCTGCCTTTAGAAGCTGCATCTCAAAGAATGGCAGCCTGGTGCTTAATTGCAAAATGTGTAAATTTCTGGGGCAAATTAAGTGTTCTGTTGTGGACTTATGGACACGCATTTAATATGGTTTATATAAATGAAGACATTGTGTAACTGGCTTGAAATTAAATTAAAATGCTGCAGCAGTCATGTTTTCTCATGAATCTTACTGAAACCACCGTGCCCTACTTCTGCTTCTCATCTCTTTTTCTTCGGTCGGTCTTTTACATTGCCCCCAAAGACAACCGCAAAAAACACCGAGCTGACTTTGTCACTCTTCTACTTCAAAATGAGAGCACTAGTTGCCGAGAGAATAAAGCACAGAATATTTTTTCTAACTTATCGTTTTAGCCTCTATCTGACTCATCCCCAAAGCCTGGTATCTCCCAACCCACTGTTCTGTTAAGCTGATAGGAGTCTTGCTCACACCCTTCTGCTCTGAGCCCCGTTTACGTTGGGCCACTGCCTGGCATAAATGTCATCCACTATCTTTTTTCCAGCTCATCCTTATTAATCCCTTCCAGGCTCGTATGAGACATTGCGTTCCCTGTGAAGCCTTCTTTGACCTTCATCTCCTATTGTAAGGAGAGAGAACCCCTCTTCCATCTCCATTGCTCTGGAACACTGCCCCTTTGCTATCCCTATTCCACAAATTCTTGACTACAACATAAACAACTTGAGGACAGGTGCCATTTCCAGAATGTTCTTAGATGTGGTAAGTGCTCAATAACATATTTGAAGGAGGGAAGAAGGATAGAACTAGGAAAATCAAGAGGGAAGGTAGGAAGAATGGGTATCTTAAGATAATGTAAAGAAAAAGTGTGGCTGTCCAATCGAATATAACCATCCATGGGATGGGAAGGAGAGCAGAGAATCATTTGGTTTTCCTTTCACAGATGTAGAGGGAAACCAAAAGATGAGAAAAGCTAATTTTGATTAATTATGTATGAATGGATACCAACTAACTAAAAGCAAGCAGGTAAAACAGGTTTAAAAATAAGATGGATTTGCTGAGACCTGGAAATTGTTCAGTTTCATAATCCACTCAGCTGCTGTGCGTAAGCAAAGTTAGACATTCAGGTGAAATAAAAATCCCTTTCTTCACCAAGTACGTCCCCAAATCCAGATGTTTGGCATGCTGATAGACATAATATCTAGACGACAGATTGAATTTTTTATTGGCCTCTTACGTGTTTTGACAGAACTGGTGATGTTATGAGTCTGGAGTTGGGCATAAAAGCTTCTGCACTTATTTATCCTATAATTTATATAGGAAGACATTTACCAGGAAGGAGAGAATGCCAACATAGTTAAACAAAAGGAAGTATAAACATGATTTTCTTTGAGTAGAGGATATTTGATGTCAGTTCTGATTACCGGCATGAGAATTTGTCAAGTTTCCACGGGGCAAGTTTAATAACTAAAGAAAAGATTTGGGGTACAAAAACACACCTAGTCTTCTAATATGCTTGCTCAAGTGTAGGCGAGGCAAACCTCTTTGAATTGCTTGTTTTGTAGTTTTGGGTTATATGTCTATTTACAAAAATAGATATAAGATTTCAGAGTACCCTAATGATAAATTTATTTTCAAAAGATGGCCGCAACATTATTCCCATCCCACATATTTTGCTCACATTGTGACTCTATCACTCCTCGTAAAGAGACGTGGGGTCCATGTTCCCTTCCCTTCCATAAAGTTGACCTTGTAGTTATGACAGAAACAGAACTTTGTGACTCCTGCGTCTAGATGATGTAAGATGGTAAAGGCTTCTGGCTGGTTTTCTTAGGTTTCTTGCTCTTGAGAGTTACCCACCACTGAATGAAGAAAGCCAAGCAGTCCATGGAGAGGCCCACATGAAGAGAAATTGAGGCTCCCTGACCAAATTCCCAGCAGGGAGCCAGAACCCATGTGCCTACCATGGGAGTGAGCCTTGCTGGGAATAGATTCTTCAGCCCCTACTTGAGCTGCTGCGCTCAGCTCTGCATGGAACAGAGATCAACTGTCTCTGCTAAATCTTGCGCAATCTGCAGATATGTAACCAAATAAATAATGATTGTTCTTTTGGGGTTGTTTGTTACACAGTAACTGATAAATGGGAAAACTCTCAAGAGGAAACAACACACATTCCAGTTTCCACTTTGATACCATGGGAAAGTACGTTCTTTACTTTAGTTGTGTGTAGAACAATGGCTCGCCAAAGACATTCCTATCCTAATCTCTGCAACCTGTGAATATATTTTCTTAAATGGTAAAACGGATTTTGTGATTAAGTCGGGAAATCTGGCAACGGGGAGATAACACTGGCTTATCCAAGTGGAGCCCCAAGGTAATCACAAGGGTCCTGGTAAGCAAAAGGGAAGGCAGGAGGGTCAGCATCAGAGAGAATCATACAGAGAATATGCTACAGTGCTGGCTTTGAAGATGGAAGAAGGGACCATAAGCTAAGGTATGTAGGTGGTTTCTGGAAGCTGGAAGAGAAAACACATTCTTCTCTGAAGTCAATGAGAAATGCGACCCCTTAGGTTAGCCCAATGAGACATATTTCAGACTTCTGATTTCTAGAACTTTAAATAAGAAACTCTTTCTGCTTTTTTTTTTAAGGCACTGAGTTTGGGGTAATTTGTTACAGCCATAATAAGAAACTAATAAAACTAGTTATAGTTTTATAGCTTAATTAATAGTTATTTTTTGGTCGAAAAAGCTTGGGTCCATGACCAGCCCTAAGCAAAACCTTGATGTAGGGTCATACAACACTATAATGTAGTTCTGGATTAGAAAGGGCTTTGTCAGGCTGGTGGTAGTAGTGAGGCCTAGAAAGGACCATTGGCTCTTTTAGGGCTAGAAGATGGTCCGTAGCTGAGCAGAGACCAGAACACAGCTATATACATCTAAGGCCTGAACCTTTCTCCTTGATTCTTATCTTCAATATTCCTTTATTTTGGCTTTTCTGACATCTAACAGCCTCTTTTTCTCAGTCCTGTGGTGTCCAACTATCTCCAACTGAACAGCATATGAGCTCTATTCTAGTTTCCGCTCCTCTAGGCCTCCCTTCTAGGGTTACCAATATCTCCTTTCTCTTCATTAACATTTTGGTTCTCTAGCTCCTTTGTGTTTTCAAAGATTTATAGGTTGTCTAGGTGAGTCTCTGCACACTAATAATGCAAGTGGCAACATAAAGACAATTGGTTTATGAAAAATAACTAATTTCTAAAATAAAAATAAATGAAAGAGAAGAATGATATCGTTCTATGTTTTTGAAAATATCTTTATATTTTATTAAAAATTTTTAATGTTTTATTTATTTCTGAGAGAGAGAGAGAGAGAGAGCATGAGCAGGGGAGGGTCAGAGAGAGAGGGAGACACAGAATCTGAAACAGACTACAGGCTCTGAGCTAGCTGTCAGCACAGAGCCTGATGCAGGGCTCAAACCCATGAAAAGTGAGATCATGACCTGAGCCAAAGTCAGATGCTTAAGCGACTGAGCCACCCAGGCTCCTCAGAAAATATCTTTAATGTCTAGCTAATAGAAAACAGTTACATCTTATATGTGTTACTGCATTCAAATTGTTTTGGTTGAAGTATGTGAAGAAAATCCAGCTTCATACAGATTTGTAGTTGGAAGATGAAGAACTATTGTAATAGATTTTCATTTAATTGTGGATAGTCCTGTTTGATACTACACCAAAACTCGACAAGAGATACCTTCTTAAGGGTTAGTTTAAAAGTGTAATAACTGATACTTTATCAATGTATTTTTCACACTCATTTCCTTTAAATACATTGGTCTGCCTTGCACTCTGATCTTTTACCCAGCAAGAGTTGTTTTCTTTTACATCATGTGTTGATCATTTGGAAAATACTGGGCCACTGAAGAAGGCAGATTTTTCAAAGCTCAGTGCATTTCAAAATATGTTATCAAAAAAAAAAAAACTACATTCATTAAAACCATTCCTGATGTCATCAGAAGAGTTTTTAAGAATTGAGAAGCTATCAAGCTCACAGTGGTAGGTAAGAGATTTCCAAAATTTTGAGGCTTGTTGGAAACTTTGAATTTAACACTGGCAACAAGTGTTACCAATTGTTTTCCTTGATGTAACAAACTCATCCAAATTGAAATAAGCATATCTGTGCGTCTCTAATTCTTTCAAATAAAACTTTTGTTCTATGAAAAGTGTCTATTTAAGCTCACAACTCAAATAATTGCACAAATGTTTGATGTGTACCCCTTATCTCATTACATAGATATTGCATAACATTAAGAAGGCATAGTTGGTGAACAGATAAAGAAATGTGACACATACATGCAATGGAATATTACTCAGCTATAAAAAAGAGTAAAATCTTGACATTTGCAATGAGATGGATGGAGGTAGTGAGTGTTATGCTAAGCAAAATAAGTCAGTCTGAGAAAGCCAAACATCATATGATTTCACTCATAAGTGGAATTTAAGAAACAAAACAAATGGGCAAAGGGGAAAAATAGAGAGAGAGAAGCAAACCAAGAAACATACTATTAGCTGTGGAGAACAAACTGATGGTCACCAGAAGGGATATGGGTGGGCAGATGGATGAAATTGGTGATGGGGATTAAGGAGTGCACTTGTGACGAACACCAGGTGATGTATGGAAGTGTTGAATCACCCTATTATACACCTGAAACTAATATTACACTGTATATTACACTGTATACGCTGCGTATTACACTTGAAACTGATATTACACTGTAACTAACTGGAATTAAATAAAAGCTTTTAAAAAAAGAAGACATTGTCAGTAGCTGTGTATTAACAAAATTAACAATTATAATTTTAAGTCCTTCATCAAGAGTATTCTTATGTGAAACTGGATTTTCTTCTCTTTATGTTTCTTTTTTTTTAATTTTTAAAAATGTTTTATTTATTTCTGAGAGAGAGAGACAGCGTGAACAGGGAAGGGTCAGAGAGAGAGGGAGATACAGAATCTGAAGAAGGCTCCAGGATCTGAGCTGTCAGCACAGAGCATGATGTGGTGTTTGAACCTACTAACCGTGAGATCATGATCTGAGCCAAAGTCGGACGCTTAACAGATTGAGCCACCCAGGCACCCCGTCTTTTTATGTTTCTTTAACTGCTAATATATGACAGGGAAAAATGCAATGATTACTGTGTAAGTTGGTGCCACAGCACTGATACATACAAGGTGCCAACAGTTTTATTCAACATTGCTTCTGAGTCATCCATGCAAGTGTTAGAGTGAAAAGGGCACATAACATTTTAGTGGCATTATGAAAATAGTTCATATCAACGTAACCCCTATGGACCAAGGAGATCTGCAGATCATTATTTGAGATCATTATTTGAGAATTGCTCAATAGAGTTTTACAAACTATAAGAAGGAGTTAGATTTTATTTCAGTTACAACGAGCAGCTCTTTACGGGATTTTAGCTAGGGAACGATGTGATTTGATCTGCATTTTTAAAAGACGACAGAAAGCGTTTGAAGGGGCAATGTACAGAGAGGTGGAGAAGTCTGGCAGGGTGATGTGAATAAAGAAATATTAAAAGTAGTTTGAGACATGATACATTGGCATTGTCTACGAGACACCCAAATGGAGGACCTTAGCAGGAAATTTTACTTGTAAGTTTGGAGCATAGAAGTTAGTTCTAGCCTGGGTTGATGTACTTGGGAGGCATTTACACATAGAGAACTCAAAATCAAGGTGATTGATAAAAAAGAGAGTGTAGAGAAGGAAGAGAAAGCTAAACCCAATCTCGAACAACTCAAAAATTTAAAACTATGCAAAATCAGTAAATCTCTTGGGAAAGGGTATGGTGACACTAGGGAATGAAGACAAAGGGGATTTATCCTTGCACACTCATTTGCACAACTTCCAGTGAGCATGTACTTTGCTTTTTATAGCTTTATGCTATTTAAAATGCAAAATTAGATTTTGCAGGAACATAAGGTTATGAGAAAAGGATCGCCTTTCACACAGTGATAAAGGTTTTTAAGGACAAAACGAGATTAGAATCCAATTTTCTTGACTTCCATTTTTGGGACCTTTTCACTACACCACGCTTCCTCTATTCTTTGACCTAGTGTCCTGATCATGTTCTTTTCTAACTTGACTCCTTTGAGACAGTATCCTTTTTGAAGGTATTTGAGGAAAAATTTCTTCTCTGTAGGTTGGAGTCACTACTTGATCTGTTAAGACACAGAGCCTTCAGCTCTGACAGCTACTGTAGGCTTCCTCTGAATAGGTTTATTAGGATTGAGAAATACACCAAAGATATTTCAATCTTCCCTTCTATCAAGAATTCCCCATGACATTTCACTTTCTTTGTCATAAAACAATTCAACAAACTTTATGTAAACCTGAAGTTTTCAAACCTGCCAGTCTTAGAGCACGACACTGTTTTTCAACAGAGAGCACTAAGAAGTAGAACAAGACACTGAATTTCTGTGTTATTGAAATTATATTACTTCACAAATTATCCTGCATTTGGGTTCCCCCAGAAGCTGAGTCTGAATCAAAGATTTGAATCCAAGCAGTTTATTTGGGAGGTGATTCCAGGAAGTTCTGGGAGAGGACTGGGGATTGAAGCAGGGAAGGGGCACAAGTGAATAAACGATATATTATCAAGAGGGTAATCCATTTAGGCAACCGAGAGTCGCCTTGCTGGGGGAACTTTAGGAAACACTGTAGATTACACTTCGGAGATTGTCCATCTGAAGAGTGAGGAAGCTGAGGTATTTATCCAGCAGTTCTATAATCACTGGCTGAGAGCATCTCTAGGTAACAAAGATTTCCTGGCATTTCCGGCCCATCCTCCACACCGGTGAGGACCATGAGAAAGCCCTCAGCTGACAAATCATGGGTACTTGTAGTCAGACGGCTTGGGCCTGTGCTGGACTATTATATAAAAGGGAGCTATGTGCAGCGTACTACCTACGTCCATTAAGTGAACCATACAACAGTTAATTTTGAAAGAGAATCTCAACTCTCACAGAATCATGGGCTTTTTTTCCTCCTTGTCATTTCACTAATAAAACTACAATCAAGTTACGAGGGTAACTTGTAAGCTCCCTAAGAACAAGG
Organism: Crocuta crocuta; assembly: GCF_008692635.1. Taxonomy (NCBI): domain Eukaryota; kingdom Metazoa; phylum Chordata; class Mammalia; order Carnivora; family Hyaenidae; genus Crocuta; species Crocuta crocuta. Next base: position 6,341,507 of record NW_027536464.1, read on the forward strand.
TCCATATTTTGTTTACTATTATACCCTCCAAAGGTCTGATCATAAGTGCTCAGCAAATACTTAACAGTGGTTTTATAATCAGTCAACTGAATTACTTTGCCGTGAGCTAACTTGAGATTAGCTATGCGATTGTATGTTGTTACGGTGAGGAACACAGAGTCTGGAATCAGACCACCAAGGTGATAACCCAGCTCTATCCTTTATTAACTGTGTAACTTTGGGGGAGATTCTTAACCTCTCTGATTTTTGTGTATCTTCTCTGTTAGATGGATATAGTCATAATTCCTGTGTAATTGTGTTATAAGAATGTAATGAGCTAATTCATGGAAAACCGTTATTATACTGCCTACTACTTGTTAAATGCACAAGATCTATTAGCTATTAATATCCCTGATCACTTGAGACATGGCCATTAGGATTGTCTAATATCTAAAGGGACCATATTATGGTTGATGAAATCAAACTTCACACATATGTGTGGTTACTGTAAAATGTTTGTGATCTTGTCCAAGTCAAACTTGTCAAAACTAATCATTGTCCAATCAGAAGTAGACATAACTTTACCCTGATCTTTTCACTTTTAACATTGTGTTTTCAAATGTTTAACTTATTTGGGGAAGCAGCCCTGTGTTTTGAGTTAGGTAGATATATCAACACAAACCATTTAAGTAAGACAGTTTAAGGTCAGATTTCAAATACTATTTTCCAACTTTAGAGATAATAGATTTTATTATATATCCAAATACCAATTGTGCTGTCTCTTGGGTTTTATTTATATAGTTTCCATTTCTGTGAATGGCTCATTTGTCTTAGAATTCAAGTTTAGATTTACCTTTTTGCTTTAAACTGTTTGTTAAATTCCTACAAGGTAAGAGGCATCATGCTGGATGCTTAGGTCACTTGGGCCTTTTTCTCTTTCAGGCACAATACTGAATATATCCTAGGTAGAAGGGAATTTACTCTGGAATGAATGTTCATAGCCATTCTCAAGAATACACTGCCATAATAAATAAATTTCAGTATGTGGCTTACAGCTTAAGCACATTTCCTCTTCTTCCATCCCCAGTGGAAATAAAAATGCATCAACCTCTGTGAATACACCTGGAAATTACCATTGATTATCTTTATATTGTCTGGGACAAATGGTCTGTGGTCTTTTTCCTTTTGAGGGAAGCAGCAAAGGATTGTTAAAAGATTACTTAACAAGGGATAAGAAAATCTGAAGTCTGCTTTTAGCTTTGCCTTCAAGGTTTTGATGGAGTGATAGCACAGACACTGCTGATAATACTTTCATTCAGAGATATAACCCTGTGGATCAGATCAGGAGTTTGGATGCACCTGCACAAAATCTAGGTACAGTCTGGGAATATTGGTTTAGAAACATAGCCACCGATATATCTAGTCACAGGCAGGGACCTGAAATATAAAGTAAACTATTGTGGGCAGGGAAGAGCTAAGTAACATTTTTCATATAGGGTCCAAGATCTGGGATTTATATTTAAGCAAAGTTGGGCATGGATTCTAGCAAATAAAGACAGCAGAAGTCAGTGAAAATCTCGTCTTCTTAAGGGCGGTCCAGTAACAGGAGAAAGACTTCCAGGACCTCAGCTTGGTGACTGGGGTTCAACAGAGAAGACACAGGCAAAACAACATGGAACGATGCAGTGTGGGGTACAGAGAATGTGTCATCTAGGAACAGAATGGTAGCAGAGGGGGGACATGTAGTAGCAGAGGCTTAAGAAACCTTCACAGAGCTCCAGAAGTGCAACTGGTCCCATAGATTGAGGAAGAATGAAGAAATTGTGGTGCCTATTAATTGTCTATTGCTGAGTAGCAAACGACCACAAAACTTACTGGCATAAAATAATACACTATTATCATTTCATAGTGTCAGTGGGTCAGGGATTTAGACAAAAGGATCCTCTGACTTAGAGTCTCTCACAAGACTGTGATTAAACAGGCTGGGGTCTCATCTGAATTCTCTATGGTTGTCAGGTTCCGGTTTCTAGAAGGCTCTTGGATTAAGGGTCTCAGCTCCTTGCTGACTATGGAAGGGGGGGCACCCTCAATTCCTTGCCATGTCTGCCTTTCCATAGCATTCAGAACATGGAAGCTTGCTTCCTCAAAGCCAGCAAAGAAGAATGTCTGCTAGAAAGCTACAAGGTAAAATCTTACACAATTGACAAATGGAAATGAATTTCATCACTTTTATTGAATCCTATTAGAAGCAATCACAGGCCCAGCCCACACTGACGGAGGTAGGAGATTCCACAAGTCATGAATACCAGGAAATGGGGATATTTGGGGGTCATTTTAAAGTCTGTGCACTACAGGGCACTATCATTTTATCAAGTATCTACAGGGTACATCACAAGGAATTATAATATAGACTACTCATTTACCTAGATGTTCAGCTCTTAAGTTGTATGTACTTTAGAGGCATGGAGTCAGGAAGGATAATACAGTAGCCGGAGTAAAAATTGTCCCCTTTCTTCATGTCAGTTTCTTCAGCTGTGGGAATACTGGGCCTGGAATAATGTCCCATCTACTTCTTCGATTTCATCTCTTCAGAAGTGTCCATAAGCCTGTCATTGAAGCCTTTCTCAGTTTTCTTGATCCCTTTTTTATCTCTGGAATCTGACATTGTATTCTCTCTTCTAGAAAGGGTCTTTTTGAGTGTATGGGGTCATAAAAGATTACTAAAGCCTACACAATGTACCTCAACACAGACAGCCAGGGTGTTGCTGAAAATACACATATGCCATACAACTGTAAATCAAATAATGTTTCCTTTAATTATGAAAATTTACCACAAAAATCCTATCCCCCAAAAATTAAAGGAAGAAAAGGAAGAAAAAAATAGAAGCATGAAAAAAGAGGTGAGGGAGACGAGCTAAGAGGTAGGGGGGACGTAACTGATGTTTACTGAACACCACTGTGTACAAGGCTGGATGCTAAGAGATGCTTGACCCTATGGCTTTATTTTGAAATGTGAGCAACTACATTTTTAAAGGCTGTCTTATATGTTCCGTATGTATTTTTTGTCTTTTAAGAATGCTGGTGTTGTGTGTTTCTAACATTTTCTCAAAGTTTTCAAACATCATCTCGTGGCAACCAACTCTTTTCAATCCTTTGAGATTAATTTTGTAGAAAACATATCACATATGCCTTGGAGGCCAAATTCAACATTTTTGCTTCCCTAAGTAGGAGGATCTACTCCCTCCCAGGATGACTGAGGTTCAAAGGTAATCATGAAAACCAACCAGAAATTTGCTAGTGGCAGACTCACATGCTAATGCTGGTGGGAGCTAGAACTGAAATTCAGCCAATGGAGATTATGGTTCTTGTCTTTCACAAATCGGTGAAGGTTCCAATTTGTGTTGGAACAGGTCTTCTCCCCTGGGTCAGCAGCCTGGCTGGATTCAATCACAGTCTCTAGCTGGGTTTGATTCAGTAGCTCACTATACACAAGCTTCAGTACATGGTCTTTTACTGTGCTAAGACCAGTTTTCAAATAAATAACTACCTAAATGGTTTCCAGATGCTAAAATAAAAACTGTACTGATGCAAATATATTACATTTAATTTCAAGGCTGTTTAAGGTTTTTACTCTGCCTAGAGAAGACAGCTATAAAAAATGCACATCACTTTAGCAGGGCATACTTCATCAATTACTCCATTAACAATAACAATGTGGGAAATAAAGGGTGAAATTGAGTATGATATAGCAATGAAGAAAATTAACATAAACAAAAAATGGAAATCATCAAGCAATGAATTAATATTGAACCATAGCTACCAAGAGTCTCATTCAGATCTTTCTGGAACATACGATGGTCTTGATCATGGTCCGGGACATTGAATCACTTTTCTCAAAATGCTGAGGTTTGGGGATTTGTGTGATCATGCTTTTTTATGACCCACACTACACATTCCCAAGATGGCTCTATGAGGGGGAGTAGCCATGGAATAAGGAGCCCTCCTGTCAGTCAACCCTAAAATATTAGGTTTATTAGCACCACTCAGGCTGTATCTTAGCACTCATATGATGGAAGGTGAAAATAGATCAGTCATTCCCAAAGTTATACAACTGAATTTAGAACTTGGTACACAAAAGAAAGTCAGGACACAGATCTGTCCTTATGATGCCAGAAAATGACATCTAATCAGAGTTGTCTACCCACTTTATTTAGAAACATATAAATCAACAAAATTAGGTAACAATGTAGGAAGGCTTTTTGAGATACAACATCTCAGGGAAGAGATTAAAGGATGAGATTCACAAAAAACTAGACTGATATTTGTGTTCTGAAATCCATGGCCTTAAAATGACATGATTTCAGTTATATGGAAGATTGTAAAACTATTAATTCACCATGTTTCTTGGGTAGGTAGAGGGGATAACTGTGCCATTGAATGGGGCTGTAAAAATAAAAAAAATAGGACATTTAAAATGACTTCGATCGACTTTTATAGGAGAACAGTGGATCGTAAAGAAGAGGCAAATAATGTGGCTTCATGTGAACTCACTGGATAAAGCTGAGAATGCTGAGTCATCAACTGTCTCTTTCACAGTGGTCCTTGTAAAGTCACGGATACTGATGGAAACCCTTTGGTTCCTACCATGTCATCTGGCCAACGTGCAAAAACACACATGAAGAGAGAAGCCCATAAGGCTCAGTGTGGGGAGTGGGAGAGAGTAGGAATTTGATTCCCTCTGAGCTGAAGCAGAGAGAATCTCAGAATGGTTGTCAAGCCGGTAGTGTGGAGGTGGAAGCTCTGTCCCTGGAGGAACTAGATAAAAAGGTGCTGGGCTGCCTTTCATCCTTGTAGGTCTTAAACTCCATGGATAATTAACACTTAAACTTTCTCTGTCACTGGATTTCCATCTCATTGCTTATGTATCTGGATGCTCCTGCTCAGCCTAGCTTCAGGCTGACAATGTATAGTCTTGCTTTTTTTTTTTTTTTTAATTCAGTAACTTCCAGTTAGCCTCCTGACCTACCCACCATCTTTAATTTTTGTTGTTAAATTCTGGAGACCAGTGACCTTGGCCTCAGCATTCAATATAAGCTCCTGCTGCTTTTGGTCCTGACTGCTGCCCTCAATTTGTCTGCAAGGAGAGGCCATATATATTCCTGCAGACCCAATATGGGAAACCAAATCAAGTTCCTCTGGAAACATTATGATCCCTGAGGTCATAATCTATTGGTACATGTCTCTTGCTCTCCAACCTCGCCCTATATCCCCCTATCCCCAGACTCCTGGAAAGAATTCAACTGTGGAGGTTGAGGGGAGGCCATGAACATGTGTGAAAGTCACTTAGGCAAGGAGTTAGACCTGAAGGTGTCACCAACTAACTGTGTGACCTTGAGAAAGATACTTATTCCTCAAGGTCAGGTGATTCACAAAATGAGCAAGATAGATTCCATCAGTAAGTCCCCATGCAGCTCTAACTTCTGATGGCTTTTGTCCGAGAGCACTTAGTATTTTGCTGTGTTTATGAGTTAGTGTCTTCCAGCTTCTAACCGGATGGATGGAAAATGAGAGGAATTTAGCTGAAGTTCTAGTGAAAGAATCTTCCTCTTTCTGTCTGTAGTTTTCGCTCCCTAACTTTGTTCCCACCACAGTACTAAAATAAAATATCAATGGCTTCTTTTCACATCCACGAAAAAGAATCCTCCTAGAGATTTACCATTCATGTGTTCAGATTTACTACACTGCAAACCAGTGGGATCCTTCTGCATTTAGTTAAACTTCTGTCACCATCATTGTGAGGACAGCCAGAGGTCTCCTGTGGGCTGCCAGATGAAATGCTGAATGGTACCAAAGTAAACAAAGCAGCAGCTCACCTTCTATTCTCCTGGCTGCACTACTGGTATGTAATGACATAAGATACACCCAGAAGCTACAGTTGAATTAAGTATGAGCATAAATAGAGGGACAATCCAGCACGCTAGAGTGCTCATATCTAAATTCTAAAATCAGATCCTTTTTTCCAGGCACCCTTCAAACGGACATTATATTTCTTCACCCCTTGCAAAACTTACCTTAAGAGAGGGCTTTTTGAAAGTCGAAACTGTAGCTCTGTAAACAGTGTACTACTTTGGGTTGGGGTTGGTCTTACCCCCACTACCTTGGCCTCTTCAGTGCCCTTTGGTCCTGAAATGGGCTCTTCCTTCTATTTCTCAGGAACGGAGCATCTTCCTGGTTTCTTAAGCCCAGAGCAAGGGAAGGAATGAAGGAAGACAGCAGTTCTACATTTGGAATGGTTTTAATGGCAGTGTGTTTTGGGTCTATGTAGTGTATCAATAAAGTGTGTGTATGGAGCCATCACTATTTGCAATCTCCCAGCAAATGTTCTCAGCTCCTTTGTTTGCTTGACTGGGCACACTATACCTGCATCCAGCGGATTCAGCATTTCTGTGGAATAGGACATGGAAACAGTTTGGGTCACACTTTTGGCCATGTTTCTGCTACTTTATTTTACTATCATGTGCACTAAACACAAGCAGTGGGAATACACAAAGAAGGCACTGATGTGGATGCATGTCAGATAGACCTTTGACTGGGATAGCGACCAGGAGCAAGCAGCCTGTTGTCCACTAAAGATCTAAGTGGGGCACCTGGGTGGCTCAGTCGGTTAAGCATCTGACTTCGGCTCGGGTCATGATCTCACAGTTCATGAGTTCAAGCCCCATGTCGGGTTCTGTGCTGACAGCTCAGAGCCTGGAGCCTGTTTCAGATTCTGTGTCTCCCTCCCTCTTTGCTGCTCCCCGCTCATGTTCTGTCTGTCTGTCTGTCTCTCTCAAAAATACATAAAAAACATTAAAAAAAAGATCTAAGCAAATGTTGTGACATTCATTCTATCACTACATAGCACTGCCAGGCTTTGATTCTAGCTTTCTGAAAACCCAGAAACCCTAAGTGTATTGCCATGAATCTTCCTGTATTTTCAAATCCAGTTTCAAGCCAGCAGACTATGTACAAGGGATCTCCAAGGAGGAGGACATGAAAGAACAGAGAGCCAAGTGTCATGCATTAAGGCAGTAATCCCCAAACTCTGTTTTTAAGGAACACTACCCTTCAGGGGGTCAGTGACTTTGTCTCAGCAGCAAATGCAATAAAATAAATTGGTCAAATATGTGTAGAAAATATGGGCTTGCACAATGTTAACCAGTTTTCTTTACTGCATGACTCCTTAGACTCTCCTAGAATAATGTGCACCGAAGCTGTAATGCAATGCTTAAGAATTCTGAACGCAATGTGTAGCAAAGCTCAGACTCTAGTTCTGCCACTTACAAGGGTATTGAATCTCTTTGTTCTTCAGTTTCCTAGTCTGTAAAAGGCAAGTAATAATCACAACTGCCTCTTAGAATTGTCAGGAGAATTAAATGAGATACTGAGTGAAAGGGCTTAGGGCAGTGCTCAACACCTGGTGAGGGCTCAATGAAGCAAGCTTAAAAACAAGCAAACAAACCAACAAACCAACCAACCAACAAACAAACAAACAAGGGGCGCCTGGGTGGCTCAGTCAGTTAAGCATCCGACTTCGGCTCAGGTCATGATCTCATGGCTCACAAGTTCACGCCCTACGTTGGGCTCTGTGCTGACAGTTAGGAGCCTGGAGACTGTTTCTCATTCTGAGTCTCCCTTGCTTTCTGCTCTACCCCACTTGCACTCTGTCTCTCAAAAAAAAATTAATAAAACATAAAAAAATAATTAAACAAACAAGAGGGCAAACAGCACTGTGTGAACTGACTTCCCCTAGAATGATTGGGTGTGGGGAGGTTAGGGAATACATATTCATGGAGAAGGATTTCTTAGGACCAAGTTTAGGAAAGTCTGCACCAGACAATATTAGTGTTCAGTGGGTAGACAGGAGGGAGGAGGAAGTCCATGATACAGACGAAGAAGTGGTTGGAGAAATGGAAGAAGAATGAGAGCTTGAACTGGTGAACCACTGGCAGCCTGCTGATTCTGATTCAAAACTCAGTGACCTCAGGCAAGCAAGGTCCAAGCCCCAAGAGATAAATAGGTTTTGGCCCACAATTCGACAGTCCCGTAGCCCCTATTGTTCCTGATTAACTTTACCCTGTTGGAGGAGTTTCGTGGTGGAGAAAGACGACTTATCCGTGCATCAGGCTTACTTGGTAACTACCCTTACCCCTGTCTGGGAGATTTGAAATCTGTGTTAGAATCAATCTGGTGTCTAGTTTACTCAGATTTTCATGGCTTCATCCCGAGCCCCTAGCTGCTTGCTCCAGGACAGACCTGGCCACTGTCACCAGCACTTCATCTCAAGACCCCTGGTTATCTCGATCTCTTCAGGGAAAAGGTGCAGGCATGACTTCTATCACTCGGTGAGGCAAAAGTCTTGGTAGCTTTAGTGTCTATTTTGGCCTCTGAAAGCTCTGAACCTTTCTATTATTTCTAGACCTAGAGGAAGTGCCACATGGAAGGACATGAGATCCTGTTTCCCTAGTGACTGTCAGGAGGATCCCCAGAAGTATAACCTGGAGATTGAGGAGATCAAAGACAGTGAGGTGAACATTGACCACTGACCAGAGAGAGACAAGGCATGAGAAGAGGTCAACTAAATTCCTCTGTCTGCCTTCTGCCATGAAGCGTAATGATGTTCAAGGAGCAATGATTCCATAGGGTCTGTCTAGAACTGGCTGTATACTCTTGACGTTGTGACCATGTCAATACACTCCATCTTATATTTCCTTTCCACTCTTCCCTGCTTTGTTCACCTTTTTCACTCACTCCTCCTGCCTTAGGATTGCACAGAAATGTTGTTTCAGGCTCTGTTTTTGGAGATTACAAGCCAAGTTAGATCCCATATCAAAAAGGACGATGATACTTTTTGCTATCATTTGAACTCCATAGATGTGACCCTATTTCTGGAAGTCTGAGAAGTTGGTCAGAAAGAGGAATCCTCATAATAATCTTCATTAAGATATTTTTATCTTCTGAAAATGTTCAGAGAAGAGAACTTATCTTTCTGATTTCTGAGTAAGGGACTATGGTTTGAATGATACTGAGATCCTGACAGTCTGAGGTTTTCTTCTCTACTAAGAACATAAGAAAAGAAATGTTTGTTATTCCTCTCTACTTTTAGCAGTAGGCATAAAGCCTTGACTATTGTAAACATCAAGTAAACACTAACTGAATAAATTTTCTTAAAGCTCTCTCTTTAAGCGATCTGGGTAATGGGAGAAAACCTTTCTATTCAATTTACTTTTTATAATAATAAAACTAAAACTCCTAGGTCAATGATTCACAAACTATGATCTATGGACCACTAGCAATCCAAATTCAACTCATGGCTTGGGTGAGGGCTTGATAGGTCCTACAGTAAGCCAGATTGTCAAATGATGCTGCCCACAGAAACTCAACATAACAATGTGTGAGGCTTGTTTAGTATGAACCTTCTCTCCCTACTGGAAACCCCATTGAGGGAAAAAGTACTGTGGCAAAACAATCTTTTAATGAATGTGTGGGTATTCAGTGATTGAGAATCTCTGAATGTCTGTAATGCAGATAGAATCACATTAATTTGTGTGAGGCAGTGTCTACCTTTTAGATTCACAGGGGTGAAAAGTATGGGATCCCAACCCCAAATATTCTGATTCCATTTGTTATAAATATATTATTAGGTAACTTTGTTTATGGCATGTTTCCTAGAAGATTTGAAAGGCAAGTAGCCATTTTCTCTAAAGAAAAGATTGACACATGTGAATTAGAGATTATCTGGAAGCATTTCAATAGACAAATTGTTAAGAAGGGCATGAGAATACTTATGAGCAGCCAGTGGGTGGGTTGGAAAGAGCACTCTAGAAATGAGGCCAAGAATGAAAAATGGGAGGTAGCATACTCTCTATACCTCCTTTTTCCCCCCTTTTTGCCAAAGGCAGTTGAGGACACGAGGATTCATGACAATGACCCTGATAGAAGAGAAACAACAGCAATAATAATGATGATGATGAATGTAATGAGGAGAATTAATCATTATCAAGCCCCCACTATACAGTAGGAACTGTAGGGATTGCTTTTCTCCTTAAATTCTCACAGAAATTTTAGGAAATAGGTACCGAGTGAGAACTCCCAGTTTCCAGTACATAGCAGTCATTGAAAGTCATTTCCACTCTCTTCTATAAAGAATTTGGGATACTTTGATCTTTAATAATTTTTGAAACCCAAAGTCATCAAGATGCAAAATTAATGGACTTAGGAATTAAAAGCTGGTCCAATTATACAAATTATTTTCCAGCCTACAGTTTCTTGATGATGAGAAAACATGGCTGAAAGACTGATACACACACACACACACACATACACACCCCTCTCTTGTAAACGGTTGACATTGTTATTGTCCTTAGGAAGAAGCCAAAAACATCTTCCAGAAGTCAAAGAATTATGTTTCTTGTTGCCTGGATTCCAGGTGTTCTCAAAATAAGAAGGCTATTGAGCTACATCAAACATGCAAGGTATTGACCCAATATCATGTGGAACCTGGTGGTCAACCAGAACACTTGGAATGAGGTTCAAATCCAGATGTCAGACTCTATTGGCAAAATGATCCAGTCCTGATTCTCTATTCCTGCAACAAAGGTTACCGACACCTACTGCCCTCAAGTCCGATAGCCAGATACCTGTACTTTTTTGAGTTTAGAAAAGGTCATTTTGGTCTATATCCATCTGTCAAGCTCTTTATATGGCTGTTGTAGTAGTTTAAAATTCACAATTATTTTTTGACAAAACTGTGCAAGGTGAGTAATGCCTAAAAGTTCCTTCATCTGGCCTCTGAATAGTACAGACCTTCCACAGACTCCATCTAAGAAATTGTTTTTAATTTGCTCATTTACCACCTTTGAATAATATAAAACAAATCTGTGCTCAGCTCTTGCCAAGACAATGCATCGAGGGCTTCCAGCATTCCCTGGGAATCATTACTGTGTTTTGGTTTGCTTGGGTTCAGACCCCTTGAGATGGCCCTTGAGTTTCAGGTTCATTTAGACTGCTGAGTTGGGCCTGGTTTCCATCTGCAACCATAAAATTGCTTTGAATTTGTCCAAACTCAGCCCAGGTTTGCGAAAAATTCATCTAAGAGTTGGCTAGGGTTCACTGAGAGGTTTGCAGATCTATTTGATTATTTAGCTGTTCAGAACCGTGATTTCCAAATGGCCAGGTGAGAATTTTACCTATTTGGAAATTCTCTCATCTGGAGGCATTTGCCTACTACTCAAGCCCAAATCTAAAGGCCTTTCTTTCTTTCTTTCTTTCTTTCTTTCTTTCTTTTCTTTTTCGTGTATGTGTGTGTGTGTGTGTGTGTGTGTGTGTGTGTGTTAAGGTATCTGAAAGAAGAATACGTATCTCCAGATCTCAATGTGCCACTTTTATTTTCCCCTAAATGAATACCAAAAGCATTCACGTATTAACCCCTTCCTACATATGGCATCTGCCCCTGTTTCCCATTAGAAGTTCCTTTTTCATTGGAAGTTACTGAGCTATGTTGTCCAATGGACTCATGTGAATTAAAATTTAGCAAATGTGAATGAACTTGAAAACATGCTGATTTCGAAATCAGTTAGAGACTAACCAGTGTGTGGAGGCCGTGGTAGAAGGATCTGTGTGCCAGCGTGAGCAGATGAATGCAGATTTATGATTAAAAGGAGAAGAATGGAAAATGGAATACACTGTTGAAAGGTGGAGGGACCTTCAGGGCAGTCGCTAGCAAAGTGGTACATTAGATGGAAAAAGTTGAGTTCTAAAGTTTCAGAAGACGTAATACTATTTAAAAGTGTGTCTTTTAAAATAAATTTTAGGAAGAGTGGCTAATTTCATTTGTCCTTCCCCTGTATCCTCTGGCAAGCCTTGCAAAATCTAGCTTAAACTCAGATACTTCAGAATGATTCATATCCAATTTGGAGACATTGTCATCATTATTTTAAAACATATTCGTTACTTATAATAACTTCGGGAATGTTACTGATCAGCTACTGCTTATCTATATCCAGAGCCATGCATAAGGCTGAAATGAAAACTACCATTAGGATTTAAAATTAGTGTGAAATGATTATGGCTAACATTTTAAAAGATCATATTGATGGATCTCTAGTAAAATTCAGTTTTGATGGTGATAAAATCTAGTTTCACTCTGTCGCTAAAAGCTCCAGTGTAGTGTCACTGCTATAAATTCCACAGTCCAATGATAATTATATAGGGCAAATGAGGAAATAACCCCCAAATTTAGAATGCAAGCTAACAATAGATGGATAATAGATTATTTTCTTTATTTTTCCTGACACTGAGATTTCACTAGCTGGGCTTTTAAAACAAAGCTGCTGTACATATACATTTGAAAATTTCACACCATCAGTCACAGAGAAAGATGTCTTTTGAGAGTCTCATAATTTTGCTTAATTTTATTTTCTCCATGGAGCTTGGGAACGGTTCCTATTGTAATATTAGTCATAGTGATTCAGATGTAAAATTTTACTGATACCTAATCTGTATACACTGTATGAAGGAAGCTATTGTCTTCAATGGTAGTTCTAATTCTAGAGGAAAAGTATGTTTCATGGCGTGATTATTTTGTATTTGTCTTCACTCTCCACATCTGGTGGCAGCATCAGCAACCCGACTCCCTGTCGTTGCCACACATCAGAACAGTCCACTGATTTCTTCAGGCACTTTGGACATGAATAGGAGCGATCTAGTATTTTCATTCTTGATCTGTGGCTCTTTCTATAGTTCTGGCTTGCATAATGCTCTCCCAAATGAATGTAGATGTAAGGTCATTTTACCTTTCCCTGGTTTAGCCACTTCTGGATGGATACTGCCTGCAAGACAGAGACTGACAGTGCTCAGAATGACGGCCAAAATTTGTTAAAAAACAAACAAACAAACAAACAATTTAAATGTGAAATCGCTTGTAACAGAAGATTGGGAAGGAGCTATCTGAGATTCAAAACGGGAATGGCAGTATCCTCCCTAGTTGGAAAATATTTAAGCAAAGAGGAAAACAGCCTACAATATTTATGTTTGATCCTTTCATCTATAAAACAGAATTTTTATAATTAGCTGAAGACGTTCTACTGATTTAACAGAAATACACAGGAAGTAAAAGAAATCAACATATAATTGGTCATTTTTTTCTTGGAATATTTAATCTGTAGACATTACTAATTATTGTTACCAATTAAAAAAAAAACAACTATTTACTGAGATGCCATGGCGGTTTTTCCTGGAAGGAAATGGTTAGAAAATAAAACCCCAGAAATCTGTGTTCCATGAAGAGCTAAAATATATGTCTCTGTTTAGTATAAATTTTACTTCTTTAGAAATAACTAAAGGGGAACCTTGGTGGCTCAGACGGTTAAGCATCTGACTCTTGATCTCAGCTCAGGTCATGATCTCACGGTTCGAAATTTCAAGCCCTGCACTGGGCTCTGTGCTGACATTGTGGAGCCTGCTGGGGATCTTCTCTCTCCTTCGCTTTCTGCCCATTCTCCACTTGCTGTCTCTCTCTCAAAAGAAAGAAATAAACTTAAAAAAAAGAGACAGAACTAAAAACCTCCTGTTGAGGATTCTTTACAACCTATCAAGCTATAGTTTCTTCTACTGTCCAGCACTTTCTTCTTGTCTCTGATCCAGACTATTAATATAATGCTTAGCTAAGAACTAAGTGTTTTCTTTCTTCTTTTGGCTTAAAAGTTGAAGTCATACCTTCAGTATTTGAAAAGTCCAAAATTCAGGCTGAACATGGATTTTAGTTACACTGCCATGTTTAAGCATTTTTTGATAGAAAATGCTTTATGGTCCCTGATTCAAAGCCACAAACATGCTTTGAATCCAATTCAATATATTTCTTATTTGTTTCTGATTTTCTTTTTTTTTCCCTTTTAATTATTATTAGAAGGTATAAATTTCCAGAAAAGCTTGGCCCTGACAAGGCTCCATTATTTGCACATGACAAGGTTTATCAAAAACAGTTGGATTTTTCTAAGGAGCCTTTTATGTTTCCTCCATAAAATATAAATAAATGAAAAGGATTAGACTGAGGAAATGGAGTATAATTCATCACCAACGTGAAACATAGTCAACCGGTTGCAGATGGAATGACTAGAGAAGGTGGGACACTGCACCAGGCAAGAAAACCTTGCTTGTGCCAATAAGCCATCTTTAACTTTAGGAAAAGAACAGGGCCCGTTTTGTGGTTTGTGACGTCATCGTAATTTATTAGCCTTCTTTTGTTTTTTAGTGTTTAGTATGTGTCTAAAGCTGGTTTTGACTCTTGAAAATTTATTATATTCTAGCATTGACTCAAAACTACAGCAAAGGCTCCTCTCTCTCACCACCTTCCACTCGGTCTCCCTCCTCCTGCCCTTTTCCACTCCTTCCCACCCCCAAAAGAACAGAAAAATAAAACAACACAGAAAATGTACAGAACACTGACCGCTGCAAAGGCAGCAGCTCTTAGCTGCATGCAACACCGTGTTTGACAGATTTTTACATTTCAAAACCCATAATTAGTAATTTAAGCAAACATTCACTCTGTGTGTGTCTAAATGCAATTTCTCTCCACCCAGACAAAACCAAATATTTTAGTTAGTTTAACCCAAAACGTGATAAAATTACTTTGGTTCATACAACTGCCTCTAATTTTGTCCACACTGCTCACCATGGAGCCTCGTTCTCAGTGAAATAGAAATTCGTGGCACAATTTCCTCCCAAAATCTGTCTGAACTTTCAGAAATAAGAGACTTTTCAATTCCCATATTCTTTCTCTGAACTTTCATTCCTATCTAATAATAATAGAGTGCTTTATAGTACATAAATCACATTTCTGTTTAAAAATGACCTTCTCCATGACCTTTTTGTCTCTGCCTGTCAGCACGTATTCTTCTAGTAATAATAAGCTGTGGCCAGGAACATGTACTCAAAATTAGACTGATTCCAGGAACCGCCCTTATGAAGGCTGGGGTATAGCTCATTTTGAAGTTAAATAACTTAACAGTTCTCTCCAAAAGTAGACATGAACTGGATATGTCATTTGAAAAAGAGAAAAGTTTACTGATGGTTTTGAAAAGGAGAAAAAAAATATGCCAACAGATTTGCAGTTTGAGAGTCTTGTGCAAATGACAATCTGAGATGGGAGGAGCATCAATTTAGGTTAAAATCAGAGTACGAATTTATTATTTCCTTTTAATTCTAGCCTACTCCTTAGAAGCCATAAAACATTAGAACTTAGTCTGCTCTCTTTTTTTTTAATTTTTAAATGTTTTTATTTACTTCTGAGAGATAGAGACAGACAGCATGAGCAGGGGAGGGTCAGAGAGAGAGGGAGACACAGAATCAGAAGCAGGCTCCAGGCTCTAAGCTAGCTGTCAGCACAGAGCCCAACGCAGGGCTTGAACCCACGAACCGTGAGATCATGACCTGAGCCGAAGTCGGACGCTTAACCAACTGAGCCACCCAAGCGCCCCTGCTCTCTTTTTAACCCAGAATTCTTTTGATCCCAGAATTCTTTAAAATCTAAAATACTGTACCATAATGATTCATTTTAGTGGAACACATTCTATCGTGAATGAATACGTCATTCCTGTGTGCTAACACTCAATTGCAAAGCTTTAGGACAAACACCACAGGCACACAATTTTATAATTTTAATATTTTCCCAGTGAAACAGGCCCACTTATTGGTGGTCACAACCATATTATTTATTTGGAGGAAAGGGAAAAAAGACTGAATTTTTAGAAGCTATGCCCCAGAAACATCTGATAATAGATGGAGTCATTTTTTTTCCCTTCCAACTAAATGATCTTTGAAACCACAGATGTACAATTTTTTAAAATTTCTTAATGTTTTACTTATTTCTGAGAGAGAGAGAGAGACAGCGTGAGCAGGGGGTCAGAGAGAAAGGGAGACACAGAATCTGAAACATGCTCCAGGCTCTGAGCTAGCTCTCAGCACAGAGCCTGATGCAGGGCTTGAACCCACAAACCATGAGATCATGACCTGAGCCGAAGTCGGACGCTTAACAGACTGAGCCACCCAGGTGCCCCTCACAGGTGTAAATTTTATACATATTCCATGGTCTACCAGCAAAGAGGTGAAAGAGGAACGTGGGTTGCTTCCAAGATTACAGAGCCATAAATTATCATCCCTGTCACATCTTGGGACCATCCACAATAGCATTTCCCAGAGTGCTCCAGGGTATGTAGATAGATCTAGCACAGTGAGGGGGACCCCGGGGCAAAGATCTGGGGAGATCCAACATGCCGTGTCTCCCCTTAGATGCTCACCTTCCACATCATGAAATCTCATATATTTTCACTCTGTTAACACTTAATTTCCTAGGAATAGTGTTCTGTGGGACACTAATTTGAAACTCATCACTGTAAGAGTAATGGAGCCGAGTCCAGAGAAATAAAATACCACTCTTTCAGATCTCATAGAAAGTAACCCTATGACTCCAGCCTCTTAATTTACCCACACCTTCAAAGAAAATGCTAATTTACATACTACCTGTACACAGGGAACTTCATTGCTTGTGATCTACCCATATCCTTGTTCTGATGGACTGAGATTTCCTCAAGAGAGGTCATTTATCTGTGTACTTGTGGGCTACAGGCCACATGAATGGTCATGGCAACTGTCGAAACACAAGGCTTTTGATAACATCCTATTCAGTCACACACAAAGACACATGGCTATATTCACTGGTAAGATGAGTGCAATAGAAGATAAAAGACCCAAACTCATATGCTGAGACACTGCCTTTAATAAATATCATCCTAACATCTGGTTCATTGGCTGAGTTCCCCTGGGTGTCTTCAAGTGGACCCGGCATCTCATTTTCTTTCCCTGGAGCTTATGGCAGTTTGGGAAGCACCGGCAGTGCAGAAGATTCTTTCTCGTCCCCTAACTCGCATCTATGTATAACTTTGATTTCTCTCAAATAATGGTAAATGAGCTCACAAGTCAATCCCATTGTTCAAAGCACTGGAAAGCACTGAAATCTAGGAATACTGACTATTGGATGAGATTCATCTGTGAGCCTCAGTTCAAAAAGGAACCATTGATGGATTAGAAGAATCCATAGGGGCCTGGGTGGCTCAGTCAGTTGAGTGTCATGATCTTCTGGTTTGTGGGTTCGAGCCCCGCATTGGGCTCTGTGCTGACAGCTAGCTCAGAGCCTGGAGGCTGCTTCGGATTCTGTGCCTCCCTCTCTNGAATATTCACAAGGGGCCTGGTGGGAGATAGCCAGGATCTGCGGAAACTTTAAGGTTGAGGGTAAAGCGGATGAACTGGCAGGTGGCAGTTGAATTATTGAGCTGTACTCCCTTGTTTGTGTCAAGAACAAGCGATTCTTCTTTGTCTCTGTCTCAGAGACAAACTGCAGGCCCCAGGCCTATCAAAAACAGTGATGTTGAGTCATAAAGAACTCCATGGAGGAAAGAGAAATGGTGCTTCCTTTCCTGATGGAAGTGACTGTTGATCAAATCACCATGTTTGTTTGTATATTTATTATTTATTAATTTATCTATCTATTTATTTATTTTAATCTTTATTTATATTTGAAGGAGAGAGAGAGAGAAACAAAGCACAAGCAGGGGAGGAGCAGAGAGAGAGGGAGACACAAAATCCGAAGCAGGCGCCAGGCTCCGAGCTGTCTGCACAGAGCCCGGCGCACGCCTCGAACTCACAAGCCATGAGATCATGACCTGAGCTGTAGTGGGACACTTTAGCAACTGAGGAACCCAGGTACCCCTCAAATCACTGTGTTTAAATGCCAAGGCAAAACAACACAGGTGCAAGAACTCCTATGGGTCCTTAATCACGTGCGACACTGTTTTTCCTCAATTCCAGCTCCAAATTTCTGCAAGAGGTAGTAATTTTCTTCATTTGTCCCTTCGAGTCCAAACTCTAGCACGTACTTCTCAAAGTTTAAGGTGCATACAAACCACCTGGGAATCTTGGTAAAACTCAGGTTCTGATTCAAGAAGCCTGGGCCGGGGCCTGAGATCTGCATTCTTTTCTCTTTCTTTCTCTCTCTCTCTCCCTCTTTACCCCCTTCTCTCTTTCCTTCCTTCCTTCCTTCCTTCCTTCCTTCCTTCCTTCCTTCCTTCCTTCCTTCCTTTCTTTCTTTCTGTCTTTCTTTCTGTCTTCCTTCCTTCCTTCCTTTCTGTCTTTCTTTCTGTCTTTCTTTCTGTCTTCTTTCTTTCTTTCTTTCTTTCTTTCTTTCTTTCTTTCTTTCTTTCTTTCTTTCTTTCTTTCTTTCTTTCCCTTCCTCCCTCCCTCCCTTCCTTCCTTCCTTCTTTCCTTCCTTCCTTCCTTCCTTTCTTTCTGTCTTTCTTTCTGTCTTCCTTCCTTCCTTCCTTCCTTCCTGTCTTTCTTTCTGTTTTCTTTCTTTCTTTCTTTCTTTCTTTCTTTCTTTCTTTCTTTCTTTCTTTCTTTCTTTCTTTCTTTCTTTCCCTTCCTCCCTCCCCCCCTTCCTTCCTTCCTTCTTTCCTTCCTTCCTTCCTGTCTTTCTTTCTGTCTTTCTTTCTGTCTGTCTTTCTGTCTTCCTTCCTTCCTCCCTCCCTCCCTCCCTCCCTCCCTCCTTTCTTTCTTTCTTTCTTTCTTTCTTTCTTTCTTTCTTTCTTTCTTTCTTTCTTTCTTTCCCTTCCTCCCTCCCTCCCTTCCTTCCTTCCTTCTTTCCTTCCTTCCTTCCTGTCTTTCTTTCTGTCTGTCTTTCTGTCTTCCTTCCTTCCTCCCTCCCTCCCTCC
>NW_027536464.1:6361449-6368234 GCF_008692635.1 Crocuta crocuta
CTTTCTTTCTTTCCTTTCTTTCTTTCTTTCTTTCTTTCTTTCTTTATTTCTTTCTTTCTTTCTTTCTTTCTTTCTTTCTTTTCTTTCTTTCTTTCTTTCTTTCTTTCTTTCTTTCTTTCTTTCTTTCTTTCTTTCTTTCTCTTTCTTTCTTTCTCATAAGTGCATTTATTTATTTTGAGAGAGAGAAGGAGCGAACAGGGAAGGGGCAGAGGGAGACTGAGAATCTCAAACAGGCTCCACGCCGTCGGTGCAGAGCCCGACGCAAGCAGGGCTTGGACTCACAAACTGTGAGATCAATGACCTGAGCCGGAGCCAGGAGCAAGAGACTTAACCACCCGAGCCCCCAGAGCTCCCCGCAAGATCTGCATTCCTAATAAGCTCCTGGTGGTGCTGGCTGACCACCGCAGTCAGACCATCAAGCCTGCAGCATATTATAACCATGACCAAGTTGCTACGTTTGTCAGGGTTGCACGTTTGTAAGCCAATCGAGGAACAGCGGATTGAATTTCCAAATAGTTACTTTGAGTTGGTATTAAAAGTAGTGAAACTCACTCTTCTAAAAGAGGAAGAATCTTATTGAGGATAATTGAATAAAATGAAGACCTTTCAATTCAGTGCTTTCCTTCCATTTAATATCATAGCTCAGGAGCTTCAAAAATCCTCAACTGAAAATGAATGATTAAAAAAACAAAAAACACCATCGCAAGCAGGTTTCAAGTGCCAATAGCTTGAACTTTTGCTCCCCTCTAAAAGCCCATATGGGATTTTATGCCCTAAGGGCACCTCCAAATTCTTTTTTTTTTTTTTTTTGTCAACTTCACCTTTGCCAGACCAGGCCAAATATCAAAAGGGGAATTAGGTCAACATTCCAATGAGTTTTTGTGTATTTTGAAATTTGATCCATTTTGATTCACTTCAGGCAATTTAAAGGTTAAAGTCTGCATTTGAAAAATACAATTTAATCATGATTACGTATCCCAGCCAGTCATCCTGTAAACGTATTCTGAGGTGCTCAATCAGTCCCTTCCTTCTGAATAACTAAACACAATTTTCAGATACCAAACAGCACTCTGACTGGTTAAGTTGCTGAATTAGCCAGACGTGTTTCAACTTTTGTAACAAAGATTAGTGATAAATATGGCCTTACTCATCAGCAAGAAGTAGCCTTAGACCCAAGGCTTTCTTCATATTTGCCAGTGCGAACTTAATGACCCAAACCCAAGATGACTTTTTTGACCTGCTTTCGGAATGTTTCTGGTCATTTTAGATGGGACCAATCTTTCCTCCCCACTCTTAGGACATTTTAAAGTGGAGTTGGTTTATATAGTTCTGTTTTTTTTCTAGACTTCAACCTGCCCGAGGTTAGGAAATCCACCCTTTTTATCCAGGCATCTCTCAAAGAATCTTACATAAAGAAATGAGCCCCCACAGATGTTTACAGAATTGAAGGTCATCCCCAAGGCTGTTTTAAAAGTCATCTAAAATAAAGCAAGAAAAACCTAAAATGATATTCTTTACGTAGAATCTATTTCTTCCTTATTTTTTAAAAATGTTTTTTAAAAACATTTTTTGTTTATTTCTAGGAGAGAGAGAGAGAGAGACAGCGTGAGCAGGGGAGGGTCAGAGAGAGAGGGAGACACAGACTCTGAAATAGGCTCCAGGCTCTGAGCTGGCAGTCAGCACAGAGCCCGATGCAGGGCTCGAACCCACGAACCACAAGATCATGACCCAAGCGAAAGTCGGACGCTTAACCAACTAAGCCACTTAGGCGCCCCTCTTCCTTATTTTGAAAAGACATTGTGGGAACTTTGGGTCAGAATGAAACATTGCCCAAGTTGACCTGAAGTGACTGAGAAACAATTAGATGGGGACGCTGGGCTTTTAGGATGAGGCAAGGACAGCAGGGAAAAGATGTGGACAATTTGCTTTGGTGGGGGGCACCGGGGTGGCTCATGCAGTTGAGCTTCTGACTTCGGCTCAGGTCATGATCTCACGGTTTGTGAGTTCAAGCCTCCCATCGGGCTGTCTGCTGACAGCACAGAGCCTGCTTCTGATCCTCTGCACCCCCTTCTCTATCTGCCCCTCCCTCACTCATTCTCTCTCTCAAACTAAGTAAATAAATAAACTTAAAAAAAAAACAATTTGCTTTGGGGCCTTGACTACTTAACACTTGGCCAGTGAAATTAAAAAAAAAAAAAAAAGCTATAATGACAACAACCTCTATGTATGTATATAATTAGAAGGTATGGTGGTTTTTCTTTTCGATTTCATTATCATCTTTATTAGGATGCTGGATTATATAGAAAGATTATGTAGTCAGATTATATAGTAAAAGAGAATTAAAAACACCTGTGACTTTGTTTCCCTTGTTATCCTGCAATAGTGATTCAGGTACAGGATTCTTACCACAATCAACGTGAGTTCTGTTTAAAACTCAAAATCTGTGCAAATACAAAAATTACACAGTGACTCCTGGTTTCAACAGAGAACAGTAAGGTTCGTTAGTTTGTTTCAATCAAAGAGTCATGTTAATCACGTGAGGGTATTTTAAACATAAATGTGTATCTTTAGCTCCTCTTCTCTCATTTATTCTGCTATCACAATTCCCCATTCACCCCTTTAACTTTGATTACCCCCTTGAGTGCCATCCTCCCTCACCCCCCTTCCTTCTCTCTTGTTATTAAGCAGAGACAATCTTCCATNAGGAGGGATTCAGTTTGGGGAAGTCAATTTGGGATTACTTCCCGAGGGAACCTCCGCAGTCCTACTGTAGAAACATACATTGTAATGGCATATAAAAGAGATTTACATAAAGGTGGTAATTGATAGAAGCATCAAATGTTATCAATTAACCTTATTATCCTGAGCATTTAAAAATCCATTGTGCTTTTTGTGTTTGCATTTGTAGAACCCTTCTGGGAAATGGGGCCAATGTTTTATATATATATATGTATATATATATTTTTTTTGCTGGAAGGTTCATTGCAGTTTATCAAAACACACATGCACAGACAGTATCCAACAGTGCAAATAACATGCTCCTGGCATGTGTATGCTGGATAAAAACTCTTTGTTCTTCATGTATCAGGGGACTAGAGCTTATATTTGCTTAATCTCAGGCTTTATTACTCCTTTCTCTAATTCTATCAATGGTTTAATGAAGGATTCATCTGCTATCTGCATACAATTTCTTTAGTCCGCTATGAAAAATGAGCAATTTGCCTTAATGTAAAGTTAGTCTTTTGAAATGAGGACAAAACCTAGCTTTAAATTTACTCAGACCTTTGACATCTTTGAGGTGTTTGACCTAAACAGAGAAGCAGAGTGGCAGGAGAAATTCAAATGTCCTCAAAAATTAAAACAAACAAACCCTTAAATAATTCACAGGTTAGATATCCGTAAGGAAACTTACTTCTTGGTAAAGGTATGACCTCAGAGCTATAAACCCTTACCTTCTAAGGGCATGAAACAAATTATAAAAGGACTAGGTCTCCTTTCTCAAGGTGTTAAAACAAGTTTATGTCCTAAGAATTGATTTTATTTCTGCACTGGGTCCTTAATACAGCCTCCTTTTACCGACTGAGATATCTCCTCAGTATGAACTACTTAATGACATCATCATTAACTTAGTTTCCATTTAATGTTTTCAATGTGTTAGTTTTTATAGGGTAAAGGTTATATTTAGAAACTTGTTAGTATCAGAACTCACTGATGTTCTTTCCCCACAAACCTCCTGGTACATTTCTCTTTCTATTGGGAGTCACCAATTCCTCTTTCGACTTTACTTTTTCCTTCTCAGTCTGGAGAAGGTAAACAGCTGTCATTTGTAAATATTTGTGGAATAAGAGTTTACGAAATGTGTCTTATAAATAAACTAATTGGAAGGTCTTTGAGAAATAAGAAAGCTTCGCTCCAAGTCTTGAGTCTAAACCAAGTCGAGGATGATTTACGACTGGCCTCAGCCGACAGCCACTGCTTGGCTTTGTTAGTTCTCTCTCTTGATCATTTCTTAAAGCTCATATTCATATTCAGACTTAAAGAACAAAGCTTGTTAAGAACCTTGTGTGTATATTTTTCTAGAAGTTGTGCTGAATAACTTATTTAAGTCACTGCCATATTTATTGCACCACTGAAAACCTGGCATTTGTAAATATTTCTTTTTTTTATAGGGTGATTATAGGGTGCTATGCCTTACACAAAATTCTCTTACAAGATTTCTCTATTCATTGGCGAATACGTAAAGTATTTGGCATCCTTATTTTTTTTCAAAATTCAGAAGATCAAAATAAAATAAAATAAAAGGAACACAAGAACATTTCCAAACTAATAATATACTTGAAATGAAAGTTGCTTTGCTTTTTTAATACCAAAGTCGACTAAATTCTCTTAACACTGGCAGGATTCCTAGCCTCTCTCCATTGAAATAGCAAATCCACCAAACAGTTTACTCAAGTTAAAATTCAGTCAAAACACAAAGGATTATATACTATCTACTGTGAAACACTTTCTGGGATTTCAGTAACCACAAACTCCAGCCTTGACCTCATCTTAATGACAAAGTTTCTGAGAGCATGGTTTTCAAACTGAAGAAAGAGCCCTGAATAACCGGCATTAATAATGTCTCTGGCAATTTAAGGTATTCTAGGATACGGGCCAGGCACAGATCAGACCAAAGTGTACGTACAACATGTTGCATTTATTTAAAAACTTTTTTTTCTGGGTATTTCTTGTTTTAAAACATCTATTTCCTTTTTAGACAATAGAGAATATTTTTCCCTTGTGGTTTTCATATTTCACAATCCATGAGTTCATTTTTCGCTTGTTCAACACGTATATACTGACGAAGAGCTGTCCTCATTTGTTTCTGTATAAATGCATTTGTTTGTGTATAATGTTTGTACTACATTAGCCACATGTGCGTGTGTACGTGCTGGACACTATACATCCTCAGTGTGAAGAGAAAGTGCCCAGCTAAGATTTGCTGTGAAAGGGCTAAATGAGAAATACTCTACAAACAGGAAGCAGAGGACTTAAAGAAATGAAAGGCAACTCTATTCAGATTTAATTTTGGAATAAATGTACATTAAAACTCTTCATGTTGACTCTGCCCACACCTTTAATTTTCCTTACTAGCTGAAGAAACGATGTGTTCCTCCGATCCTTGTACTTGAATGGGCTCCTCAATGGTAAACAATCGTAATTAAGAAAATGCTGTGATGAATCAAGTCAGTGTATCAGTCAAGTTGGAGATCCTCAGTATCACACAGGGAAACAGCCTACTCAGTTGAGGAGAGCTTAATGAAAGAACTATTCATGAAGGTGTGGTCTGAATTCAAAGACACCAAAAGGGAGGTAAACCAACAGCAGGAAGCAACTAAGCAACTACCACCTGGTGGAGACCTGCAAAGGGAAGTGAGAGACAGAACAAGGATGTGGTCAGATCTGCAGAGTGCTGGACGACGGACTCCTGACAGAAGCCTTGACCTTTGACAGAGAAGCACAACCATTGTCAGGCTGACCCACACCAGGAAGGGAAGAAGCTGCAGAAGTAAATGCCTTTCCTCTTCTCTGATGTTCTTGCACTGCTTTCGGAGAGCCAAGCCAACCAGGAGCCAAGGGGCAGGGAGGCCCTGTTAATGCAGTCCATGGACTTTAGCTACAGAAGGTCCAGAGCCAAATGGAAAAGAGCAAAGAAGAGAACAGGAAGGGCAAATACTACCCAGTAAAGTTAGATTAGAAATAATAGTTCCAGGGGCTCCTGGGTGGCTCAGTTGGCTAAGCAACTGGCTTTGGCTCAGGTCATGATCCATGGTTCATGAGTTCCAGCCCCGCGTCGGGCTTTGTGCTGACAGCTCAGAGCCTAGAGCCTGATTCAGAATCTGTGTCTCCCTCTTTCTCTGCCCCTCCCCTGCTCTCTCTCTCTCTCTCTCAAAAATAAATAAACATTAAAAAAACTAAAAAAAAAAAAAAGAAAAAACATAGTTCCAATTGAATAAGTCCTGGTGATGTAATATACAGTATAGGGATTTACAGTTAAGAATATTGTATTGTCGGGGCGCCTGGGTGGCTTAGTCGGTTAAGCGTCCGACTTTCGCTTAGGTCATGATCTCGCAGTTCGTGGGTTCGAGCCCTGCGTCGGGCTCTGTGCTGACTGCCAGCTCAGAGCCTGGAGCCTGCTTCAGTCTGTGACTCCCTCTCTCTCTGACCCGCCCCTGCTCACGCTGTCTCTCTCTCTCTCTCTCTCTCTCTCTCCTAGAAATAAATAAAACATTAAAAAATTATAAAAAAAAAGAATATTGTATTGTATATTTGAAAGTTGCCAGCAAGTAGATCTTAAATGTTCTCATCACGAGAAAAAACATGATAACCGTGTGTGGTGATGGATGTTACTTAGACTTTTTAAGGTGATGGTTTTATAATATATACAAATACCAAATCATTATGTTGTATGCCTGAAACTAATATTAAGGTTATATGTCAATTATATCTCAATTTAAAAAAAGGTGGGGGCGCCTGGGTGGCTCAGTTGTTAAGTGTCTGACTCTTGATTTTGGGTCAGGCCATGATCTAATGGTTCATGAAATAGAGCCACGCATGGGGCTCTGTGCTGACAATGAGAAGCCTGCTTGGGATTCTCTTTCACCCTCTCTCTCTCTGCCCCTCCCCTGCTCATGCTCTCTCTTAAAATAAATATGTAAACATTAATAATAATAATAAATTTAAAAAGAAATAATTCCTATTCAAAATAGGCAAATTCATAGAGAAAGAAAGCAGACTAGTAACTT
>NW_027536464.1:6369314-6377271 GCF_008692635.1 Crocuta crocuta
AATAACTTTCAAAGGCTGGAAGGGAGGGTGATGGATAGTGACTTTTAATTAGATATTCTTTCAGGGTAACCCAAAAGTGATGGAAACAGGTAGCAGTTCCAGTAACGTTTGTACAACTTGGTACATGTTGAAATCATTAAAACAGTAATTTTTTTACTATTTTATTTATTTTTATCTTATTTTTATTTTATGAAATTTATTTTACCACAATTTAAAAAATCTTATAGGACAACTTGAGGAAAAGGAAGTCCCTTCACCTCAGATGTAAGAGACAATAATATCTACTATTTGTCTTACAAACTGAAAATTGGGACCACTTGTTTTAAGTGGAACAAGCACATCCACTGAATAAACTGCCAATTAAACTGACGTAAACTCTAGAACAATCCTACTGACCTAGTTAAAAATATTTGCAAATGTATGCAACCTTTACAAAAAGCTCACGTGCACACTTCCAGTTTAGAGATTGACTTTTAAAAGATAGCGATTCTTCATAATCTGTACGTTCTCTACCGATTTTCATTGGTGGCAAACCAACTGTGTCACTGAAGTGTTGTAAGCCTTAGAATTCAGTAGCCGGCTCCACTGTGGGAATAGAGAGATTAAAAATATTTGAGAGCTAAGCTCTCATTTACATGAACTCAATTGTGGTTTAAAGCAACTAAATAAAAGTACCAAAGTATAAGACTTTTTATGGCTCACATGAGGAAACAATTCCAAACCACTGTTTTCTCTAACAAGGAATTCCTTCTGCATGTTTTGGAAACAATTCTATAAATGTCAGTATGTTTTATGCTAATTCTTCATATACAATGCATTAATTTTATAGGGATTTAAATCACTAGGTTTTATTAGTTCTTTTACATTGTGTGCTTCTTTGAGAAGAAACATGACTCCTTGATTTATCTTCATACAATGCTTTAATTGTTGACTGGCATAAGGTTTCTAATAACAAGTCAGGTTCCTTTGGCTTTGGGTTTGCTGATAGCTTTTGTATAGGTGCCCAAACTGAGCTACCCCTCCCCCACATCAGGGTATATGTATGCCTTCCTTAGCTTAACAGTGTCCTCTGGATTGGGGGATGATGGTTTTAAATGACTTTAAGTTTCCTTCCAGCTAGCATTCTATTTTTGACATATAACTGCATTTTATTTATTTTTATTATTTTTTAAGTTTATTTATTTTTAAGAGAGAGAGAGAGACAGAAAGACTTTGAGGAGGGAGGGTCAGAGAGAGAGAGGGAGAGAGAGAATCCCAAGCAGGATCCACACTGTCATCGTGGAGCCTGATGTGGGGCTCAAACTCACGTACCACGAGACCATGACCTGAGCTGAAACCAACAGTTGGGACGCTTAACCGGCTAAGCCACCCAGGTGTCCCGTAACTTTGCATTTTAGATGCTTAAACACACACACACACACACACACACACACACACACACAGGATCACATGACTACTGAATCCTTACAACAATCTTACAGTCCTATAGGCAGGGCAAGTCTTTTCCCTGTTTTGGCGATGAGGAAACTAAGGCTTTGAGGGATTATGTGAGTTGCTCAATACCAAGCCAGGAATTAGGGCTAGTTCTTTTGATTCTAAAACCACCATACTATCAAATCTGGAATTGTAACCTGTAAGATGTATAAATCTTCTCTATCTGTATTTCAGGGAAGATATACCCATCATAGCTACAAGTTTCCTTTTAAGCTTTAGACTGGATTTAAGGATTAGTTTCTTCTCATTTATTGCACTAAGTTAAAGGAGACTAATAGTGTGGGTTTAGTTTTGCCAGCCTCTGTCTCTTACGGATGAATGAAGATTGATGTCAATGAATGATAAAAGCTACTGTCTCTTAACTGTAGTTATACAAACATGATTTATTATTTGTTAATAATCGCAAAAACAAAAACCTCTGACTGCTTAGATTTTAGTGCACGTCCTTCGAATGTTTTTATAAAATGTACAATTTGTTCTCACTGGCATAGATTACGAGATATAGATTGTGAACATTTCCCTTTGACAATAAATATTCTTCCAATATAACTTATGATCATATATTTTTTATAGTGTTTCGTTTCAAAACTATGCTTGTAATTCCTTTAGCCAATTTTCTTGTGTTGGTCATTTTGGTTGCTTTTCTCTATTATTTTTTCAGAGAAACAACTCCTGTTATCAACATCTTTATATAGTTTAGATAACTTCCCTAGGCTACATTCTTACCAAGGAAATTACTGGTAAACGAGTTTGTGTGCTTTTAAGACTTTGGAGAAATATTTGCAACGTTTTTTCCCCTAGAAGTAAGATGAAAATTTACACCCTGCAAAACAAATGCCTGATATTTCCTAATTCCCAATCTTACTGCCAATATTCTCAAAATGTTAATATTTGCTTACTTGGTAGTTAAAAATGGTGTATTTTTATTAGCATGATTTTCAGGGATGGTAATAAGTAATTTATTCCCAGTCTTTATACATATGTGTTGGTTGTGTTTGTCTGTGGAGCACACGTTTCTTCTCATTTTTTATGTGAATAGATTGTTTTTATGTTTAGAAAGTTCTTCCCTATTCTGATATTATGTAAATATTTATTCCCATTTTCCTTTGGTTCTATGATTTTATTTTGATGGACATAGAATTGTAATATAGTTGGACTATAGCCTGGTGTACGACGTAAGTATTTATCATGTTTCTTTCTTTTTAAATATATTTTATGGATTGCAATGCCAGCATTATCTACTTAAAAATCATTTCCCCACAAATTCAAAATGCCATAATTATCATATGTTAAATACTTCTATAGAAATGACTTTATTTAGATGAACATCTATTCTTTCCCATTAATCACATTGATAACTCTGGACCTCCTCTCACCCTGCTTGTAGTTGTTTTATAATATATTTTATTACCTAATGGTAAGAGTCTTCTCACATTATTTGTTTTTTAAATGATTCTCTTGGGTTTTTTGGCTATTTATTCTCTCAGATGAAATCCAAAACCACCCAGTCAACTTTTAAGGATGTTCCTTTGGGATACTAATTGGAATGATCTTAAAATTAAAAACTGATTCGAGAAATAGATTTGATAATCCTCTGTATTAACTCACTTTGTTATATGCTTGTTCATTCATACATTTATTCACTCAACAAATATTTATTGATTTTTCTTTTCTCTTCTCCCTGGACTATATCTGACAAGGAGGGCAGGAGCCTGGGAACATGGGTTAATTTGCCACAAATCTTAGGAGACTCTCAAACATTGGTCAGTGGTTCCCTATGGAGTCTCAGTTCTTAAACCTTTGGAGGCATCAGAATCTCTTAAGGAACTTGGTTCTAGAGTCTGCTTCCTTTCAATGAACCTAGACCCTTTACTTTTTTTGCTAACTCTCCCAGTGATTCTGAAATACGCCCTGGTTTGAGAACTATGATAATTAATATTTATTGAACACTCATAATTGCTTTACAGAAAATACATTCTCACAACCAAATTAGGTGGTCACTTTGCCATTATTGTTGTCCGAATTGTCCAGGGTTCCTCTCTGACAGGATGGAAATCCAGGCCACCTCCTTCCCCTTAATCATTCTGGCTTATCACCTCTACTCTTCCTCACTTAAGTTTTACATTAATGCACCTTCTCAAAATTTATATACATTTATTTTTATAAAAAGCTTTATATCATTAGCATAAAAGGAAGACATGTATGATTTGCCAAAAATAGAAAATACTGGTTGACCCTTAGTACAATGTGGTTTGGACTCCAGGGGTCCACTTATATGCAGTTTTTTTTTTTTCAATAAATATCATGCTGTAAAGGTATTTCCTCTTCCTTGGGATTTTCTTAATAACATTTTCCTTTCTCTACTTCGCTTTATTGTAAGGATACAGTATATAATACATAGAACATACAAAATGTATGTTTATCAACTGCTTACATTAGTTATTAGTAAGGCTTTTGGTCAGCAGTAGGTTATGAGTGTTAAGTTTTGGGAGAATCAAAGCTTATATGCAGGTTTTCAACTATGTGGGGGTGGCATTTGGTGCCTCAATAGCCCACTTTGTTCTAGGGTCAACTGTACTTGCAAAAATAATCTCAACACACCCAAAGTAATGCTAAGCTAGATACTATGGTTTGGGTTCTGAGCTCAAGGCCTCCACTTTGTTTTTTGTTTTTTTAAATATTTTTATTTATTTCTAGGAGAGAGAGAGAGAGAGAGAGAGAGAGACAGCGTGAGCAGGGGAGGGTCAGAGAGNAAGCCACCCAGGCGCCCCGTGTTTTTTTTTTTTTTTTTTAAAGGAGATTAGCATGTGTTTTAAAAGTTTCAAAGACAGACCAACCTGAATCTTAGACTTTCTCCTCAACTTAATTGCAAGGCTTAAAAGAAAAGAATAAATGTATCTTGTCTACAGGGAAATTTAACTATGTAGTTATATTATGTGAAATTATATATATATGTGATATATGAATCATACTTCATGGTGACAGTGGATCAATGAGCCAACCAAAAAATCCACAAACAAAATAGGAAACCGGGTGAATATTTGTCTAACATTGGATAAAACGATGACTTTATAAACATGAAAACAATAAAATAAATCATAGAGAAAATCAACTCATTTGATTATAAAATGTTTTAGGGGCACCTGGGTGGCTCAGTCAATTGAGCATCCAACTCTTGATTTTGGCTCAGGTCATGACCTCATGGTTCGTGAATTTGAGCCCTGTGTCAGGCTCTGCACTGACAGCGTGGAGCCTGCTTGTAATTCTCTCTTCTGTCTCTCTCTCTCTCTCTCTCTCTCTGTTCCTATCCTGTTTGTTCTCTCTCTCTCTCAAAACAACAACAACAAAAAAAAAAACAAAAAAAAACCCCAAAACAAAAAACAAAACAAAACAAAAAAACCCTAAAATAGTTTTTCCTTTTCTCTCTCTGTGTCTGCCTGTCTTTCTCTTTGTCTCTGTCTCTCTGTATCTCTCTCATACAGACACAGACACACACACAGACAGACACACACACACACACACACACACACACACACACACACAGTCCATGACAGAACACCATTTGGTCCACTAGAGCAACTAACAGAGTTCAAACGCCTAGCATCAAAAGCTGACAACAAAAAACATGGATACATCTCCTTTGAGTCTCCTAAAAAAACCTGAGAAATTGACTAGACCATAATCAATATCATCTTATTTTGTAAATGAAGATTCAGGCTCAGTAACTTGACATTCTAGTGCTGTTTTCCAAACTGAGTGAGCACCTAGAATTACCTCCTTAGGGTGCACTGTCAAAGCAGTACAGGCTTCATTGATTAATTTAGCATCTTGGGAGGGGCCCATATAATTGAGATGTCTTAAAAGTGTCTCAGATGTTTTGAATGTGAAGCCAGGATCAGAAGTAAATGAGCAAACTTTTGATTTTCTGCCTTAAATTCCTATGCTAATTTTATTGTACCTACTCACAAGGGATATATTATATAAATACACAAGTCTTAAAACATATAGTTTCTTGTAATTGCCTGAGATTTTGCATCTTAAGATATTTCCCCATGTCTGTAGTAGAACAGATTTAAGGGTTATGTCTCTTGCTATTACAAATCTCTTAAGAAATTGCCGATTTATCTCTAAGCATAATGAAAGGATAAACCTAGTGTCTATACTTTATTTATGCATAAGATATAAAAGGATTTCCATTGTACCTGTCTGACCAGACTTGAAAAATTTTTTAAAAAAATCGACAAAGTTAGCAGCTAAAAGAAGTAAAAGCATTTGCCAAAGTTTACTTAAATATGTTGCTTTAATATACTTTATGTATTCCACACTCAATTTGAAGATATTTATTGTTTTAAAGCAAAAATATTTTATATGATTGTTTACTATCCTGCCTTAGGGTTAAATGTTCAAAAATTTTAATAGCTATCAGATATTAATTTCTAATAACTATATTAACAATGAGTTAATGACCATGCTTAATAATTCATATACTAAATTATATATCCAAGCAAGTTTCTCCTTTATACATTTACTAGGCAAGTAATAGTAATATTCACATTATTTTAGCATAGGCCTTTCCTGGCTAAATTCATGAAGCCCATTTCTAAGCCATTTGGAAACCTTTTGTAGAAGAGTTGATGTTTTCCAATGGCGCTTCATTTCCTTAAATGCTCCATGGTATCATCAGTTAATTAGTCTCACAGGGTGGAGACCGTAGAATTTATTATAGATGCTTGGAAGACTTTCATTTCATCAGCAAACTATTAAAGATGCAACCAACATATTGTTTATGTTGCTAAACATGTTTACTATAGACTGGTACTTGAAACAGAATTTTCTTTAATGAAATAAAAGATGAGGAAGAAATATTTTGCATAACAAATACTGGGCAAGAATGTAATCTCAGTCCAAAAGTTGAGCAACACTAAATTGATACAGGACCAAACAGCCTTCTTCTTTATTTTTCTATTAAAAAGATAATCTTAGATGGAGATTTCAACATGCATCATTATCATATTTGCATAGAGAGAGGATTCACATCAGAAGGAGACAATTTTCTCTGATGGAAGAAGTACTGAGGTTAGCAAGAACTAGGTTCAAGTCTAGATCAGACATTTTGAATGAACTTTTAGCAAGTTCTTAATGACTCTAGACTTCAAATCCTTAGTTGCCAAATGGAAATTGAAGTCCCTGCTTTGATTATTTGTTCCGGATTCCAAGAGATGGAAAATGTAGAGCCACTGAACAGGCTTGAAAATGAGTATTTACTTTTTTTTCTTTGATGTCACAAAATCCTGTGGAATTTAAACTGGATCTGTTTATAGTCACATATCATCTTGCATTATATGTGACTTATTTCCCATTTTTTTTCTGAACATGTTGAATGCAGAAGGCATAGGTCACGTTTTCATATATTTTTTACTGCATAACACAATAAAGATGATAAACAGAATTAAGCAAATAAAGATATGAATGTATTCAGTTATGTTTCTGTTGAGAGATTTCTTTTTTTATAGTTTTATTAAGGACAATACGGTGGAAATAATTCTTAAATTATGGTAAAACCTTGAGCTTATAAAAGAACTATAGTATGAATTTTGACTTCAAATAGAAAGGCGTTTTTGTATCTCTACAGTCTTAGATTCTTAGCTTTGGGTAGTGACTGCCTTTAATACAATTAACCATGAGTAAACTATAGAAGAGACATAGTTTAATTATTGCTTCCAGGGGGCCATTCTTATGGTTGAGAAATATGCTGTTGTGATAGATTACACGGCTCACTCAGTTTCTCTCCCTTCCGCCTATACTCATACCACGTGCCATGCAAATTTGTAGTACATTCTCACTATGGAGGAGGAGATCTTGAGCCACCCTTTTTCACCAGGGTCAACTCCATGACTTGCTTTGGTCAAAGGGACATTAATGGACAGGATACAAAGAGGAGCTTGAAATGCACTTGCCTTCGGGCTTGCTCTTTTGTGCTTCTGACATGGCCATGTAAACATGCCAGGGCTAGCTTGCGGAATGTAGGGGACAGACAGGTGGGGCCGGGTAACCCCTCTTCCCGAGCTGACATTTAGGTAATATCAAGACATCTGAGAGAGCCCAGCCAGATGAGTAAGGCCACCTACCCAACTTTCAGGTTTCCCCAGACATCTGAACACAAATTAATTTTTGTATACCACTTGATGTTTTGTGGCTGATATATATATTATATATAACAGAAATATGTGACAGATTTATATCTGTATGTAACAGATATCATGGTGTATATAAGTTATATATAACAGAAATATATTATATATGTTATATATAACAGAAATGGTAAAGATAAAGAAATATAAAGAATACATACACAGATAAAGAAATTTAATATAAATTTATATATTACATAAATATATAATATTTAAATTTAATATTAATATATAATGTTAATACATTGTATATACTATATTAACATAATATA
>NW_027536464.1:6377304-6492113 GCF_008692635.1 Crocuta crocuta
GTTAATACATTGCATATACTAAATTAACATAATATAGTATATATAATAAATATATATTAATATACAATAATTAAAATGTTTAAAATATAATTTATATACTATATAAATTTATGTACTATAATACATATTAATTACATTAATATGCAAACATATATGCAAAAATACATATCAATATGTATAAACTATATAATATAATGTATTAAATGTGTCTTAATTATATATAATATGTTGATGATATAAAATATTACTTATAAATATATAATATATACATTTATAATATAAGAATTACATATATANCAGAAATAAATAAAACATTTAAATTAAAAAAAAATTACTCTAAGGAAAAAAAGGTGTGGTGGGCTGAGAAAACATCTCCAAAGTAATCTATTATATGCCTATTGTGGTTTTATTTTACTTTATTTTAATAAAAGCTTATAAAAGAAGTATAATAATGCGAGATTTTAATATCTCGTTGTTTTAACAGAGGCACGGAAGGGTGACTCGTCTCGGGAACACCCACTGGACGTGCACATTTAATTACCTGCACCTGGAACTTGCACAAGGCGCTCCCCAGCGCCCGGATAATCTCACGGTAGTAAGACGAGCCGATGTGTAAAAGCTAAATAAATATTTTCCAAGGATTAAGTCACGTATAGTTAAGCTTGTGGACATGAAACTCTTGAACAGATACTGATGCCAAAGGCATTCTTCTTTCACACGGCTTTTGTAGCTGTCTTTTTTTTTTTTCTCTAAAAATAGCAGCAGGTCGATCCATAAATGTTCACATTCTCTCATTACTTTGAATCCCTCCCTTCCCCACAAACTCCAAATCCTGGCCACTTACTTGCTCAAACTCCAGACAAATGTATTCAACTGCCTTCTAGACATTTCCAACTAGAGGTCTGTCGGGCACCTCTTACTCAATGTGCCCAAAGAGAAAGCCGTTATTTTTCACTGAACACTGACGTTTGGATTTCCTGTCTCTCTGACTGGCTTCACCCATCACCAACCAAAACTGGAGAGTCATTCTTCACCCTTCTTTCTCCCTCAGCTGCCCTCCCCCAAACCTTATCAGGACGAAAGTCCACACACTCCCCAAAACTATTCATCACAATTTGCTTGGCTTGCGGGAGCCCAGCCATTTGTATTTTGCTAATCCATATTGATCGCTAAAATATCAAAGCCCTTCATTTTTCACAATAATCTGCTGAGATTACAGCATAGCCCCAGAGCAAAAACACATGAGGCCTTATTTTTTAACAATAATGCCAAAACCGTTTTTTTCCTACATGAGAATTCACATTCATTGGAGACAAATTCAAGTATGTAACACAGCCTCACAGTAAGTGAAACCTGCTTTATACTTAGAAGAATTTAGCATATTATTCCTTGACGATCATTTTTAAAAAACATGTAAGCCAAAAAAACCAGTTTACCCTTTTCTCCCACCTCATACTCCCTACTTCTGGCAACGACCTTCTGTTTTCTGTATGTGTGACATAGGCTTCATTGACCAGTTGATTTATTGATTGATTCCACATATAAAAATAATCATATGGTATTTGTCTTTCTCTGATTTATTTCACTTGGCATAATGCTATGCTGTTGCAAATGGCAAGATTTCATTATTTTTATAGTTAAGTAACATTATTCCATTGTGTATATATATATGTATATTATGTATGCATATATATAGGTTATATATATATTTCTTTATAGAAATTATATATATATAATTTCTTTATCCATTCATCATTGATGGATACGTAGAGTGTTTTCATAGCTCAGTTATTGTAAATAATGCTTGATTGGGTCCATGTATCTTTTCGAATTACTTTTTGTTATTGTTGTCTTTTGTTTTTGTTTGTGACTTTTGATAAATACTCAGAATTAGAACTGCTGGGTCATGTGGGAGTTCTATTTTTAATTCTTGAAAATCCTCCGTACTATTTTCCATAGTGGCTGCACCAATTCGCATTCCTGCCAACAGTGCACAGGCGTTTCCCTTTTCTCCACAATTTTGCCAACACTTGTTACTGCTAGTCTTTTTTGACACTGGCCATTCTAACAGGTATGAGGTATCTCATTGCAGTTATCCCATTGTGGTTTTGATTTGTGTGTCTTCTTTGGAAGTATCTATTCAGACCTTTTGCCATTTAAAAAAAAAAAATTGGTTCTTTTAAAATTTCTATTTAATTTTTTGCTATTGAGGTAAATGGGTTCTTTATATATTTTAAATAGTAACCCTTTATCATATATGTGATTGGTAAATATTTTCTCCCACTCCATGGATTGCCTTTTCATTCTGTTGGTGGTTTCCTTTGCCGTGTAGAGGCTTTTTAGTACAATGTAATCCTCTCTGTTTACTTTTGCTTTTGTTGCTTCTGTTTTCGGTGCCAGAGTTAAAAACTTATTGACAAAATCTACAGCAAGGAGCATACCATCTAGGTTTTCTTCTAGGAGTTTTATGGATTCAGATCTTCCACTGCTACCTTTGATCCATTTTGAGTTAATTTTTGTGCATTATGTAAGACAGTGGTCAAGTTTTATTGTTTTACACGCGACCGTCTTAATTTTTCCAACACCATTTATGAGAGAAACTGTGCTTTAATTATTGCATATTCTTAGCTCCTTTGTTGTAAATTAATTGATCGTATATGTGTGGGTTTCTTTCTGGATCTCTCTATTCTGTTCCATTGATATGTGTCTTGTTTGTTTTAAGATTTTTGCATTCATGTAGCATTTTGAGAAGAGGCTTCCAGAGGAAAAAAAAAAAAAAGGATTTCCCATCTTCTGTGTCCAACAACTAATCAATCCTTTAAAAAACCAAGTTTTCCAATGCACGGGTTAAGGGGAAGAAAGAGGGTTTAAAAGTTAAAACACACCAACAGTTCTCTGGCACAAGGTTCTTTAAGAAATTGTTAATACCTAAATGTTCCATGCTTTTCCATGGCCTGGTGCCTGAACTTAGCAGAACTTTAATAAAAGTCATACAGAAAAAATAAATGGAATGGAATCTAAGGAGCTCAGCAGTTATGTTGGAAATGTTTATCTAAGGAGAAAAAAAAACACTAAACATCAATTTTTAGATCTTTTTTTATTATAAGATATAAAGGGACTGAAAGTTTATCTCTAGATTGCATTAGATAAATGAAATGCATATGTGTTGAATATACACTGATTTTTCCCAAGTAATGAACCTGCCATGTGGTTTATTCAACTCTGCTCTTGGTGTGAAATCCTGAGTGCACAGTCTATATAGCCTTGCAGAGTTCAGGAAGCTGAGCATATGAGGGTCTTGACATTGATATACCTTCTTCAAAACAGGTGCCTCTCTGTGCATATGAAAAGCTTGAAGAAGTACCTAATGGAACTAACATGCTCAGTTTAACTAATTCATTTTGGGTTTCTAGTGAGCATCGGGAAATCAAGCAGGAACACCCTGATCTGTTGTAAAAGGTGTGTGTGTGTGTGTGTGTGTGTGTGTGTGTGTTGGGTGTGTGTGTTGGGAGATTATATAATGAATGAGGATATGCCCATTATTGGGATGTGGGGGGAGGAATATAGTTTTAGTTTGCATATTAATTATAAAAAAGATGAAGTTCGTACACACCCAACCCTATTGTTCAATCATAAACAAAGCAGAGAGGATTCAGAATGGGACTGGTCAAGACTTTGCAGGGTCATAAAAACAATAAAAGAAACTTTCCCCCAATAATAAGTGATCTGAAGGTATTTGTGCCCCAGATACTACAAAATGTAAGCTGTAGATTCTGTATCTAAGGTACAACGAACATTTACAAAAAGTAAAGCCTGATCATTTAAAAAGAAGTTTGTTTTAGGGGCGCCCGGGTGGCTCAGTCAGTTAAGTGGCTGACTTTGGCTCAGGTCATGATCTTGCAGTTCGGAAGTTCAAGCCCAGTGTCAGGCTCTGGGCTGACAGCTCGGAGCCTGAAGCCTGCTTTGGATTCTCTATCTCCCTCTCTCTCTGCCATCCTCTGCTCATGCTCTGTCTCTCAAAAATAAATAAATGTCAAAAAAATTTAAATAATAAAAAATTTTTTAATTTAACATTTATTTATTTTTGAAAGTGAGACAGAGACAGAGCATGAGCAGGGAAAGGACAGAGAGAAAGGGAAACACAGAACCCAAAGCAGGCTTCAGGCTCCAAGCTGTCAACACAGAGCCCACCTCCGGGCTTGAACCCATGAACCTCTAAATCATGACCTGAGCTGAAGTCGTACTCTTAACTGACTGAACCAACCAGGAGCCCCAAGACTGATCATTTTCTTCATGTGACATTGGGGGCCCTTGGGTGGCTCAGTCGGTTAAGTGTCCGACTTCAGCTCAGGTCATGATCTCACGGTTCGTGGGTTTGAGTCCTGCATCGGGCTCTGTGCTGACAGCCAGCTCAGAACCTGGAGTCTGTTTTGGATTCTGTATCTCCCTCTCTCTCTGCCCCTCCCCTGCTCATGCTGTTTCTCTCTCTCTCTCTCTCTCTCAAAGGTAAATAAAACATCAAAATAATTTAATGTGACATTGGCCCAGGTCAAAACAATAGAAATCTCAAATCAGAAAATCAGAACAATTTGGAAACTCCAAGATCTTCAGCAAGCTTGAGTAATATAGGGAGACCAAGAACCCAGGCAAGATCTGAGTAAAGAGATCTCTAAGAAGAGCTTAAACAACTGCTTGGTGAGACAACTAAAAATAAAAATCAGAACACTACTATTCAGTATGATTCAATGAATTGTGACTAACTAAAAATGGTATCACAAAGTTATGAGGATTAAGCATTAGTATTTAATACTGACTATGGAAAGGACTTAGCACAGTGTTTGGCACTGGTAAGTATCCAGTCAGTGATAAATATTAAATACACAGTTTCAGTTTCAGTTTCAACATAAAAATTCAATGATTCTCAATAGACCCTTTGGCTGCTTAATAAAATCTTGAAAGCAAAATAAAATAAAATCTTGAGTTTATGTATTTTTTAAAAAAATTTTTAATGCTTTATTTCTGAGAGAGAGAGAGAGATAGAGAGAGAGAGAAAGAAAGAGAGCATGAACAGGGGAGGGTCAGAGAGAGAGGGAGACACAGAATCCAAAACAGACTCTAGGCTCTGAGCTAGCTGTCAGCACAGAGCCCGATGCGGGGCTTGAACCCATGAACCATGAGATCATGACCTGAGCTGAAGTCGGACGCTTAACTGACCGAGCCACCTAGGCACCCCAATAAAATCTTGAGTTTAATAGAAATTATTTATTTGGGTAAACCTAGGTAATGTGTATTCGTTATCTTTTGCTGCATAACAAATTGCCCTAAAACTTCATGACTTAAAACAACAATGTTTATTATCTCGTAGATTTTGTAGGTCAGGAATCCAAACCCAGGTTAACTGGGGTTCCTGGCTTAGGGTCTCTCACAAGGCTATAGTCACCATGTTGGTATGGGCTGTAGTCATCTTGTCTTGGTTTGGGTTGTTCTAACAAAGCATGACAGACTGGGAGGCTTCTAAACAACACAAATGTATTTCTTACCATTCTAGAGGCTGGGAGTACAAGATCAGATGCCAGCATGGTCAGGCTCTGGTGTGGGTCCGCCTCTGAGTTGTAGATGACTAACTTCTCATTGTCTTCTTCCATGACAGGGAAAAGCAAGAGCGCTCTCAGTAGTCTCTACTTATAAGGGCGCTAATCCCACTCATGAGGGCTTCATGTTCATAACTTAATTACTTCCCAAAGACCTACCTTCTAATACCATCACATTGGGGATGAGGATTTTAACCCATAAATTTTGAGAAGACACCAACATTCTGTCCATAATGTATCTCAGAAAGAGAGTGAGCAAGATAGAACTCACAGTCTTTTCTTACCTAATCTTGGTAGTGACGTTTCATCACTCAGAGAAGGGGGTCACACAAGGATGCTGAGTATGGCTAGGAATTCGGTATCACTAGGATCCTTCTTAGAAACTGTCAACCACAGGGAAAATTGAAAAGACGCACCAATGACAGACTGAAGATCTTGACCTGCCACAACCAAGCTGTTCAGTTTAAGCAAGCCCCTTCATGGAACTTTAGTACTGTAGCCCAGAGTGTAAGCTATGGAGTGGACCAGTTGTGTTTGAATCAGACTTCACACACTGTGTGACCTCAGAAATGTACTAAATCTCCCTGAAGGGCAGATTCCCCATAAACAAAAAGTGTGAATTAAAAAAAAATTTTTTTTAAATATCTTAATGTTTATTTATTTTTGAGAGAGAGAGAGAGACAGAGACAGAGACAGAGTATGGGAGGGGAAGGTACAGAATGAGAGAGGGAGACATAGAATCTGAAGCAGGTTCCAGGCTCTGAGCTGTCAGCACAGAGCTCAATGTGGGTCTCCAGCCCACAAATCATGAGATCATGACCTGAGCTGGAGTCTGATGCTTAACTGACAGCACCACCCAGGCACCCCAAAAACTGTGGATAATATTAATACACACTTCACATTGGTTTCATGAGAACCAAATGAATGCATATGTATAATCATTTAGAAGACTACTGAAGAGGGGCGCCTGGGTGGCCCAGTTGGTTAAGCATCTGACTTTGGTTCAGGTCATGATCTCATAGATGTGAGTTTGAGCTCCGTGTCGGGCTCTGTGTTGACAGCTCAGGGCCTGGAGCCTGTTTCAAATTCTGTGTTTCCCTCTCTCTCTCTCTCTGACCCTCCCCTGCTCATGCTCTGTCTCTGTCTCTGTCTCTCAAAAATAAATAAACGTTAAAAAAAAATTTTAAAGGAAGACAGCTGAAGGGTAATAGTAATAATAGTGCTTAGCTATCATGGTTGCTGAGAGGATTAAATGAGATAGTGGATGGAAGTTCTTAGCACAGGGCCTGGCTAATAAGACATCCAACTCATGGTGTCTGTTATTATTAATGTCTACATTCCCATCCCTAGAGAGATGAGCCTGCTGTGGGTATTATTTCGTCATCTGCTCTTCCCTGAGGTTCTATAAGGGTTAACTGATCTATGAGGGTTGGCTGGTTAGCAGGAAAACCTAAGGAGTACCCACTGCTCATGGCAGTCCACTTATCTCTTTTTTTTTTTAAATTTTTTAATGTTTTTACTTATTTCTAGGAGAGAGAGAGACAGCATAAGCAAGGGAGGGTCAGAGAGAGAGGGAGACACAGACTCTGAAACAGGCTCCCGGCTCTGAGCTGGCAGTCAGCACAGAGCCCGACGCGGGGCCTGAACCCACGAACCGCGAGATCATGACCCAAGCGAAAGTCGGATGCTTAACCGACTAAGCCACCCAGGCGCCCCGGCAGTCCACTTATCTCAATATGGTTACCTGACCCCCAGCGTTTCTAGGGCTCCCAGCCAAGTGGTAATGAGGAAGCTGGGCAGACACATGCAGCTTCACACAGTAGGTAGAGAAAAGGAGTCCACAATCCTTCAGGAAGAGAGAGGGTCTAGGGTACCAGGCACAGACATGACACGAGCCAAGGAGCATTGGGACACTCAGGCTCATTCAAAGAGAGGCAGCCCTTAGTGCACAGTGGGGTGACACCCATCTCCACTATTCCAGGACGAATGGGGACATTTTGCAAAATTTTGCTTTAGGAACACAGGTTTCAGTCATGCTCTTTGGAAGCCCATTGGGAAATGCGGTTTTTGAGCGGCCTGGATAGAAAGGAAACAGGGACATTTTCAGAGAGGGAAAATAAACTTGCTCTGTTACTTACATCCAAATACTAGAATAAATACTAGAACCTAGGGTGCCTTTAAAGTCCTTGCAAAGCTGCAGAAAGAAACACAATAAAAGTTGAAAAAGAATTTATGTTATATAGTCACCCACACAAGCAAGTGACTGACTGGTAAATAAGGTAGAGTGTGGTTATTATAACGTAGGTCACAGACAGTATAAGTATAGAGAAATTCCTGCATTAGGGAACTAAGCCTCTTATATTGAGAGAGGCACACTGG
Source organism: Crocuta crocuta (assembly GCF_008692635.1). Classification (NCBI taxonomy): domain Eukaryota; kingdom Metazoa; phylum Chordata; class Mammalia; order Carnivora; family Hyaenidae; genus Crocuta; species Crocuta crocuta. Next base: position 6,385,275 of record NW_027536464.1, read on the forward strand.
ACATTTCATATGGTTTTTACAACTCAAACAGAGGTCTATAAATGGAAGAGCCTGCAATGACAGAAGTGGGGGCTGGGAGGAGTTCAGCCTTGCATTGATTTCCAGGAGGAACATATATTTTACGGCTTCTTTTAAGTAACAACAATGCTTTTTCTCTCATCTCCCCCAGCTCAAACCACTACCATGAACTCACTGGCGACCTTTGGTTTTAGTGACCTGACCTCATAGGTAACAAAGGCAGATGAGAGCTGAGTGGGAGCCAGCTGAAAAGGAATTTTTAAAAAATGTTTTTATTATTTATTTTTGAGACAGAGAGAGACAGAGCACGAGACAGGGAGGGACAGAGAGATGGAGACAGACTCTGAAGCAGGCTCCTGGCTCTGAGCTGTCGGCACAGAGCCCAAGGTGGGGCTCAAACTCACAAACCGTGAGATCATGACCTGAGCGGACTGAGCCACCCAGGTGCCCCAAGAACACTTTTAAATGTGACCTGCTGAACAAACACATTTTGATCAAACAAAATGCCCCATAAAGGGAATCTTTTTGGGGAAAACACACATACACACACACACACACACACACACACACACACACATGCTACATGTAGCTATATGATATTACCTCTGAAAGAATAGTAATGCTTTTTGATTTTCAGATGAAAGACAATAAAGCATGTATTATAATAAACAGTAGGTAGTCTACAATTACATTTTAGAATCCTAACAATGATACCCTTTGACTACCTGAGCCTCCAAAAATTTAGAAATTTGGATATTTCCAACAGTTAAATGGCAAATGTTACTGAGTAATGAAAATAGCAGTTTTTAAACAAAAAGCTCTTCTCAGAAGGAATAACTAAAACCCGGGGCAATTTAAGAGAATTAAGTTTGTTCCTATACACTGAGCAGGCATGTAGCTTAAAGAAATCCATGAAGGGAATGTTGGGAAGTTTTTCCCTGCAGGAGGGTATCTGAGTCCTGTCTGTCTCTAGAAAATAATTTACTTAGCGGTGCTCATGAGAATGCCAATGGGCTCCTCAGCCTGATCTGGGGTTTTGGAAGAAGTCAGGACAGGACAGGACAGGACCAGCAGTGCAATGAATGGTGGCGTTGTGGGCAGTATCATGGTGGCCAGGATGAGGAAGATAGAGGGGCATCTTTGGGAGTTTGACCTTAATACTGGAAGTCAGAGGACATGGGTCTTAATTTTAGTTTATGCTTTTTTTTTTTTAAATTAGTGTTTATTTTTGAGAAAGTATGAGCCAGGGAGGGACAGAGACACAGGGAGACACAGAATCCAAACCAAGCTCCATGTTCTGAACTGTCAACCCAGAGCCCAGTGTGGGCTCGAACTCACAAGCCGTGAGATCATGACCTGAGCCAAAGATGGACGCTTAACCGAATGAGCCACACAGGCACCCCCATTTTATGCCTTTAAATATAGTGGGACTTCTAAAGATTGAGGTAACTTTGACAGATATTCTTTCTCTCATCCTTAAAAAGGGATAATGAGATGTAGCAGATTTTTTTTTTTTATGAGGATTAAGCAAAGTGAATATGTGAAAGATTCAAGATAGTACGCAGGACATTTAAAGTCTTCCATAAAGAGTAGCCGCAATTATCTTTAATTATCTTTGGCTTTTAGATTTGATCCACTTTGTATATCTCCCCTATTTATAAACATAGTTCTATATAAGCCTCTGATGAATGCAGAGAACAATTTTCAGGTAAAACAATTCTTCCTTATTTATATTTATCTTATTCACACATGCTCACACGTGTCTTGCCACTTGTAGTTGGAACCATTTAGTCATACAATCAGTCATTTATTTGCTAAATATTTATTTTTATTTTTATTTGAGAGAGAGAGAAACAGAGACACACACAGAGAGAGAGAGAGAGAGAGAGAGAGAGAGGAAGAGGGGACACCGGGAGAGGAAGAGAGAAAATCTTAAGTAGGCTCCATGCCCAGGGCATAGACCCATTTGGGGCTTGATCCACGACCCTGAGATCATGACCTGAGCTGAATCCAAGAGTCAGGCGTTAGATCAACTGAGCCACCCAGGTGCCCTAGCCTTATTTGCTAAATATTTTTAAATGTTTTATTTATTCTTAAGAAAGAGAGAGACAGAGACAGAGCATGAGTGGGTGAGCGGCAGAGCGAGAGAAGGACACAGAATCCGAAGCAGGCTCCAGGCTCCAAGTTGTCAGCTCAGAGCCCGACGCAGGGCTTGAACCCATGAACTGTGAAATCATGACCGGAGCCAAAGTTGGACACTCAACCGACTGAGCCACCCAGGCGCCCCTGCTAAATATTTTTGAGTGCAAACTTATGACCGAGTTAGCTCCTGCTATACAAAATCTGTTGCCTGGTAGGTGTGATAAACAATAAACACACACACACACACACACACACACACACACAAATTACTCTAGATTGAGAGTCAGAATGAGAGCTGCTAAGGTGAAAAGTACAGTTGAATGAATGCATTTTGCAGTAAAACCTAATTTGAACAGGACGATTAGGCAGGGTTTTCTTGAGAAACTAGCATCTATGCTGGGGCCTGAGGGATGAGCTGAAATTAGCTTGGGAATGAACATTCGAGCAGAAACAACTACGAGCAAGGCATCTCTGATTTGGGAAAGGTGGGGAGGGGGTAATTTTGAGGCAGCAAAAGAGGCAGCTGGCTACAGCTTTGTGAAATTCAGGAAAAGATGCTAAATGAAGCCACCAATATACAGAGGATCTAAAACATGTGGAGCCCAGTGGTCACGTTAAGGACCTTAGTTTGATCCTTAGAATATAAGAAAGCCACTGGATGGTGTGAAATAATAAGAAATATATATCTGTCCCTGTTCCTGACACAGGCAGGGCTCCTAAAACCCTTGTTAATAGAGGTACTAGGAAAATCTTTTGTTCCAACATTTGGTCTTTGATCCTGGTTTCTGACATAAAGTTCCTGAGAACTTTGTGATTTTTCTGAATGAAAGGAGCATCTGATACTGAACTCCTAAATCCCTCAGAATTTTCTGGGTGACAGGAGTATGTTTTGTTCCTGGCAGGCTCCTCGTTGGCGGCTGGTCATCAGAAAGACTAACCCCGATCAGTAGCTTGGAGCTTTCAGCCCCATTCTCTATCCTCCAGGAAGGTAAGAAGGGCTGAAGATTGACTTAATGATGAACCATGCTTACATGACGACACTTCTGTAAGAATCCTTAAAGTATAGAGTTTGGGGAACTTTCCATTTGGTAAACACATCCACTTACTAAGAGGGTGGCAGACCCCAACTCCATGGGGACAGAATCTCCTGTGATTGGGAGGCTGCCAGACCACACCCTATGAACCATTTCAACTGACTGTTTATCTGTATACATTATCATATCCTTTATTACATAACACACTGGTAAGTAGTATAAGTAAATGTTTCTCTGAGTTCTGTGAGCTATTCCAACAAATTATCCAATCTAAGAAGGGAATTTTGGAAACCTTCATTTTGTAGCCAAGTTTGACAAAAGTTATGGTTAACCAAGGGATCTATTAATGGAGATTGGTGTCTGAAGTAGGGGATAGTCTTGTGGGACTGAGCCCTTAACGTGTGGAGTCTATGCCAATCCTGATTAGTTTGGGAATGGAATTGAATTGTAGGATGCTCAGCTGGGGTCACAGAGAGCTGCTTGATATGGGGGGGAAATCACACACACACATCTGGTGTCAGAAGTATTATGAGTGAGTAAAGGAGAAACATGGTAGGGTATTTTTTTTTTTTTTGGTTGTTTGTTTTGTATTGTTTTGTTTTCTGACTCAGAAAGGTCTCAATCAAGGGGAAAATGTGGACAGTTCTGCATTTAGAAAAGTAATTCTGGCTGTTCTGTGGAGAAAAGATTGAAAGCTAATTGGAGTAGACATAAGGAGATTAATTCAAAAGCTTCTACAGTAGAACATTTAGGAAGCAATGCAGGCCTTGGTGCTGGTTGTAGGTCTGAAAAGAAGTTGATCAACCAAGAAATGTTGGGAAAGCAGAATCCACAGGACCTGGTGATTGATAGACTCTGGGACAAGATGGTAAGAGAAAGATGTCACGGATAACTGAGAAAATGACCAAATCTAGTGAGTGATTAGATTGACACTGATGCTCTTTGCTGACATGGGGAGCACGGAAAAGCAGGCATCGAGTGACAGATGTGGTAGGAATGGTGGTAGAATCGAGTTAAATAATAAGTAAAAAATATAAAGGAAATACACACCAACATAAAGACAGCAATAAAAAACATAAGATATGATACTTAAATGGCAGAGCTAGGCGAAGAGTAAAAGCATTCTTTACGGAGAAATGAAGGCGGAGTCTGTTAATATCATCAAGTGGGTGGAGTTTTCTAAAAAGAGACTACTTGCCTGAGAACTAGGAAAAGCTCCAGAGTTATTTTGAGAACTGCTGGGAAAGATGCTGACCATAGACCAAAGAAAGTACAACCAGTTGTGTTTCGAACGCCCATTGGATGTTAGATAGTGAGCAAGGTACTTTTCACATACTGTCTAATGCAATCCCCATGATAACCTCGTGGGGTGAAACTATTTTGCAAATGTAGAAATGGAAGCTCTGAAAGAACTGATCAATCCAGCTATTACATACAAGCCAGGTGGTTATTTTTTTTAATTTTTTTAATGTTTTGTTTTCATTTATTTTTTTAAAAAAATTCTTTTAAATGTCTTTATTTTGAGAGACAGAGACAGAGAGTGAGCAGGGGAGGGGCAGAGAGAGAGGGAGACACAGAATCCGAAGACAGACCCCAGGCTGTGAGCTAGCTCTCAGCGCAGAACCCGATGCGGGTCTCGAACCCACAAACTGTGAGATCATGACCTGACCCGAAGTCGGACGCTTAACTGACTGAGCCACCCAGGCGCCCCACAAACCAGGTGGTTCTGACTCTTTCTCCTTTATCATGCTTCCTTTTACTGCAACAGGTGTGGTAAGTGATTTCCAGATGTTCCTATACCACTATCGCCGGTAAAGGTATGGTGATTATTAGGTGACTTTTCATTTGCCTAAGAAACACTTCCTTGCCTTTTGTTGAGAGCACCCTTATTTCTATTTGGGTTAAATCCCTCCCCGAGGTGAGGGTAGTGTCTGCTGGAGCTGTTGGAGTTCCCTGTGCTCCCTATGACCAGGAGATAGGAGGGCTGGTGGCCCAAGATAGACTGATACAAGGTTTTCTTCTTGGAGCTGGAATTAGCAGCAGCGTGATGCAAAGTCTGACAACGGTAGGTGCCCAACCAAGCTGTTCAGCAGTACAGGCTGCCTTTGTCCCCAGGCTTCCTGGCATGTTCTTTGAGCCATCCTGTGATCCTTTCAGGAAGCTCACTTTTTCCCAAAGAATCCCCTTTCGGCTTCCAATAGGCAGATCCAGTTTCTGCTATGTTTAACCCAAATCTGCCCACTGCAGTAGTAAATCCACGCATTCCATGTAGAGGATCAAAGAGCTGCATGGAGGGGGCCGTCCAACCCCCCACCCCCCAGGTCTGGCTACGTGTTCTGTTCTGGAGTGCTGAGGGAAGAAGGAAGAGAGGGCACCTTTGTTAACTCACATGGAGTGCATGAAAAGGAGTGTTTAATAAAGTTTCTTAGGAGTCGTCCTGTGCAGCCTTTCTCCAACTTTCTTAATAAAGAGAAGTCTGCATAGGAGAAGTTGGATTTGAGTTTGGAATGAAGTCGTGAAAGAGAAGTGATGGATTGTTAGGTAGGACATTGCTTTATTAAGTACAGAGTTGTAGGAAGTTTCTATGATAGAGATACACTTTTACTAAGTACAGACAAAGGCAAATGGTCATTCAAATGTTCCCATGTGTGGAGCGCCTGGGTGGCTCTGTTGGTTAAGCATCGAACTCTTGGTTTCTGCTCAGATCATGATCTCATTTTTTGTGAGTTCAAGCCCTGCCTCAGGCTCTATGCTGACAGCACAAAGCCTGTTTGAGATTCTCTCTCTCTTTCTCTCTCTCTCTCTCTGCGTCTCTCTCTCAAAATGGACAAATAAACTTTAAAAAATAAAAATAAAGGCATAAATGCACCATGGCTAATGGTTACTAACTTGACCTGGGTTTAAACCGGATGCTTCATAATAAAACATTTATTTTATTTTATTTTATTTTATTTTATTAATTTTATTTTATTTTATTAATTTTATTTTATTTTATTTATTTTATTTTATTTCATTTATTTTATTTTATTTCATTTCACTTTATTTAAAAATGTTTTAATGTTTTATTTATTTCTAAGAGAGAGAGAGACAGCGTGAGCAGGGGAGGATCAGACAGAGAGAGAGAAACACAGAATCCGGAGCAGGCTCCAGGCTCTGAGCTAGCTGTCAGCACAGAGCCTGATGCAGGGCTCGAATCCACAATGTGAGATCATGACCTGAGCTGAACTCAGATGCCCAACCGACTGAGTCACCCAGGTGCCCCATAATAAAACATTTTAGAAGTTTGCACTTGCCATAATCTATTGGCTCTTTGGGAAATATGTTTCTTCCTCACAAAAGGTATTGTTCTTCAAAGAGCTTCATAATCTCCTGTAACAAATAGATCAACCTCAATCCATGTATTTTTCTGAGTTAATACCCAATCTTGCTGGGAAGACCATCCCTATAGCACCCAGTTTTTGAGGCAAGGGACCCCTGTACCTTATGGTAAAGAAACAAATGCAAAAATCCTAAGTGGTGTTTATTTACCGCTGCCTAAAGGCTGGAAAAATCCTTCTGCTGCTGTTGGCAATTTGAAACTAGTAGGCCATTTGGGGAATTAGAGCAGAAAAGTAGTAATCTCTGTCGTGACGATGCTTCAGAGTGCAAAGAGAAGGGACAGTTAATGGAATAATTAGTTATGTATTATTAAGTATGATTAATAATAAATCATAATTAACATGTGTATTATAATTATAGAACTACATATGATTTGTGTATGACACGTGTATATGATTATATTGTAAGATAATGGTACATTTTTAATCTGATATACATAATAAATGGACATATAAAAGGAGCTTGCTTTTGACAAATAAATGTTTTGGATAACTTATATTTAAGGCACTCTGTTAGTCCATCTTGAGGGGATACCCAGGTCCCAAGTCCATATGAAATGAATCTTGCTCTCCAGACTGGCATACTCAGTTTTATATGTAAATGGGGCTGGGGAGGAATAGAATATAGCAATGACTGAAAGTGCAGAATAAGGGAGAAATTCTCTCATGGAGAATTTGGCATCTGTGTGTTCCTCCTAGCTCCTTGCATGAGACCTCTGCCTCCCACACCTTGTGGTGGAGACAAGAAGCCAACTGCTATGGAATGAGGTGACCATTAACATTGGAGACATAGCTGAAAAATAAGAATAGGTGTCCCCAGAATAGCATACAGATAACATGTGGGACTTATGCATGCTTGGAACAAAGCCCCCCAAGAAAAGTGAATCTGATGCTGCATCTTGGCCACATTTGCTCTGGACTTGCAGAAGGAAACACACGCGCTCATGAGGCCAGTGGGTTGTAAGAAGCTGACTTCCGACATGAGTTCCAAAAACACGTGAGGCTCCAACTAAGAAGTGGGCTTACAGCAGTTTTGGGTTTATTTATTTTAGTATTTATTTATTTTAAGAGAGAGAGAGAAAGAGAGAGAGTGCTAGAGTGGGAGAGGGGCAGACAAAGGCAGACAGAGAATTCCAAGCAGGCTCTGCACCACCAACACAGACCCCGATGGGGGGCCCCATTCCACCAACTGTGAAAGCATGACCTGAGCTGAAATCAAGAGTCAGACGCTTAACCACAGGCGCCCCCATTTTGGGGTTTAAAAGTGGGCACTGCTCTTTCTCCTTTCTGCCCATATCTTGCAGGTTGCAATGGTCCATCAGTGACTTTTCTCTTTGAGGGCATTGTGAAAAGGCAGATTTTCACCTACTTTCATTTTGGCAAAGTGTTTCACAAAGTGAGAAGTACAATGTTCTTCCCCTATGTCAGGGATGCTCTATTCAGAAGAAAACATACACAAAATAGAAATAAGGCAAAATGTTACATTTGTGTTTGTGCTTGGTTCTGAAGCACACTGCTGTGGGCTCAGTGGCAAGAGCTGAAGTTTCACATGGATTTGATAATCATGCCTTCCCATGCTGGGACTTGCCACCACCACTGTGGACCCAATATTTGCCAAATCTAGTGGCTCACCTCCAACCTCCAATATGGCACCATGACTTTAAGGAACCAGCCACTCCCTAGCAGAATATAGGAAGCAGTACCAAGCCCTTCCCTTCAAGCTAAGGACAGTGATGTGTCCTCCTTATAGGAGAGTCAGGCCTCTGCATCAATCTCTGAAGAAACTCTGGCTCTATTTCATCACAACTAACTGTCTTCTAGGGAGCTTACTCTTCTGCCATTGGCTTGACTTACGTGGGACCGGTCTGGTCTTTATCCTTGGTGAGTCTACAACCAGCTGGTCTCAGAAAGGGGTGGATGGGTCTATTGACCTAAGTTTTGTTCCAGCCTGGGATTCATGTTTGTGAAGTTGTTTTTGTTTTTGCTTTTTGAACCAGCACATCAGTACATGAGGCTAGCTCACCTATAAATACATGGACCTGGAGACCAAGAGATTGATTAGGCGGATAGGGAGAGCACCATAAAATCCTTCAGAAGAATGAACAGAAAATGGAATCATAGGTCAAGCTCTGCTGATTGATCTCTTAGTAGTGGTACCAGATTTTACACATCAAAATAGAAGACATGTAAATACATGTGGAAAACTTGGGTCACATTTCTACTAATTTTTTTTTTTCATTACGTATCTGAAATTCACATTTATCCGGGCATCCTGCTCTTTATCTGGCGACTCTATTCATGAAACAGGGGTTATAACAGAGGAAAGAGTGAGTCTGTAGAAGCCAAACTGAAACTAAGCAATTCAGCTAAGAAGCAAGGCTCAGAGGGACACAAAGTCACTTTATCAAATATGGTGAGTAGTTGAGACAGATCTGACTGCAAGAAATTTGCCCCATAAAGTTTACATTCAGTATTCCCACTCTACTCTCTTGGTCAGTAATGTTAGCCTATTTTCCACATCTCTCCTTCACCCTTATTCTCCACATTGCTTGGGGTCCTCTACTGATGGAGTCTGTTAGGTTTATGCTAAGGGAGGCTCTTGGATTGAAGGGACTTCCAGAGAATTCTCTCCTTTCTCTTCCCACTACAGATATTATTATTCCATGATTTCCTAAATTCATTGTTAGTTGAATCTTACCCTCCAGGGACAGGATCAAAGTCATAGTCACGCACTCCAGTGAGGGAGAAATGGGACATTAGAAAGGTTGCAATGATCTCATCCAAACTCAGCCCTGAGATGGGGGGTGGGAGGGAGTGAAGAGAGGATTCCTTCCTTCATCTTTCCCATCCTGGCTGTGCCAGGCAAATTTAGTGAGAATCTACTCTGTGGCCAGAAGGATGTATGGAGAAGGTTTGACAGGACACCAAGGTTTCTATGTTGCCTGAGTGGAGTAACAATGAAGTTGTAGTTGATCTATCCTGAGAAACTCCACTCTCACCTCCAAAAGGAAGGAGATAGAGAAAACTAGTGACCACACTGAGACGAAATGTTGAAGAATATACATGGCTAGAATTGATTCATTCAAGAAATCTTAGTCGGGGAAATCTTACAAGGCTATTTTCATCATATAGGTATTATAAACCCACTGCCTAGTACCTAGAAAACATTTAAGAGCTAAGAAAATGTTTGAGACCAGAAAAATGTATTTCTTGGGGTGCTTAGGTGGCTTAGTTGGTTAGGCATCTGATTTCGGCTCAGGTCATGAACTCTCAGTTTGCGGGTTCAAGCCCCACATCACGCTCTGTACTGACAGCTCAGAGCTTGGAGCTTGTTTTGGATTCTGTGTCTCCAGCCCTCTCAGCCCCTTCCCTGCTCATCTCTGTCTCAAAAAAAAAAAAATTAATAAACACTAAAAAATGTAATTTTTGACTCCAAGATAATAGAGGAAAACTGTAAAAATTAATATTCAGTGTTTTATCAAATATCTAAAAATGTAACATTATATCAGTTATGCAACAACTCATATAATTACATGAAAAGTTTAAATCAAAAGAATGAATAATACTTTCTTCTCTAAAACTCCCCAGATAATAAAAGTTAAAATCCTTGTAATTTTTTTCTAGTAGAAATTCTATTTAACACAGAATGCAATTATGTTGAGACAAAAGGTATTTTTTTTAAATTACGGTTTTCATATATTTTTTGTTGATGCCCCAGGTTTTCTGTTCCATCTCCTCTTTAAATTCCTGAAATATGGGAACTAAGTCAGATTTCCCCCTTTATTTATTCATTATATATGGACTCACCTTGTTGGTGACTTGTTCCCTGATAATTAATTTTCATTTTATGTTCCTGGTTTCAAATATATTTTATTGGGGCACCTGGGTGGCTCAGTCGGTTAAGCGTCCAACTTCGGCTCAGGTGGTCCATGAGTTCAAACCCTGTGTTCCCCTCTGTGCTGACAGCTTGGAGCCTGGAGCCTGCTTCAGATTCTGTATCTCCCTCTCTCTGTGCTCCTCCCCAACTTGCACCTCTCTCTGTCTCTGTCTCAAAACTAAATGAACAATAAAAAAATTAAATAAAATAAAAAAATAAAATATACTTTATCAGCAGTTACAGTTGTCATCATAAATTTTTTTAATGTTTTTTATTTATTTCTGAGAGAGAAAGACAGTGTGAGCAGGAAAGGGTCAGAGAGAGAGGGAGACACAGAATCTGAAACAGGCTCCAGGCTCTAAGCTAGCTGTCAGCCCAGAGCCCGACGCGGGGCTCGAACCCATGAACCGTGAGATCAATGACCTGAGCCGAAGTCGGACGCCTAACCGGCCGAGCCACCCAGGCGCCCCACAGTTGTCATCATAAATACATTAAGCTCCGATGGGTCTTTGAGAAATTCTCTGGTACATTCTTCTCATTTTACAGATGAGAAAATTGAGCCCCAAGTGATTGAGTTGCCCTGGGTCACACACTTAATAAATGACAGATATGGGACTCCAAATTGGGTTTTATTTCCACTTCCAAAGTTCATTTCATCATGGCACCCTGACTTTGAAGCATTTCCAAACACTTTTCTCTCTTTTGCAGAATAAAAATGTTGATGGTGTATGTAAACTGTTGTTGGCTCATCCTACTAAGATGTAATAGCAATATTATTCTTATCCTTAATTCTCTTGCCCAGGCACACAATTAGCTGTCCTAACTAACCTGAATGAAAATTATCCATGATAGAGTGAAGATAATCACACTGTTTATTTGCAAATTCTTCTCATGTTCATTCTACATTTAGAGTCATGCCAATTGAATTTGGATATGAATACATTCATTACTTTGGTTTGCAATTATTTGAAATTATCAAAGTAGATACTGAAATAAAAGTTCTTTTGGGGGTGACTTCGCTACAGTGTATTAATTTTAATTATACCATTCATGATCATAATGTGAATTTATCCTTTGCTTCTGAATTTTCTTACATGGAAAAATCTATTTGTTCAAGAATTTCTATAGAGTCTATAACCAGAGTACTTAGGAGCTCTAAAAGAAGGGCAAGATTAGCACAATGATAGCTTTCTTTTCTCCATAAGAATATTTTAAAGTAGATAAAATGAAGCATATTAGAACAAGAGTTATTGAGCAGAATTTTTTTTTTTTTGTCTGAGCTTCAGGTAAGCCAGTTTTAGAGCCCTTAAAATCTTAAAATCCTAAGTATAAATGCCAGATTAAAATATGTTCTACATCTTTTTTTTTTTAAGTCTGTCACGAAGGTTGTTTCCTTCCAGGTTTAAATGTGAACTCTTTTTTTTTTTAATTTGTGCCTCTAACCTTTTTAGTTACTTTTAAAAATATTTATGTTTGTGTCCTTCTTTTCTATGAATTCAATCAGAAAGATCACATTGTTACTCACAGAAAATATGTACTGGAAGACATTTCCTTTTTTTATTTTTTAAAAAGTCATTTAGGCTCTTGGTTGTTTTCAGTATACAAGAACAAATATGAAAACTTAATTTTAGAAAACCTCCATTTCCTATCCTACTGACATTTCAAATTCAAAGTAGTTTAAGAACATTATTAGAATAGGCCTTTGGAAGAATATTTGACAGATGGAGATGAATAAAGGGAAGCCAGCTTTGGATCTCTTCCACTAACTAATCATAAAAGAAATGTCATCCCCTGATTCTTCATTTGTGCTCCATTCCTTAAAATTTACCTCTTATTGGTATTAGATTATAAAATTCCCTCAGTTAATCCCCATCCTAGTCGTCATTACCCAGTCCATGTTCCTTTGCTATTTAGAATCCAGGAAATTCCTTTGGAGGGTGGCTGGTGTGCCTTTCTGAGCGCAAACACGTGCATGCGAAGAAAACATTTTCATTTCTTAATGAACTCAGCAGATCCCCTACCATGCAAAGATGTTTGGAAGATTAGCAGGCACCTTGGGAATTAGTACAGTGATTTGTGTCAGACTTGTATGCTGGAGAGTAATGACAACCAATTTTATTGTCCAAACATCTATTGATCGGTAATGGACCCCCAGTCGAACAGACGGACCAAGTGCGTATGTTTCTGCCTCTTCAGAAGATAAATAAATGATGGTTTTTAAAAAGTCACCTAGGCCGGATATCAAATTTGTTTTTATCTCCTTAACCTTCTCATCCACTTTGCTTACCTGGTCCTTTATGTTGTTTTGTAGAGATACATAAATTATACAGCACAGCCTTTTGGAGCAAATACATTTTCTCTCTGACACATTCTCTTTCTCAAGCCCAAACCATACGCTGTAGAGGTGAGAAGTGTCTTGGCCGTGGTGCATTGCAGGGGTTTCCTAACTCTGCTTTGTAGAGTCTTCAAGATTTCCTGTGTCCTCCTAGGGCCACAAGATGTAGAATGGAAGTAGACAGATATGACAATGTGTGTGTGTGTGTGTGTGTGCGCGCGCGCGTAGGCGTTGGGATAAGAATGGTCAAACATGGCTTCACTGAAAAGATTATTGTATCACCAATTAGAGTTGCTTATGGCAATTTATTTAAATAATTATTCTATTTCTTAAATTAAAATAATAAAATATTTGGAAGCCAATGGTCTAAGGGGATAAAGACATTGGTCAAAGCACTCTGAGAATCAAGTTGAAATTTTAACTCCAGCGCTATTGGATCTCACTCAGACCTTGGGTAAGTCACTTGATTGCCTTAACTTTCTTCTTTTTTAAATGTTTATTTATTTATTTTGAGAGAGTGTGAGCAGGGGAGAAGCAGCGAGAAGGAGAGAGAGAATCCCAAGCAGGCGCCATGCTGTCAGTACAGAGCCTGATGTGAGGCTCAATCTCACGAACCATGAGATCATGACCTGAGCCAAAATCAAGAGTCAGACACTTAACGGACTGAGCCATCCAGGCACCCCTCTCTTAACTTTCAGCGCACTTATCCACAGTGTAGGGAGGCTAAAGAAATTATTGCTAACTCCCTTCTGATTCTAGCCTTGACAATTATCTGAGAAGTTCAGTATTTTTCTCTTCTAATATATGCATTTTATCAGGTTGCTGTTATTTAAAGGTAAAATCTTTATAAAAGTGCTTCTCAACTCTGGGACCAAGAGTCCTCATTTGTAGGGCTATTGTTTAGATTTAACAATTTCAAAAGTCCTTCTTGGATCCCAAATTTTAGGATTTTATGGTCTTCTTATATGCTATTATAAGTCTACAGGGATGCAAATGGTAAAAGTGGAGTATTTGCAGCCTTTGCTTCCCCTCTGAATGACAATAGAGTTTCACTTTAATTCTCTCATTCTCTTTTCTTTCTTCATACTTCTAGAAAGTTCTTGGACTTGTAACTAAAAATAAATAAATAACTCTATCTCAGGAGGCTTAGATGAAAGCAAAAGAAGTTTTACTGGAAGCAAGTCATCGGAGCAAGATACATGGAAATTCTATGGTGCATCCAAAGAGTGGATCAGAGAGGAGCAATAAAGACTCTTAAAAATATTTCTGGGATAGATATATGTCTTGAGTTATTTTTAAAGGATTTCGTTTCATGGACAAATGTTCTTTGTGCTGAAATATACTTTCAGAATTAAACTAAACACCCAAAGTTCAGGGGTGCCTGAGTGGCTCTGTCAGTTAAGCATCTGACTTCTGGCCGGGTCATGATCTCATAGTTCATGAGTTCAAACTTTGGACTGAGCCCTGCATCAAATCCATCCTCAAGCTTTCTGCTCTCAGTGCACAGAGCCTGCTTTGAATCCTCTGTCTCCCTCTCTCTGCCCCTCCCCTACTTCTCTCTCTTTCTCAAAAATAAATAAATATTAAACTATAGAATTCACAGCTTTGCAAGTGTTCCAGAAGGCAGTATTGTTTCGTGACAGAAGTATTACACCAGAGTCTGAACTGTAAAATTAGCCAAACCATTTGGGAGTTTCCAAAGCTCACCAGAATAGCTCTTTTGCCACTCTCTGAACTGATTCCACCCACCCACCCACAGAGGTGGTCATGCCAATCAGAATTAGCCTGTGTCTGTGAGGAACCGAGTCATTACCCTCTCATTCTTTGCCTCCCTATCTCCCGTCTCTCTAGCTCATGTGTGCGCTCTCTCTCTCTCTCCTTCTCCGTGAGCCATGCCTGCTACTCTCTGCATATCTAATTCCCTCTTCTATCTCTGCCAAACAGCTTTCACTGGGTCCGTTTAGATACAATTATCTCGTAGCGCCTGGGTTTTATATACCCTTAGCTCCAGACGAAAATTAACGGATGCCTTTCAGTTGCACTTCCAGATCCATAGCAGAAAGAATTTGGCCAGCCCAGCTCTGTCCACGCATCCACACCTGGTGTCAGCATCAGCCCGGCAGTATGAATATAGAAGCGTCTTCTGAACCACGATGCTCCAAACAAACAATGGGGCTATCAGTTTTCCTCGATTTTGTAAGGCTACTGCTTCTAAAATTCAAGGATCTTGTGATCTTTCCACACAGGTTGAGCATGTCCTCTGCTTCCCCAATTCTCCAATTTGCCACATCGTTAAGAATTACACATAGCCCATTACCCCATGAGCAAACACATGCACATACTGGAATTGGAAGATCTGGGCACTGAACCATACACTTTCATTGCTTCGGCCCCATTCCACTGACACACGTTAGAAGACGTTCTTTTCCCCAGACTTCTGTTTCTGGAAGTAGGTATTCTCTAATGGCTGCAGACTCATCATTGGCCTATCTTTCCATTTGGGGGTCCTGAGTGCTTTCTGCCTGTCTCCGTGAGTTTTGTTGGTAACAATGTCCAGAAAGCATAGATGGTTTGTGAGAAACCTATGTATGTTAACTGAGAATCCTTTCCAAAGACAGTTGACTAAGGGGTCTCATGGCCCCAATGATAATTAAGGCAAATTATCTAAAAACAATGGAGTATCACTTGAATTGCATAAGAAGCTTTGATAGCCCTTGTCTTTTTTCGTCAAATCTTTTATTTTATTTTTTGAGAAATGAAAAATCTTTATTTTTTACAAAAGTTTTCATAAATACATTTTATATTTGATAGACATGCTATTATAAAAAAGCAACTAAAAAGATAATCACAGTTAAGATACTTGTGTGCATACTTAAAAGGAAATATTTTATTTTTCTTTTATAGTTTATTGTCAGATTGGTTTCCATATAGCACCCAGTGCTCATTCCAATAAGTGCCCTCCCCCATGCCCACCGCCCCCCCCTTNCTCTCATGGTTTACTTCCCTCCCTCTCCCCAACTATTTTTCTCCCCTCCCCCTCCCCCAGGGTCCTCTGTTAAGTTTCTCCTGTTCCACATATGAGTGAAAACATATGGTATCTGTCCTTCTCGGCCTGAATTATTTCACTTAGCGTAACATCCTCGAGTTCCTTCCACATTGCTACAAATGGCCAGATTTCATTCTTTTTCATTGCCATGTAGTATTCCATTGTACAGATAAACCACATCTTCTTGATCCATTCATCAGTTGATGGACATTTAGGCTGTTTCTATGATTTGGCCATTGTTGAAAGTGCTGCTACAAACATTGGGATATATGTGCCCTATGCATCAGCACTCTTTTATCCCTTGGGTAAATTCCTAGCAGTGCTATTGCTGGGTCATAGGGGAGTTCTATTGTTAATTTTTTTGAGGAACCTCCACACTGTTTTCCACAGCGGTTGCACAAGTTTACATTCCCACCAGCAGTGCAGGAGGGTGCCCGTTAGCAGCCCTTGACTTATTTAGTCAGTCATTACTCTAAAGTAAATTGGGTCTACCCGGATTCATATATTGAAGCCCTAAGTCCATGACTAGTTGGAGAAGGGGCTTGTAGGGAGATAATTAAGGTTAAATGGGATTATGAGATTAGAGCCCTGGGGCGCCTGGGTGGCTCAGCCGGTTGAGATTCTGACTTCAGCTCAGGTCATGATCTTGCGGTTCGTGAGTTTGCGCCCTGCATCAGGCTCTGTGCTGACAGCTCAGAGCCTGGAGCCTGCTTCAGATTCCGTGTCTCCCTGTCTCTCTGGCCCTCCCCTGTTCACATTTTGTATCTCTGTCTCTCAAAAATAAAAATAAAAACCTTTTTTAAAAATTAAAAACAACAGATTGGGGCCCTAATCCAATAAGAGCAGTGTCATTATAAAAAAAGGAAGAGATACCAGAGATCTCCATATGTGCACGGAGGAGAGCCAATACAGAGATATAGGGAGAAGGGGGCTGTCTGAAACCCAAGAAAAGAGTTCTCACTGGAAACTAACCCTGACAGCATCTTGATCTTGGACTTTCAGCCTGCAGAGCTGTTGCAGAGAAAATACGGAGAAAATACATCTCCGTTGTTTGATCCATCCAATCTGTGGTATTGTGTTATGGTGTCTTAAAGTGACTCCGGCAGTGATGCTATAGGATACATGCTCGAATACAAAAGAATGGACGATCATCTTTGGCCCCAGCCATTCCCAGAGGGAATGATTAGTTTCTCTCTCTGGGCCAATTTCTCTAGTGGCATTAACATCTGATTTGCACTTAATTGATCTGACCAACTCTGCCCTGATCTGAACTGGTCACCAAGACAAGCGAAAACCCCAAATCGACCCTGCCACTGTCTGCTGTTTTTCAGTTGTCTAGACATAGTCATAAATTGCTGGATGACTGCCCACTGTAAATTTTTAATGAGAGATTTTGAAATTAGAAGAGGAGGGAAGCAATTGCAATTTATGGCCTGGAGTTATTCAATAAGCAGGGCCCACCTGAGAAGTCAGAGCTGGCCATCCATCAGCTCTCTCGTGGCACCAGCCTCTTGTCTATGCAGGCCCAGAGCACAAATCCTATTTCACTCCCTCTTCTGCTCTTCCCAGAAAAGTCCCATGATGCCTCCTCCTGATTCTCAGATTAGGGAATGGGAATTTTAAAAATATCCTGAAAGCATAACATTGAAACCGAATAAACATTGTTTAGGGAATATCCTTTACTCTGAGTAAGCAGTTGTTAAGCAGGCTGGATCAATGGCCCCTTTGAAAACATGAAGCAGATATAGCCCTTCTCCCCAGAGAATATCTGGGTATTGTAAAGAATTTCAGGCATATACAAGTATCTCGAAGCCTATCCATGCACCTGTAGACTCTAGGTTAATACCTCCAAAAGATCACCTGTCCACCAGCTCCCTTCTCTTTCATGGATCTGGGTATTCTGAGCTTTGTTTTTATATAAATGTGATATTCCTAAAGCAAGTCATAACTTGATATCTTTTATAAAATGTGCTTATTTAATTTGGCTATACTACTGTGCCCTCAAAAAAAAGTTTATATCTATACACAAAGCATGCATGTGCGTGTGTGTGTGTGTATATGTTTGTGTTTTCTGTCTCTTAGGAAACTTTAGTAGAAGACACCATCCATGATGTTAACTGAGGTTTCATCTATATAAAAATCTTGGTGATGAAATGTGATTTCCCCTCGTTTCTCCCCATTGGGCTTCCTCATAGAAACAATAAAAATTATACAACTCAACATGTTTACCTTTTTTCCTGACTCCCAGAAATCTTATAACTAAATTTTATTGGCCATAGCATAACCAATGTACTCTGAGTTTTTAGAAATGTTCCTTTAGCTTTAAAAGCTTATTTACTTTTAACTAATTTAAAAACAATATCTTTTTTGAAATAGTAGACAACAATTACTCTCAGCACTCAGGTAAGTGGCAAGTTTTAATAGAAACTAAGATACAATTACTTCCAATATTCAGTTGGGAGGAGTGAATTATAGTCTCTTCTCAGTGCAAAGATGATATTGGATGTTTGAGTATCGATGGGCTATTCTTTTACTCTTCCAGCTAACATGTCCAAGAATGCAATTAGATGACAAAAACCCCACTAGAAAGACATTGGAGGAGTGGGGTACAAATCAGGCAAGATAAAGTTCTGCCCTTAAGAGACAGATCATTCATAACTTGGGAGACAGACGAACAGACAAATAAAGCCTGGTGGAAAATGCTATGTTGGGTGTATGCACAGGATGCAACTTTTATATGGGCTTCTTTTCAATAGCTAAGTAGATATAAAACGTCTCTTCCAACTCTCAGTGGAATAATCTGTCTTTCATTTTGTCACAAACTCAATCTTCCTGAAAACTTTATGTTCCCTTTTAGTTTCTTTGATCAAGAAGTATAGTTTCAACTTTCCACTCCATAAGAAGAAATAGAAATGGCCAGTAAAACTATTAAGAAGCTTAACTTCCTAAAAACAAAGAATTTAAATAATAATTAAATACCTTTTTATGGTGACTGATTTTATAAAAAGAACATGATTAAGCACTGGTTAAAGTGTGTATGGGGGGAGAAACGCCATCATATGCTGTCAGTAGGGGCAAAATTGCCACTACATTTCTAAAGATCTGACTTTTTGATTAGCTTTTGAGTCAACATTTTTCAACAAAGTTATTCTAAAGAAATGATCAGTTATGTTTGAGATCTAGATGAACAATATTCTGTTTAACGATAAATGAATCTAATAGCCATTAGATAAATGAATATAATAGCCATTGAAAATGGAACTGCAGACGCATGTTCATTATCATGCAAAGAGTTCCATGAAATTACTGATGAAAAGAAAGCAGCTTATAAGACACAATATCTAACAACAAATCATGCACGTGTGTGCCTGTGTGTGCGTGTGTGTGTGTGTGTGTGTGTGTGCATAAGGTAGGTAGGTAGATTGATAGACACATAGATAGAAATACATAAAGATATATGGATAAAAACTCTGGAGAATATACTTTGAAACCCTGTCCTTAAGTCAGTGTTCCTCACATGTGTCCCAAGACCCACTAGTTTAACAATCCATCAAAGATTTTATTAAAATGCAGATTACAGGGTCTAAACCTTATCTCTTAAATCAGAACATCGCAGTTAGGGACAAGGATTATATTTTAGCAAGCTCCTCAGGTGATTATTATACTATAGAGACATGCACTCTACAATTAAAAAGGAAAGACATTAATGCAAATTTCCAGTAAAAACTGCTTCTGCTGCAGGAGGCAACCATAGGCGCTCCTAATGGCCAAAGTGGAATAATTAGAGTAACAATATAAACAATGATAGCATTGGATTTTAACCCACAGACTAAAACATGAATATCCATAAATCCATGCTGATAAAATTAAAGAATTGAACAAATTCTTCCTTACAAAATGATTCTAAATAATAAATATGTGGAGAGAGAGAAATGGGAAATCACCATTAGGCAAGTGCCATAGTACTTATTGTAGGTACGATCAACTAGTGGAGCTAAAAATTGATGGATAAAAGTTTGAGGAGGAGGAAAGGATGTTTGCATCACTGTAAAGTATCTCTCCCGAGGTATTTATTAATTACAAAGGGAAAGATTATGACTTTGTAAGGAAACTGGCAGATATTAAGTAATTAAGGTTAACACTAGAATAAGAAAATTCAACTTCAGGAACTCCTTTGACATCAGGCACCAAGAAAAACACAACATCATTCTTGCTCCGAAACCTATAATCTCATTATAACACAAGAACATATCAGAGAGACACAGATTTGGGGATGACATACATAAACAGTACTCTTTGAAAGTGTCATGGTCCCAAAAGATAAGGAAACACTAAGAAACGTTAGTGAATGGAGGCATCCAAAGGAAAGAAGCTCAAAGAAATATGAGACCCTAGATACAATTCTGAAAGAGAAAATTGTGTTAGTAAAACATACAAACAAACAAACCAAAAAAACACAAACAAACAAAAGAAAAAAACAAGAAAAACCCCCGCAAAACTTGTTACATTCCAATAAGGTGCAGTGTAGTTAGCAGTATAAACTGAGGTTAATACCCTGGTTTGGATCATTGTACAGAGGCTATATAAGATGTTAACATTAGTGGAAGCTGGGTGAGGGAATATAAGTGGACTTTTACTGCCCTTTGCAGCTTTTCTGTAAGTCTAAAATTCATTCAAATAAAAAGTTGAAAAAAACCCTGCTAATCTGGACCTTTATTTAGCATCTGTCAATTCTCACTAACATATTCGTAAATCACAAAGGCAATCATGAAACCACCCAAACCTGACTCTATTGTTCTAGGAATGCCAAATTCTTCAAGGAATGCCCTCCATATCCGGGTGAGGATAGAAACCCAATTGGTAGCCAACAAATGCTTAACCAACAACAAAAGAGAGTGAGCAAGCACATTGTCTTGAAAGGGGGAAGACCCTGTATCTCTTTCCCCATCATCGGCACCTGACTCAGAAAGTCAACATCTTTTGGAGTCAGAAAATTGGACAGCCATGTCTCCATGAGGAGTTTATACTTTGGGCAGGTCCTCCTGGGTCCCTCTATTATCTACCTGAAACACAGTGAGGTTTTGGCCCACGGAAGGCTCCAGAGCCTTGGCTGCATCTTTGATGGTGGGGTGTCTGGCTAATCCGATTTTCAGGGAAGAACCCTCAGGGTGGTGGTGAAGAGCCTCCATAAAAGTTATAGGCTCCATAGACAACTTCAGCATCCAGCATCACTGAGGGGGCCTGAACAGCAGAGAAAAACATGGCAAAGACACCAACTTGTCCATGAGCACACCTGAGACATCTCCAAGGATTTTCGGAAGTTATCAGGAAGTACTAATAATGGTAACGCATGACAAATGATGGTGACAGCCAGTGGAATATAGTTTATTTCTGTACCTCCAGCATAAGACTTAAGTCTATTAACTTAACTACCATTTGTATTGTTATCTCATTTGCAATCTCTGGCTAAGGAAATATGATCAAACACTGCTAAAACTAGGTCTAAATTGTTAAAACTGTTTTTCAGGTGCTGCATGAGCTGAAAGAAGCTGTGGATGGGGGTAAGCATGAAAAGGGGTGCAAATCAGGCATTGGTTCTAGATTTGCATGAACTCAGACCAGCAGCTGCTCCTCTCTGAGCCTCTTTTCTCTATGTGTGGGGGAAGGGTATAAGCAGCAAGATTCCTTTCAGCCTTTGAGGTCTTGTTCTTTTTAACTCCAAATTCTCCAAACTCATTTCACTTATTTCTGGACCTGGTTACACAAGTTCTTGACCTTCTGCTAAATATCAAGAGAAGTTATAATGAACTATCAGGAATGTAAATTCTCGAACCTGACACCAGCACCTCTGAATCAGAAACTCCAGATGATTGTGATCCTGGATAAAGCTTGAGAATTACAATTCTTGAATAGCCTCTTGATTTCCAAAGAAGAAAAGCTGATACCTAGAAAGGGTTGTGAATTGCCTAAAAGGGTGGATTACAGGTTACTGTGGGAGCAAGATCCGAATCCAGATCTACTCATTACCCCAAATAGAACAATGATATAATAGCCAGTATTGAATAAGACTTTCTCATATGTCAGATGCTGCAGAATATTGAACATAGACATCATATTTATCTTCATACAAACTTTATTAGCTAAACGTTAATTTTTGTATTTAGGTCAAAAACTGAGGTGTGTAGAGATGAAGCCACACTTCAGATGTGAGCTCCAGAGTTGACAGCTGACGAGTCCAAATTGGAGCTCAGTTAGTGGTAGTCGGCAGCCTCCATGCTGAACCTTCTCATAATAGTGGTTACAGGCTGTGGGGTTTTTAAAAAACTACAGCCAAGATTCTTACACTGGCTGCACACATTCCAAGAGAAAAACAAAACCAGAAAACAAAACAGTTACTAGTCTAAAAGCTAAGATGACTGTAGCTTTGGTTTGTAACTCCAAATCTTGTTTTCTACATAGTCTAAGAGACTAATGCATTTAAAAGAACTAGCTTGTGTTTGGGGGCCACATAATGTATGAAGATATAGTTCTGTGGCATCAACAATTGAAAAGCTAGTGGGAATGGAGCTATATAGAATCAGAGTTGTATACTATTGTAGGTAAGTTGTTATAAATTCAAATTAGAGTGTTATAACTTTAGGATATTAAGTGTAATCCCCCCGGTAACCAAAAGAAATGGATACAGAATATTCACAAAAGGGAACAAGAAAGGAATTTAAACATTTATTACTAAATACACACATACATACATATAAACATACATCCGTGCAATATATACATACATTAAAACAGCAAAAAAAGCCCCGCTAAACACAAAAAGAGATATTAATATAATAAACGAGGGCAAAACAGCCATAAGGCATATAGAAAACAAATAGCAAAATGATAGAAGTTCTTCCTTACTAGTAATTACTTTAAAAGTAAATAGATTAAACTTGCCAATCAAAAGATAGATATTGAGAGAATAGCTAAAACACATGATCCAAATGTATGCCATCTATAAGAGGCTCCCTTAGATCCAAAGACACATAAAAATTGAAAGTAAAAGAATAGAAATATAATCCATGCAAATAGTAACTTTGTATTATGCATATTTTCTACAATAAAAGGGTTTTTTTTGGGGGGGGGCGGGAAACAACAACAAACTAGAAGAGATTTCTAAAATCTTAATGCCCAGACTTTGCTCCATTATAATTAAACTCTAATTCCATAACCAAGTGGTTCTTAGCTCTGGATGAAGAGTAGTATCACCTGGTAAACTTTCGTTTTATTTTATGTTTTAAGTGTATTTACTTTTGAAAGCATGAGAGACAGAGCATGAGTGGGAGAGGGGCAGAGAGAGATGGAGAAACAGAATTCAAAGCTGTCATCAGAGAGCCTGACGCGGGGTTCAGGGCTCATATTGAGGAGCCATGAAATCATGATCTGAGCTGAAGTCAGACGCTTAACTGACTGAACCACCCCGGTGCCCCTCACCTGGTAAACTTTTAAAACATACCGGTGCCTGGGCCCCACCTCTCCAAGATTACCATTCGATTATTAGGGGTGATGCCTGGGGTCAGGATTTTATAAAAAAAGCAAAACCAAAAGCTCCTAAGTCTCCTTTGTTATTATTTGTGAGTGTTTTACTTCCACAGTCTCAATTAACCTATTCCACTTTCTGGCCATTTTCTTCTATATTTTCAGCTTATTCTCCTTCGTGCCTCCAACCCCAGGCCCACCAGGATCTCAAATCCATTGATGCCCATCATCACATTGGTATCCCCATCAGCACAACCACCACCACCATTACCACACACACACACACACACACACACACACCCCCTCTTCAGTTTTCTCCCTGCGTAATTAAAGACCTTAGCCCATTACAGGCATACCTTGGAAATACTGCAGGCCCAGCTCTAGCCCACTACAATAAAGTGAGTACCACAATAAAGTGAATCAAATAAACTTTTTAGTTTCCCAATGCATATAAAAGTTACACTGACACTATACTGTAGTCTATTAAGTATGTAATAGCATTGTGTTTTTAAAAATAAAATACCTACCCTAATTCAGAAATACTTTATTGCTCAAAAAATGCTAACCATTATCTGAGCCTTCATGAGTCATAATCATTGATCACAGGCTACCATAATAAATATAATAATAATAAAAGAGTTTGAAATGTGAGAATGAGCAAAATGTGATGCAGAGACTCAGAATGAGCAAATGCTGTTGAAGAAATGGTGCTGGTAGCCTGGCCAATGTAGAGTTGTCCCAAACCTTCAATTTGTAAAAATCAAAAAGCAAAAGCAATATTTGTGAAGCTCTATAAAACAAATGCAATAAAATGAGGTATGCATTATAAATACTCTCATACATTCTGGTCTATTCCCTTGCCCCTCTCTTCTACCTTTTCCTGTGCTTAGAAAAACCCCAAATCTGATTAAATCCAATTGCTTTCAGATTCAACTACGCTCAAAGAGCTGAATATCACTGGAGGAAAATACCAGCCATGTCGACTGTTGACTGGCCTCACTTTGTATGTATGATAGCAAATCTCAAGTAGACCTTCAGCCCTGGCAGGCAGCCCCACAGTTGATTCACTCTTCAGTCTTGCGTATTCCCAGTTAACACTTTTTTCCTTGCCCTTCAAACCTCAAATACACCTTCTGCACTATGCGCTCTTAGTTGATGACTTGACTTCTCATTTCACTGAGAAAATCAAAGCAATCCAAAGAGAATGGTGCTCCCTGCTCACCACCAACCTTCCACATGGCCTGCCCCTATACTCTTAACATTCTGCCTTTCCTTCTGTTACGGTGGATGAATGGTCTGGACTCCAATGTAAGCATAATATTCCCTTCCACTTCTTCTCTGGAATTTTTCCTATCCTGTCACTCAAGGACTTTATTCTTATAATTTTCTCCTTTCTCTACAGAATTACTGTAGTCCCTTCCCTTTGGTTCATTCCAACTGGCACACAAACACGCTGTAATATTTTTATTAAAAAAAAATAGCTCTTTTGATTCCACATCTTTTTATAACTACTAAATAATTTCTTGGCTTTGCTGTAAAACAAGGCTTGAAAGTGTCATCTATGTTGACTTTCTCCCTTGCCCTGTCTCCCATTCCGTCTCAAAATTACTTATTTGAAGCTTCACCCCAATATCCCCCACTGAAACTCTGTCAAGGTCATCAGTGGCCCTTCCATTGGCAAATGCCATTGTTAATTTTTGGCCTGTACCTTTCTTGATTTCTGAAAAGCATTTGGCAAGGCTGACCATTCTCCTCTTGAAACATATTTTTCTCTTGGCTTCTGGGAAACCAAAATTCTCTTGTTTTATTTTTACTTCACTGTCCTTTGTTTCTGAACTATTTTTGCCAGATTCTCCCATCCCCCAGCATCTACATTTTGGAGGCTTTAGGCCTTCTCATGTATCTTCTCTAGCTGTACATCTTCCATGAGGTTTTCATCGAATACAATGGAGCTAAGTGCCATTTATAAGCTTGATGACTCCCACATTTGTTTCTCTTTCCTGAACTCCAGACTCCATCTCTAACCACCTCTCTGTGTTGCCTCATAGTTATTGAAGAAGCATTTCAAACTTAGCATATCCAAAGCTAAACGTTTAGCTCTGGCCCATACATATGCACCCCCCCCCACCCCACCCCCCGCAGAACTTTCCAGATTACTTTATTGCCAGACTATAAGCCAGATACCCAGATAAAAATCTATGGAGATATCAGTGACCTTTCTCTTGCTCTTGCTCTCCAGATCTAATTCATGAGCAAATGCTGCCTCTTCTAGTTTCGGAATATTTCCCAAATGTCTTACCAGTCAGGCTCATCTTCAAGTCCTGTGGTTCAAAACAGCTTCATTCCCCCATTAGCATCTTATCCTGAGCAGCACTGACGTGGCTTTAGGCATTATCCTGGCTTTGCCATTTCCTCTGTGTGTGACCTAAGGCAAGTCACATCACCTCTGGTGATCTATATTTGAATTTTTGGAATTTAGCTATTTTAAAATATACAATATTTATAAAGTATATAAAATTTATAAAAATTTACTTTTAACTATTTAAGTATTTGACATTTATAATTTTAATTATAAAATGTATAATTTATATATGTGTGTGCATAAATGTATATATGTATGTATACATAAATACATATATGTTTATATAAACGTATATACGTATACATGTGTGTAGGTATGTGTGTATGAGAGATAGATAGATGAAAGATGATATATGACAGACAGATAGGTAGATAGATACGGATAAATCCCAAATATGACTTCTCACCGTCTTTGCCACTATCCCTCATATTCTATCCACCATCATCTTTTGCTTAGATATTCACAAATGCTCTAAATTTGTCTTTCTGCTTCTTCTCCTATCTGCCCCCAGCCTTATAGTTTCCTTGCCATGAGCAGCCTGAGGAATCCTTTTGAGACGTAATTCACATCCCATCTTGCTGCAGCTCAAATCCCTCCATTCCTTCCAATCACGCCTGGAGTAGCAGCCAAAGGCCTCATGATGACTCACACAGCACTCCCTGACCTTGGCTATGCCTGTATTTCCTGCCCCCTCTTCTCCAGCTACCTTGGTCTTTTTGTCGTTGTTCCACTAACTTATCAGGCAAAGCCCTCCTTCTGTGCTTTGCAATGGCTCCTCCTTTTGCCTGGAATATCCTTCTCTCATCCGTCTGTATTGCTGAGTACTTCCCTTAATTCAGGTTTCATCTCAAATGTCACCCCTTCATAGAAGCCTTGTCTGTTTACTGGTGATGTGTTGGAGCAGGCTTGTGTCGGACTACGAGATAAGCCAATCCATCTTGTCCCACCTCGGCATTCATGATGTCATGTTGGTAGCCAAAACCCGCCGTAGTGGAAGTGTTTACACCACAAAATCAGCAACGACTACAAATCAGGCCCCTACCTCTTTTTTTCCCGCTTTAGGACACACAATCCTATCTAAAATAGCACATCTTTTAGCCCATTACTTGCTTTCAGTTCTCTCTATAACATTTGTTAGTAACATCTGTGACTAACACTTTATTAAAATGAATATAAATGTTTACTGCTTATTTATCCCACTGGAATGTAAGTTCCATGAAGGCAGGGACTTTGTCAATTTTGTTCACTATTATATCTCCAATGCCTAGAACACTGCATGGCAGGGTCAATATTCAATTAATATTTGTTGATTGAACAAACGAATGAGTAAATGATGAACTTAATACCTACACTTGCGAGGTTGATATTTGCAAATTGCTTTCAGTTATATTATCAATGCTTTTAACTCATTTCTTTCCTTGCCCTCAATTTCTATATTTCCAGGATGGAGTTAATTTTCCTCCCTTCCAAAGATTCCAATTTCGTGCAAGTCTATTACTGATGTGGATTCTCAAGGCGGGACTACTCATGTCTCCAACCTAAAGTCTGTGATCTTTGCAATCTCTAACATTATCACATCACTTAGTTTTCTGACCTACCTCTTCAACAGCTGAGTCCTGCACACCAAGCCCAGTCAGAATCCTTTGTGACATGTCTTTTTATCTATATTCAATATAATTCTTAACCACATGTTCATGTCTCATGAAACAAATAAAATGCACCTGTGAGGAGAAAGAAGCAAGGAAGGATAGGGAAGATAGAAAATATTCTATGAAATGAAAAAGTTTTGGCTTCTCAATTTTGTGGGGGTGGGGGATGGAGGATTGAGTTTTATAATTAAACTGGATGTGTTCCTCTCACTTTCCGGTGTAGGTCTCCCCTCTCCAACTTTCTGTATCATCTCTCTGCCTTTCTGGGAAAAGCCCTTGTGTGGTATAGAATCTTTGTCTTCAAAGCCATTGACCTAAAACGGATGTTGTCGAACCGTTTCTGTTAATGGACTTGATGCGCAGGGAAGAATGGCAAGGACACTCACACTGCTGGGCTGGAGCCCTCTGTTTCATCTCAGGGGCTTGTAGACAATCAATACAGAGTTGGGCTAAGATGTATTAAGGCAAATAACAAAGCATATTTGGATTCCCTCGTATCATGTCAGCAGAGCCAGAAGTTGCTGAGCTTTTCTGAAATGGACACACATCCATGAATGGACACGTAGTCACAGGCATTGGCTTGTTGGAGGCCAAAATGCAGTGAACGGCCTCAAAATAAATTCTTTTATCGTGCCTTCTTGCTTTGTTCTAAAAAGGGTGACATGTAAGAAAGTAGTCTATTGCATTTTAGTGTAATTTTATAAATATGAAGGGAATGACTTTTATTAATTTTCTTAATTATTTGACAGGAAATGCAGGGGATTCATTTCCCCAAAACTGAATTGTGAGACAACTAATAAATTGCACTGCCATCTCTTTCTCCCTCCTGTAATCCTTCACATGTCAGGGATGGTCTCAAGATTGAACAGGTGTTTTAATAATAGACTGGAATTTGCTTTAAAAATATATTCCTGAAGTGTCTTTTTCAAGGGAGGTAAGCTGAGACCCACACTGTCAGAACATCAAATGGAAAAGTTGCTGATCTAGGGAAGGCACTGGTGGAACAGGTGACGGCGGGGGGACCTGGTCAAGGGAGTGCGGAGAAAGCTCTCCTGTCTCCATCCTTTCCCCACTTGGCTGGGAAAAGTCTCAGATTACCGCAGATGTGAAACTAGGAGATTCTCCCTTGATCTGATGCTCTAGAAATATCCCTAACGAGATAGATGACATTCATTCCTGGTGTGTGTTTGCGTGTCTATGTCTGTGTCTATGTGACTACCGACCATGTGTGTGTGTGTTGTGTGGGCATGTGTGTGTACCTGTCCCTTTCCAGGAGGAGTTTTTGATTTTAGGAAACCAGATGAGGGGCCTTGAAGATTTTGAGGTGTGTATATGTATATATGTACCTGTGCATGTGTGTGTATATATGTACCTGTGCATGTGTGTATAGGTGGATGTGTGTGTGGTTTATGAGTGTGTCTATGTGTCTGTGTATGTGTGTGTGTGTATCTGTGTATGTATATATGTGCCTGTGCATGTGCGTACGTGGATGGGTGTGTGGTTTATGAGTGTGTCTGTGTGTCTGTGTGTGTGTGTGCGCATCTGTGTGTATATATATATGTGTGTGTGTGTGTGTGTACGTGGATGTGTGTGTGGGTTATGAGTGTGTCTGTGTATGTGTGTGTGTGCGTGCATCTGTGTATGTATATATGCGGATGTGTGTGTGGTTTATGAGTGTGTGTGTGTATGTCTGTGTGTGTGTGTGCATCTGTGTATGTGTATATATATGTACCTGTGCATCTGTGTGTGCAGATATGTGTGACTTATGAATGTGTTTGTGTATCTGTGTGTCTGTAGATATGTGTGTGTGTGCATGCATGTGCATGCTGGGTCGTCTGTGACTGCCTGTGTCAGTCCCTTTTGTAAAAGCAGTTTTTAGACCCCAGAAGAGCTTGGGGTCCCAGGCGCTTGGATGTGGGCGAGGGATAACGAGAGCCTCTGAAGGTAGAAAGCTTTTCAGGGCGTGGGCTTCAGCAGGCTGGGAAGGGCTGTGTCTCAGACACTTTCTCTGTTTCCTGCCTTTGTCCGCATCAGCCCCAGTGGGGCTTTTCAGACTCCTTAAACAGCCATTTTCTAAGCTTCTAGCTTGGCATGAATGACTCCTCTTCCTAAGGCAGCAAAATCCAAATGAATTAAAATAATCAGGGACTGTGTCTAAATTCAAGAGGTTTCCCTAACTATGTATGCTTTATATTAATTGTCACTCTATGAGAGGCTTCCTTTCTGGCCACCGGAGCTCAAACAACCATTCACTCCCATTCCTGCATCTTGCTGTACTTTTATTCTGTGTTATCATTATGCAATATTTCAGTTCATATTTAACTGTATACTGGGAATCCGTGCCCACGAGCACGTGAGCTCCATGGGGAATCCCAGTGCCAGGAGGAGCCCTGGTGGCACATCCTGGGGACGGTGTTACCCCAACCTGTCCTGTCCAATCCTGAAAAGGCGTAGGGCCATGCATTTGGACTAGCAGGGGACGACTCTTACGAGAGCTCCAGGGCGGTCGCTTCAAGGGTCAGGGAGTCTGAGAGGTTTTACAGGAGCAGGAAGAAGATAGAGCATGAAGACACCCTAAGAAAATGCACCCCTCGGTGGTCCGGAGGAGACACTTAGAGAGAAGGAAGCACAAAATAGCCTGTTTTATGGTGGACCCTGCAGTCAGACTCTCTGAAATTAAATCCTGCTGTTTTGAGGTGATAGGACTTTGCACAGGGCTTTTAACTTCCCCGCTCCTCAACTTTTTAATCCGTAAGATGATGTTAATATCTGTAAAAAAGAAGAAATAATACCCTTATTTATTAACTCTTAGAAGAGAATGAGTTTTCATATGCACATGAGGAGGTGCCATGGACATATGCAGAGAGGGGTTAGAGTCTATATGCACTCAACACAGGTGCAGTCATGGTGTTCCGTATCAGTCTTATTACCATCGTTCCATTCTGTTCTCTTAATCATGCTGCTACTCCCATCATATCCCATAGGCTTCTTGGGCTTAGAGAAATAATTTATTAACCTTTTAATCCAATTTATGAACTTCATTGAGGCTCTATTGTACCAGGTACAGAGCTAAATGCTGTGGAAAAATTGAACATAAAGCAAACATTGCCTGCCATCTACTTCCGATCCAGTGGGGATGTAAGACATACAAAAATACAAACCGAACCAAAGCAAGGCATCATGTGATAAATATTAGAGGCGAGCTGCGAACAAAGGGCTGTGGGACTCCAGAAGACAAAGCACGTCTCATGGGGTTGTTTTTTCTGGGTGAAGACTCAAATTAGGGTGGTAAGAGAGGGCCAGCAGAAGCAAAAAGACAGAGGAAAAGACATTTCAGAGAGAGAGTCACAGAGCCTTTGCGTGGGGGGTTGAGGAAACGTCTAAGCCTATGTTTTCAGCCTAGAAATCTAGGAAGAAGGTAACAGGAAATAATAATCACAACAACAAAGCTGGAAAAACTTGTTTGGGAAGAAAAATGATGCTTATTCACCCAGATGGGTGCTGGACCAAAAGTCCATAGGCACATTCTCAATCGAACTTCTGCCTTGGCTACATTCTCCCAGACAAGACCATGGAAATATGTGGTTGTATTTGTTTCATATCCACCTCAGCTTCAACATTCACTCATCATTTTGGCACTGATTTTTCTATTTCGGTAATACTGCCCATGGGAACAGTCATCAATGAGTGCATTTCCTTGCGATGAGAGCTATCCATGGTTTGTAAATGAAAAAGCAACTTCTCCCATGCTGCTCCTTAGCCAAATACAAATGCATATATAACCCCACCAAACCCAAGGTAGTAAGTGAGAGATTTTAAAGCCAGTCAAATAATGTTTGCCATAGATCATTCCTGCTACTTGGTAACAGATATTTGTGTGGCTGTAATATATTGGGGAAGATTTTGTTCTCAGTGGCTCTTGCAATTCCATCTCCAAATGTGTTGTGTGCTGTTGTTAGGATTTTGGCTTAAAATAGAAAACATATTGTAGAAATACCAGCTTGTTCCTGTGTAAGACACTCTAGTTAACTTGTCTTTAAAAACGTTGTTCATCTGGACTAATTATTTTCATGTTCAAAGCAAAACGAAGAGCACACTGCTAAAAAGAGAAAAGAAGTCACTGATTTGCACTGGCCTTTTGGGCTATGGTTAAGGAAAACTGGGGGCCGTGGGAGTGTTCACACCCTGTGTGCCAGCCTCATAGGTTACTAGCTCTAGAAGTAAAGCCCCAATCCCACAAATTATAGATCAGAAAGTGGGGCAGGATGGTGACATTACTAGCACAAGGTATTGTTATTATGAGTGAATAAGAAGGGGGCACCTGGGTGGCTCAGTTGGTTAAGTGTCCAATTTTGGCTCAGGTCACAATCTCATAGTTCATGCGTTCGAATACTGCATCAGGCTCTGGGCCGACAGTCCAGAGCCTGGAGTCTGCTTTGGATTCTATGTCTCCTTCTCTTCTTCTGTCCGTCCCCAGCTTTTGCTCTGTCTCACTCTCTCTCAAAAATAAATAAACCTTGAAAAATAATAAAATAAACTAGTGATTTAGAGGAGGTACCATGACTACACTCAAGATTTCTTGCACTCTGGAAAGATTATACCAAAAGAGAGAAAGAAACATGAATAAAAGGGAAGCCATGGAGGGTGGGAGGAAGAAGGGAACCAATTATATAGAAAGATCTGTGCGAACGTACATTCTGGGCCAGGTTCTGAGCCTGGGTGTGGCTGAGACAGGATGGTGGCCCCAGAACATGAAAGAGTTCAGGGTGCCTCAGCACGTGGCAGGGCAGAGACTCCCCCGAGAATCCTCTGATAGGCAAATGGTTAGTCTTTTTGTGGAGCGAGGAACCTAAGTTAGGAAAACTGACCGAGTAGCTTAGCAGTTTTTCTACCAACTTTTACAATATTTCATGTCCTTTCGAAACTTGCTTTTTTTGAATGCATGGACTGGTCACTCCGTGGTTTCATTGTGTTTTCTCAAATCGAGGTGGCAAATTGGAAGTTCTTGGAGTATCTGTTAAAGACCTTTTCTACCCCTGAATTAATGAATCTGTGAGAAGTCAAGTCAGGGCTCTCTGTCCCTTCCCCTTAGGAGATTAATGCAGACGCACACACCTGACCCTGCAGGCACAATCACCCCTTCTTATTCTCCTCACCTCACTCCCACACCTCTTCCCTTCCCTGACCTGTTTAAACTTGATCTCTAACATTAGCTTCTAGGGTATCGCCTCTCCTTCTGCAGAGAGGGTGAAGGAGACCAGGAATGAGATGGAAAAAGCTGGCCATGTCTACATGTAAATTTCACCAGTGTCCCTGTATATATATTTTTTTTTCCCCAGGACCTTCTCATTAACCTTCAAATGATCATGGACATAAAAACCATGTGTGGAGGTACATTGACCCTCTTTGGGGCACACACAAGCCACACAATAGAACACAGCTGTTAAGGATCAGTATCTGCAAAGACCAAAATGACCTAACTATTTTAAGGTATTTGGGGGGTTGGCTATAAGCATGGTCTCCTGTTATTGAGGAAGACAGCAGTTGCTTTTTCTTTCAGATTAATGCCTTCTAATTCCCAGTCTACTTCAGTGTAATGCACAGGAGATTTTCCAGGATAAATAATTTCTAGAGACATTAACCTACCTTAACATCTCTTCCTGTGATAAAAATGAAACAGCCTATATCTTGACAATGACGTTCTTTTGTTTAAAGCAGAGCAGAGTAATTTGCTTGGATGTGGATTTTAGTTCTGTTTAAGGGGAAAACCAGACTCGCTGCTTAATTCAAAATCAGGAAAACAATGAAACGGGTTTGTTCTGTCTTCGCGGGGGCAAATTTCCTATTTATACCTGTGATTATTCTGGCTGGCCCACTTGATTACTTTCAGGGATAATAGAAAAAGCAAAGGGCAGGTTTGCAGAAGTGGTGAGCTCCCTAATTAAAGACTAAATCAACTTATCAGTCTATTGAAGGTGTAAGGATCTTTTTTATACTTACGTTTTCTTCCTCATGTTGCTTAAGCCAGAATTCCATGTTATGTTTAAGCTTCCTCACAGGACCTACTAGGAATAGGTATACCCTTGAGCTATCAACCCTCCCTGCCTTCTGGGAGATTAGCAAAGTCCACAATTCTTTGTCACTTCTTTCTTGCAAATGAGTCCATTCTCCCATCTTTGAATCCCAGCCTTCTGACTTGCTTTGGCCAATAGAATAAGTAATTGTCAACATTCTTTCCAGAAATAGCTTTGGGCAGGTCCACTAGTTCATTAACTTCCTTTTCTCCCATGTTACCACAGGCAACATGTTCCCTATTTTCTACCATTACATACATAGTTCCTCTTTTCTCCAACTTCTAGATTCAATTTTCCTGCTGTACTTCCTGCCCATCACCAAATCTCAAGACCCTTCCAGCTTCCAGTTGCTATCAGCCCCCCAAGCCAATGCCACGTATCTGGGTTTTTTTTTTTTTTTTTTGGTCATATCTGTACCATACGTCCAGTGCCAACTCTGTTTCATGTATTTGTTGCTATGGAGCAGACCACCCTTAAACTTGGCTGCTTAAAACAACAACTTTTAAAATTCTCTTTCACAAATCTGTGGGTTCACAGATTCAGTTGGGTGGTTCTTCTGCGCTGTGGTATCATATGGGAGCTCAACTGTGCTGGAGACGGCAAGATGCACCTCCCTGCCCATCCCCTCCCCCTGCCCCATAGCTGGCAGGTGATGCTGATTGTCAGTTGGGAACTCAGCTGTGATTGTCTGCTGGGACACTTACATGTGGCCTCTCCATATGGCTTGGGACTCCCCAACCTGTCGGCTGGCATCCAAGAGCAAGTAAACCAATAATGAGTGTTCTAAGAAGGATAATGTGGAAGATTCCAATGCTCTTAACTTGTGAGATCCAGAACTATCACAGCATCCCTTCCACCACATCCTAGAGATTAGGGCTTAAATGAATTACAATTTCAGAAGATGGAAAATAAACTCCACTTATAGGTGGAGAATTTGTAGCTGTACTTTAACAGGCTCTAACCTTTATACGTTATTTTTTTGTGAGTGCTTTTCCTAGTTTTACCATACACTTTATTTCTGTGCATGCTCTCCTTTTCTACATTATCAATCCAGACATTGCCCCCTTCCCCCCCTACTCTTGCTATGGTCTTTATCATCTGAAAGACTTATATCATCTGGAAACATCATCAGTCACTAGTTTTCTAAATACAAGATTAAATTAAAATATGTCGGAGACGGATAAACAAAACGGTTGCCAGTTGATAATTGTTGAAGTGAGGTAATGGGTTTGCTACACTGGCTTCTCGACTTTTGAACAAATTAGGAATTTTTAACAGTAAAAATTAAGACAAAGGGACCATTTTAGGGAGTGGGATGTACTCTTAAATAATAATCTTAGAGCAGCTTCTAGCTGACTGGTAACACTCTTAGTAGCTTAATAACATTTTTTAAACAAGTGTTCAAACTCCTGGAATACAGATAATATAGACTTAGTCACAGGAAACCTAATTAAGTACACGGCTTACCTGAGTTTGATAATCTAAGACTCACTTAAGGCATGTAATTGCCAAAACCTTAGGAGGCAGAGGTGTGTAGTTACAGATAGAAACAAATACTTGCAGTAACAACACATCAAAAAATGTCTGATTAAGATTTCATTATAAAGGTTAAACTTTAAGCTATTTTATACTTAGAGACTTAGAGTGACCTTCATAATATGCAAGATCTGATATGGTTATTTATCTCACATGCTTAAGAATACTACCTGGGACATCGTAAGTACCACGATAGCATCATCTATCTCCACTATTGGCAGCAGCAGCAGCAAGCAGTAACCTGGCTGAAACTGGCCAGTGTGACTATGGTGGACTCCAATTATTTTTGGATGCAATAGTGGAACAACAGAAGGCACAGAAAAAGAACAGTGACTAAAGAACACCCCGCCTCAAATAAGGACTTTCATGACCCTGGGAATTCCATCCAAGTCACAGGGACAAAGGCTTGGTAGGTGACCGCAGACTCTACTACTATGATTTCTATTTGCCAGTTGTAGTCTGTTTGGCTCATAAAACTTACAATGTCAACAGAAGAATTAATTGAAAAGAATCACAGCAATACTGAGAATCATTGACCTGTATCTCTAAAGAGCTATATGTCCCCCTGGGCTCTCATTGAGCCATGAAGTTGCCATTGCCTTGGATGTTTTTATCTTTTGACTTCATCACCCCTGTTGGTGACTTGATGGAGAACAGAAGCTTAGGACATTACAGTCCTTTTTTTTTAAATTTTATGTAGTTGTTTATAGATTCTATCCCCTATTAGAATATAAGTCCCATGAGGTCAGGGTTAATCTCTGATTTGTTCTCCATTATACCTTCGATATTTAGACCGGTGCCTGACATATATACTGAATGGCCTTATGAGGAATGACTTATAGTTTATTAATGTTCTGACTTCAAGAAAGTACTTTGGGGAATAGGCTCCCAAACTGGATGGTTAAAATCTACATTTACTCACCATCTTGATTTCCAAAGTTGATGATTAAAACTGTCATCTTCCAAAATGGTACCTGAATAGGCACCATTTCTCTTTGGATACTCTTCACTTACAAAATAATCAAGTAGAGTGTCATCAGTTGAATGGCTTCATAATTTATCCTGGCATGGGCTTTGCTTATTTTGTAAGAAAATAAATTTTTATTTGATGAGGACTCTGCTTAGAGTATTGGACCTCACGAATACCTCACGATTAGCAAAAATTCACCTCAGTTAATATCTGATATATACCCCAGATTATATTTAAATTGTTCCTCTATCTTTTCTACCTTTATTCATACAACTGAACATTAATTTGTAATTGAAGTAACTGAATAATTAATCTAGGTCCATAGTGAAACACAGCTATGAATATAGTTTGTAAAACTATTAAAAAATCCAACATATGACATAACCTTTTAAAAACATGCTAGCAATAAATTTTTATATAATACTGTCATTGCCATTATTTTAGCATTCCCATAGCTCTCAATACTAACTACTGGTAATATTTTCATAGTGCTTTCTAGTTTGAAAACTACTTTTACACGGTCATTGCCATTTGGTCTTCACAATAACTCTGCACCTAACGAATTGTTTCTTGTCTAATAAAACTATACCTCAGGTGTAATTGTTTCTGTTCTTTAGATGAAAAACCTGAACACTGGGTTTCTTAATTGACTTTTCCTAAATCACAAAGCTATTAGCATTCTTACATATTTAAATGTAAAAGGTTCCCAGGTATCTTAATTACATGTAACACACATTTTAGAAAGCATTACTCTGCGCATGTTACCAGAGCGTCTACATATTAAGAGACACAAAGGTGACTTTAAGTTTACTATCGCTTGGAGACAAATGCCACTTGGACTGAAGAGGGTTGAACCCAGCTTACTCCTTAGAACCTATAGAAGAAGGGAGACTTTCTCTGACTCGGTTTTCTTTTTTCCTGAACGAGTTTTTAATCACCCCACCCCTCCAGATGAATCCACATCTGTTCATGACGTAATGCCGTGGGTCAACCTGGGTTCTGTCAAAATGAAGGCGGTATTACCAAATCCCAAATTACAGTATGTTTTACTAACCGGTTTTATAGACTAGACATTTCACTCAGGCAGAGAAGAATTCCCACTGCACTTGAGGGGTAACAGAGCCTCCAGAAAGGCTACTGGTGCTGCTGGGCTCGGCCCTGCCCACCACCTCCCTGCACCCCAAAGACAAAGGAGGAGGAGAAATTTGGTGAGAGATGAAGTCATGAAACCGACCTTCTTGATTTTAATTTCCCTTCATTGGTGGGAAACAGCAAGCTGATGCCATGACCTTTTACTGTGTTGTAGCAAGGAGTTTGAAGCTAAAAATAAAACCTTCCTAAAGACAGAAAATTAACGTCCTGACAGCAACGCAGTGGGACTGTATGAAGGAAAGAGAGGAAGTCACCTTTCTATTTTGCTGTGTTTTGTTTATAGGCTGTTGCTCAGATTTAATATAAATGTTCTATACAGTTTAACTTACCCTTTTTTACCCTGGTTTTCCTTAGCAGAATCACATCAAAATATGTTATTTTATTTCTCATACCACCCTGTCGGCTTGGTCACCATTCTGGAGAAATAATTGAAAACCAATAAGTGAAGCAGAAGGAAATTAAGGGAAAATGCAAAACTACCAATGGGATACAAAATGCATGACATGGTCTGAAGCCTATTACAAACATGTTTATTCATGCATTAAAAAATTGCCCGTTGCATTTTTTTCCCCTGAGCATGTGTTTGTTTGTGTGTAATAAGGGTCTGAGAATGATGACCTAACATCTGTAGCTGCTGTAATTTTGTTTGCTCATTCGTCTCCCTCTTGACACTCCCCATAGTTAGTGCATGGCTAGGATGTGTCAGGTACTTTTCTAGGCACAAGAATGTGGCAGAGGACGAGATGGGAAAATTCTCTGCCTTCCTGCTCCTTATATTATCCAGCAGGAAACAGAAAATTAATAAGCAAACATGCATAGGTGATACAATTTTAGATATAAATAAGTGCTATGAAAAAAAAGTAAAGCACAGTAAAAATTTAGGAAGTGAGTAGGGTGGGGTGCTGTTTTAGGTCAAGTCAGGAAAGGCTGTCTGAACAGAGGACATTTGAGCAGAGGGTGAAGACTCAGTCTATTTGCTCAAGAACTCCACAGAACTTCACGGTTGGGTCAATGAATGGACACAGAACACGGATGTTGACAGCTGGTACCCAGGGCTGGATTCCTTAATCATTAGGAAATCCCCGGGTACCTTGCCTGGGAGAAGGAATTTGTGATGAAGGAAACAATCTCTAAGCACAGAAACTCAGAACACAGGCAGTGGTTGGGATGTGATTGTTGAGCACAGCACGGTGTACTCACACCTCACATCCTCTGGCTCTGCCGCCCAGGGGCTCATGTATGCCAGAGTGCTTGGGAGATGTGCTACAGAAAGACAGCTAGACTCACCATGTCTCTAAAAATTTCTCTTTCATACTCACAGTTGGTAAAAGAAAGTGTTGCTTGTGCAGGGAAATTTTCTTCCATCTTATTGTGTTACCTGGAAAAACTACCTCATTTAACTTCAGAAGCATCAAAGGATGACATCAGAGTCACATGGTTGGGGAAACATGGCTGCCCTCTCTGACCTCTTCTTACTCTCCCTCTTCTGTTCACAGGACCCCTTTTTTCCAGGAGGCAAACCCATTCTGTGTGGGTCAGGTGGAGCTAAAACCACTTTCTGTAATAGCAGCAATTGTTTGACCCAGTCAGAACGTAGATGCCTCAAACAAAATAATCGGTGAAGGGTGAGCATGTGGTATAAGCCAGACTTGTTAGACTCTTCAGCAGAATGTTTCTGTAGGAAAATCTACCTTTTTCTAAGACTAATAAAGCCAAAAAGAGATGAGTGTGGTAGTGTCAATAGCCGCTCATGACTGTCCTTGCAGAGAGAGTATAAAGAGAAAGAGGCAGAGTACTGATGACATTTGTGAACCCCTGGATCCAGCTATATCTGAAGACATGTTCATACATGTTCCCAGTACAAAGATCAATCAATTTCGAGGTTTGTTTCAACACGTTTGAATTAGGTTACTGTCATGAACAATTGAAAAAGACCTACATAAGGAGACTCAGGGAACCAGGGAATTGTGAGCAATGATAAGAAATATGTCAGGGGAATCAGCTGCTGGCCAAAGTCAACAAAATGGGGGCACCCGGGTGGTTCAGTCGGTTAAGCATCCAACTTCGGCTCAGGTCATGATCTTGCAGTTCGTGAACTCAAGCCCCACATTGGGTTGTGTGCTGACAGCTCAGATTCTGCTTCAGATTCTGTGTCTTTCTTTCTCTCTGCCCCTCCCCCACCGCACTCTGTCTCTGTCTCTCAAAAATAAATAAACATTAAAAAAATTAAAAATAAAAATCAACAAAGTGGACCATGCTGGAGAACAAAAGAAACACTATAAGAAGAAAGAGAGCTGTGGTTATCTGAGTATCTGAATTTATGTGTCAGAGACCCCAGGAATGTCATGAAAATGACAAGAAATGGTGAGTGACATTCCAGGTGTTCTGCTAAGAGCCCACCACAGGGTTACTCTAGTTTTGTTGTCTCTGTGAGATTATACCTCTCAGACCTAGGCAACTAGGGTCCACATTATTGCTTAAAAACACATATTTTGAAAGTTAACGTTTTCAGAGAGGGCCATCAGCAAGTCACGCTGTATACCTTCATTCGGCACACATTTAATGGGTGCCGATTTTGTGCTAGGCTTACACAAGGCAGAGACAGGAAAGACAATGAGAGGATTGTGGGCTTCTTTAAAGTTTACCAAAATGGCTACCAGTACGTTACACAGGGGGTGTGATATTCTGGCAGCCATTTTGGTAAACTTATACAGGTGAAATCTGGCCACCAGGAAGTCGCTTCAGAGGAAGTAAGACAAAAAAAGTATGAAATGCTTCCCGAAAACTGCATATGAAAGCAAAGAGGTAACTGATTAATTTTAGCTGACTTGTCTATGTGTGTTTCCTGGAGTAGTTTTAGCACAGGCTGGAGACATCAGCTGTTCATCTTTCTTGCTCCAAAAGGCATTTCTGTGTCACCTCCCACCTACAGCAACATGGCTTCCCCAAAATGGAGGAGCAGGGGCAGGTCATCCAGTGCATATCCCTGCCCTTCCTCTCGCTTTCCTTGATGGAGAAATTGCCCTCTTCCTAAAATGTCTTATAATAGAAGACTTTGCTCAAACAACAACCCGGGTAATAATAATACATGTACTTTACATGATAACACATGAGTGTGTCCATGAGCAGTCGCACACGTCAGAGAAGAGACTCTTTGAACTCCCCTCAAATCACTTCCTTTCCCTCACCTCCAGATTTCCTACCTGGAGCTACCACCCTGCGTTGAGTGTGTGGGGATTTGATGTAGAAATCACACCTGGCAAAGCAATGGGCAAAGAGGAATGTGGGCAATGGAATGGTGAAAAATGTGATAATTTTGG
Organism: Crocuta crocuta; assembly: GCF_008692635.1. Classification (NCBI taxonomy): domain Eukaryota; kingdom Metazoa; phylum Chordata; class Mammalia; order Carnivora; family Hyaenidae; genus Crocuta; species Crocuta crocuta. Next base: position 6,425,688 of record NW_027536464.1, read on the forward strand.
CGAGGATAAGTCCACGGTGATTCTGAAAGAAACATCTGGTGTTGAGAAGTTAATTCCGTGAGACAAAGTAGTCTCACATACAACTAGTACAGGATTCCTACAAAAGGGGTACAAATAACCTATCTTCATTTGGATTGGACTTGTCCACCTGTGCCTCACTCTCCCCTCCACTTACAGTCTTATACTTTTTCATGTGTTTATTTCCACACTCAAGAGAAATCCTTTAGCCGCTTCTATTGCAGCCAGGAATATGGTTCTTGGGGTACTTCGGCCATGTGACCTGCCACCTCAGAGAATGGAAGAGGATTCCCTCTTCTCTTCAGTCCACAAAAATATGAAAGAAGGAAAAAGTCTGAATGTCACTGAGTCCTCTCTCAAGAGGACAAAGAACAGAGCTCCGCGTTTCCTACAGGCATGCACACAGTTAATTTAAACACATTCAAATTAACAGACTGTGTTGACTGAAGGGTGCATTTCTCTCTGTTTTGGATAAAAACTAATTTAAATGTGGCGGTACCAGGCTGTGAGCACATTCCTACAATGAAGTAAACAAATGTTATTGCCTTCACTTAGGGAGTCTTGCCCAATTAGGTTGATTATAGTGATCACAGAGATGTATCCTGAATGCACAAGAAATTAGTAATGCTCAGATTTGTTATATAATATTTATAGACTCTGTGGTAAAGCTTAAGACGAATTAAAATATATAATCTTGTATTTCCACGGACGAAGGGAAGGTAATCCACATGTTTGCTAAAAGTAAGAGACAGAGCCAACAAATTCCCTGACATTGACGTTGATAAGATCTTCTCTGAGAAATTGTTCTCTCCTGCTGTAAACCGCTATTTTAAACAACAGCCGGCAGCTTCCCTCTGTCACCTGGCAGTTGAACCCCAGATCACAATCCGGGTTTTGCTTGACTTTAGAAATGGTCTCTGTTTTTTTTTTGTTTTTTTTTTCTCGTAAGTGGATCAACCTCTGAAAGCATATGCTGTATGAAAATAACCTATGTTACACTACATTTGGTCAGATTATTTTATTATCATACCCAAAGTGTGATTATAAGCTGATTTGCTTAGCTATCTTAAGGAGTAAGTATGGGCTTTACCCAGTTTCTGTGACTGTCAAAGGTGTGTCAAGGTTACTAAAAACCAACACACAATTTTTAAACCAGGTACTCATTTTAACAATAGACATCTATTCATATTATAACCAGCTTAACAGAAAGCGTGGTATAATAAGAGAGCAGTGAGGCACAATGAACTTTTAGATGAACGCTTCAACCTTTCTGGGTCTCTAGTTCCCTTATGTGAAATCAGAGAGCACATGTTGCAGGTGATCTCATAGATTTTTCCAGTCCTAACCATCTGTGATCTTTGATGGTTGACACACTGATGCTGTGGGTGGTAGCCAGGTTGGGGGCTGAAGCCTAAAAAGGCTAAGCTGTGACATACCCTGGTTCAGTAAAACAGCCATTTGTCATTCTTTGAAAACAAGAATGGACTGTTCATGGGGCACCAGGGTGGCTCAGTCTGTTAAGTGGCCGACTTTGGCTCAGGTCACGATCTAGCAGTTTGTGAGTTTGAGACCCTCGTCGGGCTCTGTGCTGACAACTCAGAGCCTGGAGCCTGCTTCAGATTCTGTGTCTCCTTCTCTCTCTGCCCTTCCCTACTCATGCCGTGTCTCTCAAAAATAAAATAAACATTAAAAAAAGAAGAATGGAGTGTTCATAAGAGATACAGATAAACTGGAGGAGTAGTAAATGAATGTCATGGAAGGATGTTAAAAGAAAATAATTGCTTTTAAAATAAACAATTTTTAGGGGTGCCTGGGTGGCTTAGTCGGTTAAGCGTCCGACTTTCACTTGGGTCATGATCTCGCGGTTCGTGGGTTCAGGCCCCGCGTCTGGCTCTGTGCTGACTGCCAGCTCAGAGCCTGGAGCCTATTTCGGAGTCTGTGTCTCCCTCTGTCTCTGACCCTCCCCTGCTCACGCTGTCTCTCTCTCTCCTAGAAATAAATAAAAATATTAAAAAAATAAATAAAAAATAAACAATTTTTGCTACTACTTTTGCATGTTAGGTGTCTCAAGGGACAGTTCATAGTTTGGGAAAAAGCCTCAGTGTGCCTCTTTGGGTGTAAAAGCTAACCCTGGTTGTGAAGCAGAAGAGAGTCAAGGGGGCACCCATCCCAACCTGATGCATGCCCCTCGACACCATCTAAAAATGAGAGGAAGTAACTGGCATTGAGACAGAGGGTTTCCTGGCTTGCCTTGTGAATCCAGTTTCTGCATCGCCTCTTCTACTTTCTAGCTGTGTAAACTGGGGCAAATGCCTTAACCTTTCTGAACCTTAGCTCCTCAAAGTGATGGCTGTGATTATTACGTCTTTGTATTAGTCAGTGATGATACCTACTTCGTCTTTTGTCTCACTTGAGCTATGGAATTGACAAGGTTCACCTGTGCTGACTCAGGAGCATCCACACACTTAGACCACAGAAGAAGCCAGACTATGGAACGCCTTTTGGTTTCTAAAAAAGGTGGAACATAGGAATAAACATGTAGGACATGGAAAGCCACCAACTTTAATAGCATTTGGCTCAGCAACAGACTTGCTTTTGTTGATAGCATCCCTCATTGATTTCTTGTCTTCCTTTCTTGCTTTTATAACCTGGAGCTGGATTGTCAACAGATTGTAGGGTTCTGATTTGGGTATAAATACAGTTTGTTTGTTCTATTGTTCCTTCATTTATTCAATAATCATCTATAAACTGCCAGACGCAGGAATATAGTGATGATTATACATAGATTGTATACCAGAAATATTCAAAGTCTAGAACACAGGTTCTCAAGTATTTTTTATGTTTATTAATTTATTTTTGAGAGAGAGAACACAAGCAGGAGAGGGTCAGAGAGAGGAAGGAGACACAGAATCAGAAGCAGGCTCCAGGCTCTGAGCTGTCAGTGCAGAGCTGGACACAGGGCTCAAACTTATGAACTGTGAAATCATGATCCGAGCCAAAGTCAGAAGCTTAACCAACTGGGCCACCCAGGTGCCCCTGATTCTCAAATTTTAAATGTACAGGAATCACTGGAGAATTTGATAAAATAGAAATTTCTAAAGATCTTCCCTAGAGATTTTGATGAGATAGAGTTGATGGGAGCCAAAACTTTATATTTTTATCAGGCTCTCCCAGTTAACTGTTGCAGGTGATCTGTTAGGAAAATGTCTGACCTAATATACGTTCTCCCTTTTCCATGGCTAAGGTCCACCAGCTTCCCTGGACCCAGGGGATTCTAGTTCTTTCCAGGGCTTACCTTCTACCCCACCTGTCTTTATTGTTCTCAGGCTCTTGCCAGGTCTGCTGCTTGACTTCCATGTGCATCTGTTAAGCTGACCACAGACTGGTCCTGAAAATCACTACAAAATTACAGAAAGAATAAATGATATGTGGGTCTGGCCACTTACAGAAATGAAATGGATTACAGAACTTTGGGAGATATATACTAGTGAGCTTGTGACTCATCACGGTACACAGTGAAGTGGATCGGGTAGCAATCTGATCAGTGTAAGCAGTCACCTAAGTAAGGCAGATCCCAGTGTGTTTCAGACAACGTTTTAGACTGGAACAGACCTTTATGAAAATCAAACTACCTCTATTTGCTGTCATTTAGTACAATCATTTTTTATGTAAAGGCACAACTAGTGTTTAATTAGGAGCTGCTAGTCCATGACGGTTTATATCATTTAGGTAACACAGAAAGATCTAGATACTATCAGCCTGAGGCTAAACAATCATGCCTAAATGTTTCATAGCACATAAAGAAGTATAAAGAAAAAACTCATCTAGAAAAGCTATGGTTAAGAGACACTGATCAGGTTAATCAGATTGAAATGCCTGATTTAATTGAAATACTCAATGAATCGATTAATCAATGCACCCACATGCCTGTAGTGAGCACATGCACAAGGCTGTACCCGCACGTTCCTAAACAAACTATTCCACAGGCAGAAAAGCACAGCTGGAAAATAAATTGGAAAAAAAATTCTGATCTTTGAATATTTTTTGATTCATTCCTTTTCATAATTGTAAAATGCACATGGGAGTGAAATTTATGATTCCCCATGCAATAGAAAAGCATAATCTTAAGTTAAGGAAATGATGGGACCAACTGGTGATTTCTAAAATGTGGTTAGGATGTGTATTTAAAGAGGACCCTATCAGGCCTTTATTCTATAAAATCACTAGACAAATAAATCTGAGACATCTGAGGGTAATGGCATCTTGAAAGATAATGGATATTCAATCTGGGAGATGGAAAGGAGATAAAACCTTGGCTAGGGTATGTTAAAAAAAATTCAGACTGTCTGTTAAACTACTGGATAGACTAGTCCTTATAAATTTTCAAATGAGAGTGTCCTGGGTTTCATCCAGGAGGCTATTGCAAATGAGATACACACTGCTAAAACTCTGCAGTTCTTCATAAATTTTAGGGCCAGTTCATGTAACATACACCTCATGCCTGGGGTTAATCACCAGTAGTTCTTGGCAGAATGCAATCTTTAATATTTTAAAAGCAAAGCCATGAAAAAGTGGAAAAATCTCCACTAGATTTTAATTCAGGGATGAGATAGATTCCGAATCCAGTCCACTATAGATATCTCCCAACTGTTAAAAGGAAAATTCAGGGCAATTTGTATTAGCACCTTTGTTTGCTTCCAGAAAGATTGTACTTAGCCTATTTCATTTGATGAGAAGATCTATTGTCAACCCATTGGTAATGGGGGTTAGGTATAATGCATTAAGTGATTTTAGGACATTCATAATCAATATCACTACCCTTTGTGCAACTTCTTACATTTAGAGGAAAAATAATTTTTCATAAATATGCCCCTTTCAAAAACTTTTTAGTGTAGAAAGATCAAAAGAGAGGTGTGCACATGTGTTCCTAACTATATAGTTTGAAGGAGGAATGAATGCAAAAAGTCTTTCCTTCTCCCTGTGTTCATGCTGTTTGTATCCATGTCACTTGGCTCTTCCTCTCGTTAAGAGGTGGAATTTATTTTCCTATTTCTTTATTTTATTTTATTTTAATTTTAGAGAGAGAGAAAATGAAAAGGGGAGAGGGGAGAAGGAAGAGAGATAAAGGGAGCAAGAGAGCGAGCGAGCGAGCGAGAGAGACAGACAGACAGACAGACAGAATCCCAAGCAGACTCCACACTCAGTGTGGAGCAGGACACAGGCTTGATCCTATGACCCTGGGATCATGACCAACTAAACCATGCAGGTGCCCCATATTTCCCTATTTCTTGATTCTGGGCTGGCCTGTTATTTGCTTTGTCTCCAATGAATATGACTGAATGGGTGATGTGATAATTTGGAGCCTAGGCATCCGGAGCCTTTTCATCTTCTTCTTGATCTCCTGACTCTGCTTTTAGATTAAGTCATGGCCAGTTGGCCAGATGATGAAAGACCAAATCAAGGAGATCCCAGTCACTTCAACCAACATCTTCCTAGACAAGCCTGTAGGCAGATGACCTCCAAAGATGTAGGAAGCCCAGCCATGACTGACAGAGGCTCTGTCTGATCTGTAGCTGATTGCAAACATAAGAGTGTGTCTGGCTGAGTTCAGAAGCACCAAGTTGACTTGTAGACTATGGGTAGGAATAAAAGCTTATCGTTTTGAATCATGAAGTTCTAAGTTTTTTTGTTAAGCAATAGCTCATTGATATTAGTTGGTTATCTTTAAAAAAAGGAAGTGAAGGGAAAGAAGCAAAGATATAATTTTCTCTCCACAAGAACTAAAAATGCCTATGCTGTTTTCAGTCTACCCATCACACTTGGTGAAGGCCAGTGCTTCTGTTCTCTTAGCTTTGGTTATAGGAAGTACTCATGGTGATAATGACAACTGCCTGAGAAACTATAAACTAAAAAAATCCCAAAGAAATGTGGGTGGGGTTTATGCAGATGGGAGAAAATTTTGCATGCCTAATGATATTTTCTAAAAGGACTTTCAAATCTGTACTATACATTCAAGCCACTCATCTCATTATGCTATACATTTCATTAGGCTATAGGCTTCATTAGACACTTGAATCAAGAATCTCATTACACATTACAGACACACATCTCATTATGCCACGCATCTCATTAAGCTCCCAGCCAGGAACAGATGTAAAATAGACGAATTTCAGCAAGGCTTTGATTCCAGCTCACGTGGCATTCTCATCAACAATGAAGCAAGGGTGGACCAACAATTGGGTGATTTTTGAATGACACTTGACAAAGAGGAACCAGCTCAATCAGGCACTATTAAACACCCGAGGAGAAAAAATAGCTTGGTGTCAAATTGTACTTTGCTGTCCACTCTAGGAATGTGTTTCTAGTGTCAATCAGGAATCACCTATCAGTGAAGAGCCAGAGATGGGGTGGAACAGGTCATGTGCCTGTAACATTGCAATCATCTGTCATGAGGCAATCATGCACCAAAGCATAGCATCAATGTCACCTTGAGTTTGCCTTCAGCAATTGTATCTGTTCTGTGTCCCCTGCTGTAATCAGTTGTTTGGCATCTTCATGGTTGCGTCCCCTGATGATGTTCCTCGTTAAGCAATACTTCTTTGGTCACAATTGATTAAAAACCCAACTCACAGGAATTTAAAATTAGAATGTATTGAGGAGCCCAGAGCTATGACATATGATTTCAAGCGTGGCTATTATACAAAGGCTGAAACATCACCAGCATATGGATGTCTCCCAGTTCTGCCTTGCTTTGTGTTGGTTTCATACTTAGCACACTTTGCTCATGAGATGATTGCAGGTAGCTCTATGCTCTCGTCATCCTCATAGCTATTCTAGCAAAGTCAGTGCCTTTAGGAAGAGATAGCCAAATCCTAGAGGATGACTCACATTTAGGTCAAATGATCATTCAGAAACCAATCTCTTTGTATCAAGGGGTAGAATAATCTTGAGTTGCCAAATCATATGCTCTCCCCTTCATATAGTCATGGACTGAAAATGGAAAGACAGTTGGACACCAGTGCAATAATAGGTGAACAACAACAACATAACCTAGATCTACTTCTCCTGCTTTGTCCTGGGGATCCTCATAAATCTGGTAAGGATAGAGTAATTTATATGCCCTCTGAGAATTTGGGGGCTATATTCTTAGTTACTGGGAAAGTGCGTGTCACTGATGTTTAAATAAAGTGGCTTTTCTTAAGCAATTTAAGGGTTAGATCAAGACTATAGATGCTTCTTAGGCTCCTGTGATGCCACAAAATGTAAATAATAGTTATTCTGGGGAATTTATGCTGGAGTGACTAAGCCACTTATAGATAGTATGATTTCTATGAGCCATCAATTCTTCTGTTGAATGCTGAAAATATTTCTTTCAACTACTTGCTCATGTCTCAGTGTATGCAGAAATTGGAAAACATAACAAATCCAAAAAAAGCAAAAGGGAGAAAATAGGGTTTATTTAATTTTACATTCAAGCACAAATGACAATGTTGGGTTCCTTTTTGATAATGAGTATGGAGCAGGGTATAAAGTAAAGGAGAGGCCTCAAGAACACAAGATATTTGGTAAGGGTAGAAGGGCAGGTAAGAAGAAGAGGAATAAAGGAGAGAGGCAGTGGGGAGTGGAGAAGGTCAGTTAATACTGAAGGCAAAATTCGTTCACATCATGATTTGCCTAGGGCTATCCCCAGGTAACACTCTGCAACTCAGAATAAATAAAATTTTTCTCTGATCTGAAAGGATAATGATTTTGGTAGATAGCTCTATGGAGTGAAACTGACCAGAACCAGTTCTTAAAGAATATTTTCACTGGACTTTTCTAGACAGTATTACCCCCAAGACTGGATTATCAATACAGTCTTGACCTTGTGGGTCCTTGTGAAGTTCTTTGCCTACACAACATTATAGTTTAAACATCCTTCCCTCATTCCTTTGAGGTGAAGTGCTATATCACCAATTGTCCAAAGTAGACAAAGCAGCTTCATTTTTTAGCTTAGTAGATTTTCTTTTCCTAAAAGAAAATTCTAGTCTAGTTGGAAGAGACTAGACTAGAAGAAAGGTTGGAGTACTGTTATGGGTCAAATTCTAACTTTGGGTAGTAATGATCTCTCTCTGCAACTGTATTTCACTGAAGCTAAAGGAATGAATTATGTCTAACTTGCCATTGACTTTTACCCCTAAAACACCCTAGAACTTGAAGAATCTTATACATTTACATTAATGGAAGCAGCAAACGTCTCACATACTTTAAAAAGCTCTCATCAAGTCTTATTTGTTAAAAACAATTATAAGCACAAAGACTAATAGAGCACAAATAATAAAATTCAAAAATGACCTTTATTTCCCTTTTGTTTTGATATTACTTGTTTTGGGGCTTCTTTACGATTGCTATTTTAATTAAAATGGTGGACCCTCATCACACCATTCTTGAAAGCAAAGGTGAATCAGTAAATATTTAGCTTCCTCACTCTTTCTTGGATTTGGAAACATATCCTCATTCTTAGGTTTACTCCCACCTGCAGGTGATCAAGAGAACACGTTTGTGTGTGGTTAAAAATCAAGGAGAGGGGCGCCTGGGCGGCTCAGTTGGTTAACTATCAGACTTCAGCTCAGATCATGATCATGCAGATTGTGAATTCAAGCCCTGCATGGGGTTCTGTGCTGACGTCTCAGACCCTGGAGCCTGCTTCTGATTCTGTGTCTCCCTCTCTGTCTGCCCCTCCTCTGCTCATATTCTGTCTCTCTCTGTCTCAAAATGAAACCCTAAAAAAAATCAAGGATAGATGCCCCTCATAGACATTTTACATCAGATTGAGAATCAGAAGCAAGCTGCCTTCCTGCTTTGTCTTATAAGTGCAATTTTGAAATCACAGACTGAGATTGTAATTACAGAATAAAATGTAAAAGTCCATTTGTTTGCATGAGATTTGCTTCTCATATTTCTAAATACCAGGACCTATGAGTATGAAAGCCTATGCACTAACACATGTGTATGGACTTTGGAATGTGAGTTGATGATAATGACGAGACGACTCATGGTCCCATTACCAAACAATGCTTAGGATATAATCTTTTTAATTGCCATAAGAACACTTAATATGAGATCCATCCTGTTGACAAATTTTTAAGGGTACAATACATTATTGTTGGGACTCTAAGTATAATGCAATTAGGAGATGATTCTCTTGTTTATGTAAGGAAAAGAGAGGAAAGGAAAAATCAGGGACTGTTCAGCTAACCAATTTCAAGGCAATAGTGAGAGCCAAAAGTGTCTTGATGTCTGTGTCAACCTTACACCTTTCAGGAGAGCCTACCAGTGCAGAGCACAGTCACCTGGTGGTCCGTGTGGCCTTTAACAAAAAACATATACTATCATCAGGGCATGGGATCTTGTACCTACACAATCCCTGCTTTTCACAACAAGCTCAGTGTGACTTTCGGATTTCCCCTTGGTGGTGAAACTCTTGGTGCTTGGTTTTCATTTTACATAAAATATAAGTAAAATTTAGGCATTCAGAGCTAAAAGGATTTGCTCACTTGGCTAAGGTGATAGCATATGTAGACACACACAGACACACACACACACACACACACACACACACACACAAGGTATCCTGACCTTTGAGTGAACAGTAGAACTTGAAATGCTATTGTTACAATATGGCAATGGGAAAAGCATGATTTAAATGTAAATCTTTTATCTCCAAAGCCATAAAAGACTATGCCTTGGAGGCATGAGAAAATGCAAGCTCTAATGTAGAGCATACAAAAAAAAATTAAAACATCTAGTGTGTAGCATCAAGTCTGCTTTTCTCAACTGCATTTTTTTTTTTGCTCATAAAATACTTAGAATCTTTATTATTTTATTTATGTTGAAAATGAGCTGTTCTTTAACCATTTCATCTTTGGCTCCTTGGCCTCTGGTTCTAAAACTCAAGACATCTGTGCTCTCTGCAGACCCCACATTTCCCCTTCTCCTAACCTCCAAGCTCCTGACGCACCTTTCAGCCTGCTCGGTGGACGCCCTCAGGGGCAGAGCTGTCTCCTGCACCCTGCAGCATGGCTCCCACCTCCCATGAGCTGCACAGGCAGCCAGAAAGGAGAGTGTCAACGTCGAAGGTCAGATCTCCATTTTTACTTTCCTTGACCTGCCCCATGGCTTTGAGAAAGAAGAAACACAATCTTGCAATTTGGATCAAGCCATAGGTAGGACTGGGTTTATGACAGGTTTGTATATGGGCCACAGATTGGACACAGTTGGAACTGAGGATTCTGCCCAGATTCTGCGCACCGTTTTCCATATGGCTTTGTTGGTGCTGATCATACTTTTTCCAAGCCCAAATACACCCTCCCTTCTAGGAATAGTCTGCTGTTCCCTTGTGTTTTCACTGCCTGCTGGCTTATCCACTCCTGGCACCAGTTTCCGTACATTTTTCCCTGAGACCACGCGCGGACCAGACAGAAGTCTTCTCTCCTTGCCACCAAAAGGCACGAATGTCTCATGCAGCCTTGAGTGGAGTCTTTGTTTTCTGGAAGCAATTTGAATTAGGAACCATGTCTTTTTTATTCTCAAAACTGGCACATAATAGACACTTCATAAGTTTATTGAGTGAATGAATGAATGTATTTCATGTACTTTCAATTTAGATTTATTTCTTTAACACTTTGTATAACCTGAAGCATGGATGACATGCTTTCAAAACATTTCTTGTTTCTTCTGTGTGGAATCTTCTTAGATGCTACACCTTCTTCCAGCTTTCCTCCACACCCCAGATTAGAAGTGATCCCCTCTCGTAAGCTCTTACTGTACCCAGTATTTTCCTGCCTAGCTCTAGTGCAACTAATTCAATGAGGACATGTATAATGGAACATTTCTTATTTTCCCAGTTAGATTGTAAGTTACACCATGAGAGAAAGGGACATATTTATCTTATTCTTCACTGAATTTATAACACCAAGAGAATGCTTGGTATATAAAAGACATAATATTATATTTGTTAGATAATAAAAAATGGATCAATGATTTTCAAGTAGTATGTTTGTTTGCTTGGTTTTCCCTAAGATACCTTTAGCTACTCTTTCAAAATACCCTATAAATTCCCCCCCCCCCACACCCTAAATTCCCACTACTGGCTCTGAATATTTTTCTCTGCTCAGTGTTCTTTATGTCTCTACCTACAATCTTTTATGGAGATATTATATCATGATATTCACACATAAAGATTTAATACAATCACAATACATTCTCCACTTATATTCTTGTCCACCCATAAAACTTTCCCCTGAGTTTTATCTATCCTCATGACAATTAAACATAACCCAGAAGATTTTTCCTATCCCTAGCATATACAATCATTCTATCACTTTATACTATAAGGGCATCAACCCTGTTTGGCAGGCACAGCCATTCTATTGTACAGGTAAGGGATCTCAGTTCCATAATATACAACGGAGTAATCATTGATTCCGTGTATACCATATTTCAACGCCTCTTGGGTCCAACATCCTGATTTTTTCCTATAGTGCTTCTTTTTCTGTTTAAGTAATCACAGTCTTGAATAATCATGGACCCTGATTATGTCCAACTGAGACTAAGAAAATTTTTCATTTCTAGAATGCTTTCTCCTAAATATGTATTGTCATTGATTCTTTGTGTCTAAGTAATATTCACCCCTAGGTGAATATTAAAACTCCTTGTAGTCATACTAGAGGGGTATTAAAAAGGAAGTTCTCCAAAGGCAAATGACTCAACAAAATGATTTTCTACCAAGTATGTTTAATAGATAATAGTATCTTTAATATATAAAGAGTGTATAAAATAAATATGAGACTTCTTAAATTTATCATTAGAAACACAGAAAAGGCAACAAATATCTAAAGAACAAGAGAAACATAGTAGATCAATAAACACAAATAAAACTATTTCTAGTCAATGGTAATCGGAGAAATTAAAATAAGGGGATCTCAAAGTTTGGTTGTTGTTGTTTGTTTTTTGTGTTTTGTTTTTTCAATGATGATAGTTGAAGTTTACACTGTCTCATGAATATTTTCCTAGATTTTTGGCCAAATAGTTACCTCCTTCAGCAATTTATATCAACAGCCATAAAAATGTCTATGCTTAATAACCCAATCATCCTCCTTTTACCATTTAGAAATCTAGCCTGAGGACCAATCACAAATTCAAATAAAATGTCACATACAAAATGACTCCTCACCATGCTGAATTCAATCCTTGACTGAAAAAAAAATAAAGAATTTGAAAATGAACTGTAGAATATATAATTGCATTGCATCAATATTAACGTTTCAAATTCTGAATTTTTCGGTGGTTGTGCAAGAGAAAGTTCTTATTTTTAGGAATCATACACTGAGATGTTCAGGGAGTAAAAGGATAGATTTTACCTCTTACATAGTTCAAAACAAAAAGTCTGTGCACATGTGTATATGTGTGTGAGACAGAGACAGAGAGATAGAGACAGAGAGGGAATGATAAAATGGGGTAAAAGCACATCAGAGTTCTTTGTAATATTCTTACAACCTTTTCTGTAAATTTGAAATTATGTCAAAACTAGAAGCAACAGAAATGATCTTCACGGTGTTATTTATAAACAGGAGAAAAAATGAAAACAACCTACAAGTCAAAAATAGGAAAAAGGCTAATTAAACTATGATCCAGCCACATAGTGAAAAATGAAGACATTAAAATTGTTTACTAACATTGTTAAGAAAATGGAAGAATGCTTAACAGTATATAGCAACATAAAAAATCTGAATAAAAATTGTAAGTGCAACATGGTATTAGCTATGCAAAACCAATACAAATTATTAATTGTTGAGATTGCTGGGGATTTTTTTTGTTATACTGTTCTTCATTTTTCATATAATTAAAATGAGAAGCATGTGTTACTTTTATTAAGAAGGGAAATTTTTCAATTTCTAGTCTTCAGTTTTTTCATTACTTATTTATTTGCTGAGAAGGGGAAAAAAAATCAATCACCTTGTCCCAGGAAGTCTTTCTGTAGAATAGCAAGGCCAGGGTTCAATGATGCAATAAAATGCTATGTCTGCATGGTGTCTGTCGGTTTTTCAGATGCTTATCCACATCATGCTCACTATTTCCATTGTAGCTGTCCGGTGTGGAAAGCAGACATTCATGACTATTTCCTAATAGTTCAGAATCACCTGGAGTAAGCTACTTCTTGATAATGGTGAGGCTTTCATTCTGACTTGTAGGACAGGAAATCCTCAGTTTGCAATTTGACTCCTAACTGGCCATATGACCTTGAGGAAATTTCTAAATCTCTCCGAGCTGTGGTTTCCTCACCCATAAAATTGGAATGTAGGTACCGCCTTACAGAGCAGCTGTAAAGATTACATGGAGAAGCACACGTAGAGAGGAATGCCTAGCACAGCCCCAACATGGGAGACATTACAGTCACCATTGACTCTGAAGCAGGACGATTTTACTGTTGAATAAGCCGTGACGTGGTGGACAGAGGCCAGTGAGCCCGCAGCTGCTAAAGGCCCTTTCTACCCCCAGCATAATGATGAGCTGCAAGATGTTGTTCCTCTTGCAAAAAGAGTTGCCTGGGTGGAGCTTCAAGGATCTGGAAACAATACAAATCTAAGGGCCAAAAATGTAAAAACATTGTAAGCTCTTTGGCTTCTCTTCATTGCTCTCCATGGAAGAGTAAAGTGAATTCACAATGTTTCTTAAACAAGAAAAAGTAGGATCATTCAGCCTTCAGGAAGACATTAGGAATATTTAGCCCACCATGGGAAGATGAGGTTCCTTCCTGGTTCTTTAAAATAGCCAACTTCTGAAGAGAAAGTATCTTTAGTGAACGTCCTAAGAATCAACTCACCCTAGTGTAGACTTACCCAAAATCAGATGTGGAAATCAGAAGCAGAGGAGTGGAGCCGCTTTACTGGCCAAGATAGTGAGTGAAAGGGATGGGATTCCTAAATCTAGATCAGGTTCCCTGCTCCCAGAATACTCCTACCTCAGCAGAAATTGCAACTCTTTCTTGGCATCCCAGTCTCATCCCACAAATCCTGGGGTCCTGGCCTCTTGAGCAGAGCTCAGCTAACTGTTTATAAATCCCCTGTAAATACTAGCTGACAATGACATGTGCTCCCCTTCTCCCCAAGGACATTGCATCTAAAAATAAATAAGCTTTCGTGTTCCCAGGAAATGAAGCCATAAAGGTAGAATAATCAACATGAAGTCTGAGTTTTAATATTAGTGTTCATTCATTCCATGAACTTTATTCTAGGCATGTGCACAGGCTTCAAATCTCAAAGAATTTTGAGGGTTTTTTTTCTCGACTGAGAAGAAGCTTACATTCTAAGTCAGAAAGTGTTGTGTCTGGTGAACCTATCTTCAGCAAGGTCTACACAGGGTTGTAAGAGAACACAGTCCCTGACCATGCAATTTCACTTCTCCTGTGAACATCATTAGAAGCCTGAGGTAGGTGCTATGTCCTTCTCACAGATGAGTATGCTAAAGTACCGAGAAGTTTCTTGGCCTGGCCAGGACCAAACAGCCAGTAGAGGTGCAACCACTATGCACACAAATCCAGACTTCAGTCTGCTAAGTCTGAGCTCATTTTCCTGAACCCATTGTTCACTCAACCGACTTCCTTTCATACCCAACTAAGTGTTTGTATGTTAATGATAGGATTAGGAGCAAGACCAATCAACCTGACTTAAGTGACTCTAAAGTTTCAGGACAAATCTAAATGGGGTCACCATCATGCAAAATGTGTACTAAGCCTTCTCCTTCCTCCCCTCCAGGAAAATGGGAAGTGAGATAAGGAATGGATCCTGCTAAATAAGTAGTGTGACAGTCAGTAAGGACACTGGAGGGGCACCTGGCTGGGCTCAGTAGGTTAAGCCTCCGACTCTTGATTTTGGCTCAGGTCATGGCCTCGTGCTTCCTGAGATCAAGCCTCCATTCAGGCTCTATGCTGACTACATGGAGCCTTCTTGGGATTCTCTCTTTCTCTCTCTCTCTCAAATAAAATAAACATTAAAAAGAAAGACAGAAGGAAAGAACATTGGATAGCTTAACCTCCCAACCCAGCCTTCATTCAAGAGAAGACTTCTTGGAAAATCAATGACATATAAGTGATGCTTTAAAAAGTCTAAATAAAAGTAAAACTAAAAATAATGCAGGGCACTTGGGTGGCTCAGTCGGTTAAGTACCTGACTTTGCTTCAGGTCACAATCTCATGGTTGGTGAGTTTGAGTCCCGAGATGGGCTCTCTGCTGTCAGCCCAGAGCCCACTTCAGGTTCTCTGTCTCCCTCTCTCTCTGCCCCTCCCTTGCTTTTGCTCTCTCTCTCTCTCTCTCTGTGAAAAATAAACAAACACTAAATAAATAAATAAATAAATATAAAAATAATGCTTTTTCAGTTATTTCCATTATAAAAAAATCAGTCTTAAAAAGTTAGGTGAAGAGGAGTCTGAGATCACCAGAGTTCGTGGAGCTATATCTTGAAGATACCTTCATTCTTTAAAGCCTGCAAGTGTCCATTCATTTATTCATCCCACAAACACTTGAAACCTACAGTGATCAGGCACAGTCATAGGCCACCCGTGACACAAAGATGAATGCCACAAAGGTCTTGTTTTCAAATACCTCAAATCCTGGTAGCAGAAACAGCTGGGGAAAAGACAACCTTGGGGTTAGTGTGGTTATGTTCTATCAGGGAATACATAAGATGGGTCGTCTAACACAGCCCTGGGGGCGTGGAGGAAAGTAGGCCACCCACACAACAAGCAGAGGTGATACAGGGGCTGACACAGGTGCGTTAGGTAGCCAGGTGCAGAGAAAGCTAGGAAGCTTCTGGTCATCGACAGCAAAAAAAGGCAGAGGCCAGAGGACTTTCTGAGGAATTGCAAGGGATTTGGGGGAAGAGTGGCGAGAGGTGAGGCAGGAAGGGAAACCAAGGGCATTAAAATAAGCTGCAAATTTTGAACTTTTCCTTGAGGGCAATGGGAGCCACTGAAAAGTTCAAAGCAGACATGTGGCCTATCAAATTTCACTTTAGACTGATTGCACTGTAGGATCAAGAATGACACTGCTGATTATAGCCAGGGAAAAATTCACACGACCATTTTTGGGACGGAGAACATGTAAGAGGAAAGGAGGTTGACTTTCATCAGACAGAATAAAACCTCATTCATTTATACCCTGCTATCAAGAAAATTAGTCTGATTAAACTACGTTTAACTAAAATTTACCTTTGTATTGTTGCAAAAATAAAATGGTGTTTGAAGCAAGGCAATACTGTGTAAATGAGACTGTCAGGAGACTGTTCATAAAGAACAAACTCTTTTTTCCTGATTTTGTTGAACTAGTAGAGTATCCATTTACTTATCAGAAATGTCCTTGGATAATTACAAATGAGCATTATTTATTCATTAAAGCAGACCTGACAGTTCAGGGATCTTAAAATTGTAGAACTACATTTTTTTCATTAAAAAAAAAACTCTAACATTTCCATAATTTAAACTGGCTTCTCTCCAATGTGAGGATTTACTCTACCAGCTTTAACTGATTTACTCACGACATTAGCAAGCAATTTTGGAATTGTGTAATCAAAATCTAAATGGATCTTAATAGCCCCAAAGAATTAATATGTCTGCTACAATGTGAACAATTTATTCCCTTCACACCAGTAGATTCTGGTTCAGTGATTATTAAATTCTGCATTATTTGTAGGAAAAACATTATATGAACAAAGTCGTCTTTTAGATTTGCCTTTTTTGTTTTATTTTGTTTATTTTCATTGGATCACTTCCATTGATAGTAAGTCATTCATTTCTCCAATAGTGGGCAGACCTATGTGCCAGACACAGTGCTATTCATCGCGAAGTCTTGGATCACGAGCACGCAGCTCCTGCTTTCAATGTCATCACCATCTGGTGAGGGATATTGGGATATAAACAAACCCTTATTAAATGATGCAATAAATCCCACAGTGAAAGTTTACTTGGGGGGTTATGGGAATACAGAAGAGTAAGAACCCAACTGTCCAGAGGGCGAGTTTAGGGAAGGTTTCCCAGAAGAGTGAATTTTGAGCAGCCTTATGAAAAACTAGCAGATGAAAGGTATTTCAGGCAGAAGAAATGAAGACAGGAAACAACAGTGAGTGTGTTAGACAACGTATGATTAGTGAAGATTGGACAAAAAGGTTTTATGTAGAAGGGACAGAGGAGAAGGAATGAGAATGTAGGTGAGGCATTCTCATCCCACCCTAGGTGTCTTGTAGGCAGCTGATCAAGCATCTGGACACAGATTCCACACTGACCACTAATTTCTCTGGACGTGTAAAGCCATTGAGTCCTGACCCATTGTTCCCAAAGGGTGTCGACATCCTGAGCAAATGACAGGGAAGTGACAGATTCTGGGATCTCCAGAAGTGAAGCCTGACATATTTTTCACATGTTTTCCACTCTAATAAAATTGTGGCATATCTACTTGAATTGCTTTTGTCGTCCTCTACATATATAGTCAGATAAGATAAAGAACAGGCAATGGAGGGGCACCTGGGTGGCTCAGTCGGTTAAGCATCCGACTTGGCTCAGATCATGATCTTGGGGTTCATGAGTTCAAGCCCTGTGTTGGGCTCTGTGCTGACAGCTCAGAGCCTGGAGCCTGCTTCAGATTCTGTGTCTCCCTCTCTCTCTGCCCCTCCCCCACTTATATGCTGTCTCTCTCTTTCTCAAAAGTAAATAAACATTTAAAAAGAAAAGAAAAGGCAATGGAATGAAATATCAATCATTTTAATGACAAAATATGAACAAACATAATTTGAAAAATGAGGAAATGAAGGAGGAAAATCTATCCAAATGTTATGTGTGTGCATGTGCGTGTGTGTGCGTGCGTGTGTGTGTGTGTGTGTTTACTTTCTTTTATCCACATCCGTTTAGGCGGAAGTAGAGTTTTTGAGATGTATGGCTAAGGAGTGAGGAAAGTATTCACCACAAATATGCAAGGACAAGCAGTTTCAAAATCTTGATTTGAGTATGAAGAGTAAACACTAGAAGATTCAGAGCACATTTAGATTTTAAATCTAAAAGTGGGGAAGAATTCAGAATGATGCAAGACGTGTTGTCTTACTTGAGTCTTCTCTGGGAAGGAAAGGAATGAGACAGAATACAGAGAAAAGAGCCTAGGTTGGGATTCCTGCTCTTTCTTTCTTTCTTTCTTCTTTTTTTTTTTTAGTTTATTTTTTGAGAGAGAGAGAAAGAGAGAGAAAGCACGGAATGGACAGAAGGAGAGGGAGAGAGAGAGAGAGAGAGAAGAGAACCTGCACGTCAGCCCAGAACCCAATGCGAGGCTCCAGCTCACAGATCACAAGATTGTGACCTGATCCAAAATTAAGGGTTGGATGCTTAACATACTGAGCCACCCAGGGACTCTGAGATTCCTGCTCTTCAGGCTAGGTCCCAGGCTGCAGAATCAAAACCCCAGAATCTACCTGGGGGCTGCAGAATAGAACTTAGCGGGAGCAAAAGAAACTTTCTTGGAAAAGTCATGCCATTTTCAGAAAAGTCAAGGTCTTCTGCAAGAGAGAGGAAAGGTGACCGGACACACCTCATTGAAGGAGGGCCTGAGGGAGCTTCACATTTCTCCATGGCCACAGGGTAGTAGGGTAAAGGAGACAAAACTTTTCCATGTGACCAAGAGGGATCCAGATGAATCTAAGAGACCAGAGACTAATGGAGGTTGGTGATGGATGGGGCAAGAAGCTAGTGCTTGAACCCAATACACATGAGCTCAGCAGGAAGAACAATGAGAGCAACACAAGCAAAGGATCTTGAGACTGGACCCGCAGGACTTGTCAGCCTCAGAAAGATGGCAGGTCAGAAACTGCACATGGACCAATGCAAGTCTGCCCCTGATCCCAGAAGCAGAAGGGCTGGGGGAAGGCATATTGAATTGACTTAGGAGCTACCCAAAAATGAGTGACATTTAAACCACAGGTGACTGAGATACCTGAATTTGGCAAAATTATGTCATCTGACACAGCAGAAATGGGATCTCATGAGCTGCTGAGTAGAATTCAGAACTTAGAAATATCGTAAATTCCAATTTATAAACCTAAACTCATCTTTGTACCATCTACTTTGCATCACATCTACTCCATCTTTCAGGAGGCAAGGCGAGCACCCCAAAAGCTCTCTTCTAAATAAAAGAAGCATCCAGGAGCTTAGTTGACTGGAGTCAAGTCAGTGCAGACAGCTTTGCTCTGGCTGTCATTCGTAAGACAAAAAGGAGTGAGTCAGGCCATATTGGAATGAAACCAACAAGCTTGAGCTCATTAGCACTTTCCTATACTCTTCACACTGGATTAGCATCTAGAATGGAGATTTAAAATTAGGAACGTTAAGTCTCTTGGGGGAAGCTGATTCCCCTCCAGTTCTGGCTTCCTGATCGGACAGGGAACTTGGGGGAGTTGAAGCAAACAGCCACTTGGTTCTATGTGTTACCTTCGGGGATCTGGGTGGAATTATCTGTCCCAGCCATCTGAGGAGTCCTCTGTGTATGCGATTCCTAGTGCCTACATCTATGATGCATCTCATTACAAAATCTGATAAGACTCTGGTGGGAAGACTACAGAGGAGTCTGGTTCTGTCTTACAGGACTTAAATGATGAGAAAAATGTATGGTGACCCAAAAGTTCCCCTTCAAATCACATAATAAGCCCAAATAGCAACAAATACCCTTTTGGAGCATAAAAACCAAGTGTTGCCTCATGCCAAACATAACACACAGAAAAATTCTGTCCCAGCCTCCAAATATCTAAACTTACTTCCAGGAGGAAAAAAAAACCTGTCTAAAAACGTGATATTACCCCCAAAATCTATGAGAAAGCAACCTGGTCAATTGGTTGGCTCTAGAAAGATGAAGGGTGTTTTCAATGTAGTCATTGTGTTTAACTGGAAAAAACAAAATTGATCGCTGCAAGTCAAGACCTAGGAACAAGTGTGTAATTACTAATTATACACTTAGGGGTTTATTCTCTCCTACATACACATGCCCAACTCTCACCAAAATTAATCTGAGTCATATTCAAGTGTGGAGGGGAGATCAGGCTCCCTGGCTGTGACTGCAGAAGTAATGAAACTCTCTTATAAGTCCATGTTGCCCCATAATCATACTACAATATTGAAGTTCACGTTTGTTAAGTAGCAGAGACTCAATACAACCATTCACTATGAAGCTTTCCCAGGAAAAGACCCCAGTGTGTATTGAATATTTCAGTATTTTCTTAGAAGCGATTAGTTTTTTAATTACTTTAAGTGGGGGCAGGGGAAACCCTTTCGTAATTATTAAAGTAAGGGGGAAGTTATGACCCCTTAGAGTTAGAGGCAGAGTGGGGAGTTGGGTAGAAAGAGGATTTTACCAAATCCTTAATTTTGTACTTTACTTTTCAAACCCATTAAATCAAATACCTCTGAATAAATGAAATAATGCTATACAGCAAAGTGTGGGGTCAAGCCACTGCCTGCTATTACTTATGATGGAAAGCTGGAGGGCATTAACAAAGTAGAGGAAGAGAATCATACTATAGTTTTAAAAATAGAAACCTGACTTACTACTCACTGTACTGAAGCCTGTTTTAAAGTTAATTATTTTCTGCTTATAGTTTAATACTCATTGGAGAGAAATTAGAAAATATAAGAAAAACATAAAAGCTCTTCTTCAACTTCACCACCCAGAAACTATCAATGCTAATATTTTCTCTTTTTGACTACTTTTTCATCCATATACTTTTATTTTTATGAAATTATTAGTCAGAATCTATACAGTTCTGTATGGAACTTCTTGACATTCATTAGGATTTTGTATTTTATTTTACTACCTAATCTGTGAAGGCATTATTTTAATCAGCTTGATTATCAGAAACATTATTTTAATTCCTCTATCCTTCTGTACTATTAATAAACAATGGATTGAGATCTATAGTCTTGTACTTAACATTATATATATCAAGTATGTGAGTATCCCCCTATATGTGAGATTCCTTACAGGCCATTTCTGTGGGTTTTCTTTTTTTTTTTTTTTTAACTGTTTTTCAAAAGTAATGCAAAGTCACGGTGAGATACTCAGTAAACGACAGGAACCCAGCGACGTGTCAGTCCCCTTTCTAGCTTCTGACCCTTCGTGTCTTCCCTACGGATAACTCCATTACCGGTTTCTTATGCGTGTTTTCACAAAAACTGTGGCATGGAACTTTATTTTAAAGATGTGGGCACTGGGGCACCTGGCTGGCTCAGTCGGTTAAGCGTCCAACTTCGGCTCAGGTCATGATCTCACAATTCGTGGGTTCGGGGCCCCACGTTGGGCTCTGTGCTGACAGCTAGCTCAGAGCCGGGAGCCTGTTTCAGATTCTGTGTCTCCCTCTCATTCTGACCCTCCCCTGCTCATGCTGTCTCTCTATCTCTCTCCCTCAGAAATAAATAAAACATTAAAAAATTTTAAAGATGTGGGCACATTTTACCAATTTTTTCCCAGTGCATTTCTTGCCACCTGTGGTACCAAGAATGATCTCCAAATGGATGCAGAATTGAATAGAAACGAATAGCAGCAGCCATTGTTTCTCTTTAACAGCTTGCGCTCCTTCGGCTTCCCTTCTCTTGGAAGAGGAGACAGGAAAGGGCTGGGGATCAAAGCTGGACCAACCACAGTATGTACCCCCACACACTGGTGTTGGTTCAAGGACGGTCACGTGACCCAAGGGGGCGATGAAGGACCTCCACAACACTTACACACCGCGTCACGGAAGATGACACTGGCTGCCTGCTGGAACTGATCACTTGCATTCCCGGTGCAGCTTGTAGAGAGAATCAAGCCAATTCCCAAGAAACAGAACTAAGAAGTAGAAGACAGCACTCGGTGGCATCATTTGAACACCCATGCTGGGTAGTTACATCAAGTCATTAAAGCCAACAAATCCACTTAACATTTTTTTTAAGATTCTATTTTATTTTATTTTTTGTCTTTCATTTATTTATTTATTTAGATAGAGAGACAGAGTGTGAGTGAAGGAGGGGCAGAGAGAGAGGGAGACACAGAATCTGAAGGAGGCTCCAGGCTCTGGCTGTCAGCACAGAGCCCGACACGTGGCTCATACCCACGAACTGTGAGATCATGACCTGAGCCGAAGTCAGATGCCTAACTAACTGAGCCACCCAGGCTCCCCTGTGATTTTATTTTTAAGTAATCTCTCTACCCAACTTGGGGCTCGAACTCACAACCCTGAGATCAAGAGCTGCAAGCTTTTCTGCCTGAGCCAGCCAGGCACACCCACTTTACCTTTTTAAAACTGGTTGGAGGTATAATTTTGTCTCCTAGAATTGAAGGAAACTTCTTCATACAATTAGGGAGACCTATTCATGCGTAACCACAATGTGCCAGCAGTGAAAGGGAGGACCCAGACATCACCCTGAGGCCAGGGTCAAGCACAGCTAGAGGAAAGCTCTCAGGAGGATCGTCTCCGTGAAACAACGTACGGGCACTCACCAGTGACTCAGGAAAGTGAAGCAAAATGTGCTACAAACTCTGTGCTATGCTTTGCACCACGTGTGTGCAAGTGTTCGTGCACAGAGGAAGATAGGAAAGTTCTAGCAAACATCCCCCTGATGCAACGTCCAGTGTACATTATTCGGCTTCTGTCCATTCAAGTGAACTCTATGGGCCTTGTTATTTCATGAGGTTTTTGTTTTTGTTTTTGTTTTTTCTTTTCAGTTGAATGTAGTTCAGTTAGAAAATATGGAGTAATTACTTACAGAGACTAAGCTCTGGAAACACAGGTTTCAATATACTTCAAACAACACCTGCATGACTGGGTGGAGAGTGTCCATCTCTGAAGTCCAAATGGACCCTCTCTGAGAGTTGCATTCAGGAACATAACAGGTGTTCATCTATGGGTAACATGGGTGGTGCTTGTCCTTGGACTGGGCTTTGATTGGCTGAGTGGGGATAATCACCCTAATTTCTAAAAGATTTCACACATCCACGTGCTCGAGTGCGCCCACACACCCATGTGCACACCCACACCCACACACACACATGCTCACATGAATACACACCAATGCTCCCATGCTCACATTTAAATATATACCAGCCTTGTTAAGTCTATAGACCACCATTGTGATAACTGTTCACTGTGAGAGAGGAAGAAAGGACTGGAACCCACCCTTCGGTTTCCAAAGTTCCATTTGAACTTGGGTTTATGCTATCAGAGAAGGAACGTGAAAAAATGTACTAGCGTTTTGTCATTTCCTGACAATTATTATTTGTAACAAATCCCCAGGTAATTTGGACTCACTCATGCTTGGATGCCTATAATCTATTTGCTGTGTTCAGCTGAGCTATTGAGTGTTGGAAGATCTAAAAACGTCCCCACCCGCTCAAATCTCTGCTTTCTGTCTTTTTGATATGAATTGTAGGAGTAAAGTAAACAGAGGGCTCTGTTAGAATTTCCTTTTCTACAAATGAGCCATAAAATTCTCCATTAATCAGTCCTGGCTCCCGGGAGCCAGTTTGCATTGTGGAGGTTTCCTTTTCCTTCTCTGATCCCCATTTTGTTCTAGAGATTATTCAAAAGAAAAAAAAAAAGTCACACAGCAATAAGCCTCAAAGAATAGGCTTAGAAAAGCCAGCTTTTTTTTCTTTTTTCCTTGTAAGCAGCCTTTGGCCCGAGTCAGATTCTCAGCATTAAGCACCATTCAAAACTTTAAAATTTCTCTGTTTGCTTTAAAATATAAAACATTCTTCTCCCCTCCCGAGGGTATGGTGCTCTTATCTGTTCAAACAGGTGCTACACGTAAGTCTTTAGCTCCATAAAAAGAACGCCCTGCCTCACCCCGCCATAGGATGTATGGGGCAAGAATCCATGAGCAGAGAAGTGAGAACACACTGGAGGAATTGATTCTCGGCATTTCAGGGCTTCCCCCACCTGGATGGCTACATTAGGTGTCAATTCTGACAGTTTTTGCATTTGTCTTGAGGCGATTTCCTTTGCAGGACGGAGGAGGAAATGGTATCAAGCTTTGAGCTGTGCGAGGGAGGAAAGTGGGCAAGCTGTCCACCTTTGGCTGCTGACTTCCCATCAGGCAGCAGCTTGCCAGCCCCACCTGCCCACCTGCATTTTTCCGGGGAGCCGGGTTTCTTACCTTTAGCAAGGCTCCCCCACATAAATACAGATACTACAGGAGCATCATCGATAGGCTATTTTTAGATACATATCCTTCTCAATGTTAAGTGTAATACCAAAAGAGATGGATCGAAAAATTGTAACAAAAGAGCTTTCTTTATTTGGTTTCAAGCTTCTATTTTTTTTTTTTCCTTTTAGCATCTGAACCCCCTCCTTCCCCTCCCTCTATGTTTCTATTTATATGTTGTCCTTTATTTACACTAAGCATAAAACTTCCATAAGCTATCCTAAGGGATTTCTTTATTTTTCTTTACCTTTTATTTCTTTAAAAGCGAAACTGTTGGTCTAACCTGAGGGTGGGGGTGGAGGGCTAAGAGGGGACAGCAAAGATTTTTATTTCTAAAAGAGAGCCACCCCAAACAGGAAGCCAACCAGTTGTAAACGTCTATCTCACGAAAGCTGAAGCCGAATGCTGTAACACGGGGTTCCTGTATAAAAAAGAGCTGTTTCTACCTAGAAGGACCCCATTACTGATTTGTGAGACATCTAAGCTCTTGAAATGAGCTGAGTGTGACTAACCAGGAACCCTTCTCCCTTGGCCATTAATGTTGTTTAGAAACCACCCTCGGTAAATTAAATACATTGGTCTGAATTGATTAATTGCTCCATAACTCTTCTTCTGAGAAAGTAGATGGACCTCGTAATTATTCTTCTACTTCATGCCAGCTCCTCCAATAACACCGCGCTTATGCACATAAAATTTTGGAACGTCTGGACTTGCATTTGAAGTGACTCACTCACACCTAGTGAACCATTTCTGTCTTTCCGAGACGACAGAAGTGTGAGTTCCTCGAATCATTGAATTCGTTAGCGCAAACATGTTGGATTTTGCTAACATACCTTAAGACTTTATTAGCCTCCCTTATTTTACATGTCCTACAAGATTTGGCAGTTTTGCACATTTAATTGAAATACATCGGCTGCCATAAAAAAAAAAAAACAACCGAACTTGCTTAAATCAAAAAGAATTTCTCATAATCTCTCTGATATTAACACTTGGCTGTTTGACAGTACCTACTGCATCCCTGGGCGATTCGTTTATGCAGCTCCATTCTGCCTCAGTATCTGTTTCAGTCAAGCTGTGTGAAGTCTCCGGCTTTCAAGCATATGGGAAGGAAGGTCAGGCAGGGAGGGGACCAAAAGCTATGTCCAAACTGGAAGCCGAGAGAGACCTTCATTATGAATATTTTCATTGGCTCCTGTGTCGCTCAGGAAAACCATTGTGGAAAGAGAGTGAATGAAAGGCCAGCTCTTGTGNGGGAGGGGCATCTCTGGATGAGAACCTGCTGAGAGACTCCATCCGGCTGCCCGGACCCCACTGACTTACGTGGGTTTCTAAGTGCCTACACCCCGATTTACCCCTGAGCTAGCCAAGTACTGCTGAGCTCCTCTGGAGGCAAATCACATGACCCTTCTTTGGAACAAACGACGCATTTCAGGACTAATGCGTTCCACCCTGGCCCAATTCTCTGGCATGTCTTTGGAAACCAGAAGCGATTCCTGCTACGACAAAGAGGCCTACTACGAGTAGGTGAGAATCTCAGATAATCCGTATCCCCCACGCAGCCATCCTACTACTTCTTTCCTTACTGACCTTCACAGGGAGTAGCAAGGTTGTTCTTGGAGAGCGAAGCAGGGTTGCAGACATACTCCCACCCCGTCTCAGGCGTGCAGAGGAAACGCAGCGCCTAAACTTCCTATAGGTGTGCTAATCTTTCACAAACACATCTACACGTCTGCGGGGAAGTGGGGAAGAATGGCCTACGTAGAGCACCACTCAACAATTCAAACTATTTCTTCAGGTACTAGGTAAGTGTTCCGTTTATCAAATACTTTCTCTTTATCTTCCCAGCTCCTCTCAAGGATGGGCTTGGGGTCTGGGGAAGGAGGCTGTTTATCACTCGGGGATCAGGGACCGTTGAGGAAAGACCGCTGAGGGACACTCAGGGTCTGGACCGCTCCTCTAAGGCAGGGCTCTGAGGAACATCTTGCCCTCCATGACTGGATCCCATTTCTGTTCCAACTAATTCTGTGGCCTCTAAGGTGGGGCCCTTAGTCCCACACAATCCCAGGACCAGGTGCTCTGTGCCATGGGCCTCAGTGTCTTCCCCATGCCGTGGCCTCCACATCCCGACAAGCTCCCCAGTCAGCACCCAGAGCACACACGGACTTCTGATGCCTCCCCAATTCTCCAAAGCCAAAGAAGACTCCCGAGCGCACCAGAGTCCCTGTGTTTGTCCCGCTTTGTGGGGGGGGGGACAAAGCTGCCCTGATGAAGCTTGCCCTGACGAAGCTGCCTCAGGGCAAGATGGCAGCATGGGGCGCATGGGGCTTTTGAGACTCCGACAACTTTCTTTAGGGAACCAAAATGGAAGGCAGTGATGGAATGCAGTGTTATGAATACAAAATCAGGCACAAGGGTTAAAATTAATGTAAGTGAAAAAAGATTTAAAAGGAATCATAAATTTGAAAAGATGAAAATTAGCACAAATGTAAAAATCAAGAAAAATATCATAATATTTGTTACAATGCTGTCTGACTGACACACATTTGTAAGATTTCCTCCCATAATTTTGGCTGTATGCTTTTTTATTGCCTGTTCATATGGCAATAATTTCTAGTATTTTCCATGGAGAGGACACAAATAACACTCAGTTTTGATTGACTAAAATTTGTTTGCAGTATTGATCATTTAAAAAGTGAAATTCAAGTTTAAAACATCTTATTGAGAATGTCATATAAATTTATAAGATTATTGTCCAATTTTGTTCATGTATGAATGCTAACAGTCTAGTGTATTTCAAATTCTCTTTTGCAATGACTAATCTTAAATTCTCTCTAATTGATAGCACTCCTTAAACAGTAGGCTGTCGATTTTCATGGAGTAGTGGCATATTTGAGCTTTTTCATTGTCAATGTCAGTATTTTGTATTACATTAGCAAGAAATTTAATTCTTTTCCAATGTGTTTATGTAATTAATGTCTCCTCATTAATTGAATTATTAAACAATCCAAGAGTCTATTCATTATTTTAATACCAAATCCCTTTCTTTGTTCTGCAAGACTTGGGGGGAAATGTATCACAATATACTTCTTGGTGGTGGAATTACTTGTACTGAATTCATAGAAATACATGAAAATAGTTCATTGTGTAGTTCATTTATAATTCCATACGCTGCACTATTAAGCAAATTCCTGCCAGGATATAATTTCATTTTGAGTAGGAACCAGTGAAAATCAAATCTGAATTTTACATAAATGACGATAGAAAAAAAATCTTTGACACTCCAATCTCTGGTCCAACACTTTCTACACATTATTTCTCTTTGTCACACATTGTCCATACTGAGAATCAAAATAAGAGAATTTTCTGGCCCTACATCATGGCATCCCAATATTACTTAAGACAGTGTATTGTATCCCTGGCCATTATAATGCAGGACCTTTGCAAAAACTTACCTACACATGAAATAATTAAGAACTACTAAATATATTTCACTAAACCCTAGCCAACTTTTCCTCAAATCAATTTCCCCTTAGCCATATTCGGACATTGTCTATCAACACTTTAATGCCACCTGAGAGAAGAGAAAGTGGTTGTTATTATGTCTTACTTTTGTGAACACATTACAAAGGCTTCTTCTAGGTCCTGTAGCTCAGGATTCATTAACTTAACCATAAATTCAGCTCTCAGTAGAGCCTCAAAGGTGAATTCTTACTGACAATGGTGCTCCAAAAGGGTAGGGACAGTGGGGACAATCTGGTCCGGATGTGGACAATACAAAAGATAACATTTTTTGTGGAGATTTTGAAAAGTATAATAAATCTGAATAAAAGATGGTCTGCTTTTGATTACTACAATGAGCCAGGAATTCGAAACAATATTAATGAATAAAATATTTCTTTCCACCAAAAATAATATTTTGCTTGTCTAAGTTCAAAACAATTAATGCAATAGTTTACTAAAATAATTGGATTTTAAAAATAATACGTAGGTAAGGTCCAAATAACATATTTATCATGTATCTTTTTGAAAACCTTATAATTATCCCATGTGATAGTTTATCCGGAGAATTCCCAATTATATAGTCAGTCCCCAAAACATAGTCATCCATGCATATTCCTACTGGACATGTTCACTTAGAGGTTTAGCATCTTCTTATTTTTTATTTTTTAACATTTGCTTATTTTGAGAGACAGAGTGAGACAGGGTGCAAGTGGAGGAGGAGCAGAGAGAGAAGGAGACACAGAATATGAAGCAGGCTCCAGGCTCTGAGCAAGCATTCAGCACAGAGCCCGATGCACAGGCCCCAACGCGGGGCTCAAACCCATGAACTGTGAGATCATGACCTGAGCCAAGTTGGACACTAACCTACTGAGCTACCCAGGCATCCCAAAGCATCTTAAGTCAACATAATCATATAGGAGCACCATATCTTCACCACAAAATCTGCTCCATTCACAGCCTTCCCCAGCTCCACTGAAGGCAATTCTATCCTTCAAATAGCTCCAGCCAAAACCTATAGAAACATACTTGACTCCTCTCTTTCTTCACATTCCACATCTACTCAGCAGAGCTTGGTGGCTTAATCGCTACCATATCCAAAATCCAACCTTCTCTGACTCCACAATGCCAGTCCATGTGAGTCTTTGTTGTGTCTCATCTGGACTACCCTGGTCTCTGTCCCTGCATTGGATTATAATGACCGAGAAGCCAGAAGGAGCCTTCAAAATCAGACACTGGATTATGTCTCATTTCTGTTCAGAACCTTCCAGTGGCTCCCCATTACTCTCAAATGAAGGCAAAAATGCTTACAAGGACTTACACGCAGGTAAAACTGGTTCTTCCTGAAACTTCACATGTATTTAAGAAAGGTGCACAAGTTAGAAAAATGGCACTTAAAACCTTTGTTATGCTAATACTCTTTTTAATAATGTATCCTAAGGAGATAATCATAAATCTAATCTAAAATGGATTCGTCACAATAATGTTTATACCATAATAATAGTCACAACAGCTGACACTGATTTAGTGCTTATTACATGCTATTTTTTTAATGCTGTATACAAACTGACTAAGTTAATCCTCACATGACTCCATAAAGTATGTATTGTCATTGTCTTCATTTTATAGGCAGAGAAGCTGAGGTGTTGTCAAGGTCTTCCAGCCTAGAATGGGTATAACTGGAATCTAACTCCAGCAGTCTATCTGCAAATATCATGTACTTTTTGGCCAAAAGAATAAATTAATTGGAAACCATGTCAATGTCCAATTATATAAGATTGGTAAATAAAATAAGGTGTAGGTGTATAATTATCAAGCACAATATTTTCTAAATCTATAATGGCATAATATCTGTGATGTTAAGTGAACATGATTAGATTGTATGTTGTACCTGGAATTTAACAGGGGCATCTATATGTACACACACACACACACACACACACACACACACACTTATAAAATAAATTGTCAGAAGGCAATGCCCTAGATGTTAATAAAGATTAGTTCATAATGGCCCAATTACTAGATGATTTTTATTTTGTTCAACATATTTCTTCTTGTTTTGTACAGGTTTTTCTGCAAGTGTGTTTTTATTTTTACAACCAGAAGAAACCATCATTTAAAAAGAAGTTAAGCTTTTATTTCAAAATTGCTAATTAAATGACTATACAATAAGTTTTTAAAGATGATATAACAGGATTTTCCAAATAATTTTTCTGATGGAGGATTTAGAATTTTCCTTACATAAATACCAAAATTTGAAAGATCCTATCACTTGAAAACAATGCCTTTAATTATTTTTACTGATTTAAAAAAATACCCAAAGACACAGAACTGCAGGATTCATGCCTGTATGGGCAAACTGAGACAGCTAACTTGATTTTCTAGAATTCCTGCCAAAAGTAAGGAAATGTGATTATGAACAGAGTTAAATCAAACATAAGTGAAATCACCAGGCTTTTTAAAAATGTCATCAATTACTTAAAGACTCTCCTTTCTACCTTTACAAAGAGCTTTGAACTTAGGGGGGAGCAGGGGAGGGTGCAGCTCTGAAAGTGACTGTGATAAACTGTTAAATGAAAAGACATAATAGAAAATAGTTACCTCACTTGAAAATCTCTATCTGTCTGGAAAGCCTTTGGCTGTAAGGAACAGAAAGCTCATCGAGGAGAAAGGCACCCCCTGACATGCTTATACATACATGTAATTAACTCATCTCATCCTCATCTCAACCCTGGGATGATATGGCACTATTAAAGATGGAGAAAAAAAAAAAGAATGTATTATTTAAGAAACTTATCCAAGGACACAGTATCCCCTCCCCCCTTATCCACACTTTTGGTGTCCACAGTTTCAGTACCTGAAATCAACTGCCGTCCAGAATCAAGTGATCTTCCTTCTGACCTACCCTCAGAGACTCAGCAGTTGCCCAACACTTTGCCACAATGCCTATGTCATTTACCTCACTTTGCCTCATCAGTTAGGCATTTCCTCATCTTACAACATCACAAAAAGGGTTAAGTACAATACAACAAAGTCATTTGGAAGAGACCGTATTCACATAGCTTTTATCACAGTAGACTGTTAGAATCATTCTATTTCATTAGTAGCTATTGGTTTTTTTTTTTAATGTTTTTATTTATTTGTGAGAGAGAGAGAGACAGAATGAGCAGGGGAGGGTCAGAGAGAGAGGGAGACACAGAATCTGAAACAGGCTCCAGGCTCTGAGCTGGCTGTCAGCACAGAGCCCGACACGGGGCTCGAACCCACGAACCGTGAGATCATGACCTGAGCTGAAGTCGGACACTTAACCGACTGAGCCACCCAGGCGCCCCAGTAGCTGTTGTTAATCTCGTACTGTGATTAGGTTACAAATTAAACTTTATCATAGGTACATGCATACAGGAAAATTAAAAACAAAACAAAACAAAAGCGTTGTCTATATAGAGGTTGGTACTATCCATCTTCTCAGACTTCCACTGGAGGCCTTAGAATGTGTCCGCTTGCAAATCATGGGGGACAGCAACTGTGTGCAGCTATGGAACGGCCGATCTGGGATTCAAACCCAAGTACTGAACTCCAGAGTCTCTCTCTTCTTAAACCACGCTATCACATCTGCAGAAAAGGGAAGGACTCCCCACGTTACCCAGAAAAACACTCCTGGTGACTAGGGTTTCCTCAATGGCTCTTGCACATCAGGAGTTCATGGGAAGCATAGAAGAAACTCAAAAGTCAGCATATTTTTTTAAATTTAAAACGGGAGCCATTTGGGAGCTGTGCTAATGCAGCACTTTTTCTACCGTTCTGTCTGCAGGAAGGTTGAATGAAATGCCTTCCTCCACACAGGAAAGAACCCACAAATGAAACAAGGAGACACAGTTGCTCTCCACAGCGAGCTGTTTGAAGGGCAGACAATTCCTGGTCCATCCATTACCATGTAAATAATTAAACACCCTGAGTCTGCACCAAAGTTGGGAGGTCTGTGGAGGCAATTGCAGTAAATAGCGGGGAGTGTAAACTTGGTCAGTCATTAGCCTCTCCCAGCGGCCCTTTGGCCTTCAGTCAGGAGGTCGCTGAGGCATTGGTGTCCTTGAGGGATGGAAACCCCGACTGAGAGCCTGAAGTCTCCTCTTCAGTAACAAGACCTCTCTTCGCCTCTCGAGGCACAGGGCGCCACCACCCGAGAGAGCAGGTCCACCCCTAAGCATGAAACCTGAAGATGTGGACAAACCACAGATCCATAACCACAACAGAGCATGGTACCCAGACGTATGTGGCATTTACGATGGTCAGGGGATGCTTTGTACACAGTTCCATCCAAAAGTAGGGCTGACCACAATTATTTTCTTCTGTTGAAGGGAAGTAGAAATGTGAATAATCCAAAGGGGCAAATATTACATTGAAAATTTAAATTTGACTTTAAATTATATTTTATTCTCACATGTGAATGAAGGTACATCTGTCACTTTCAAGTTTAAAACCTTTGAATAAAGTGCCAAGGCCACATCTGTAGGAGGGGGAAAGAAAAGAAAGAAAGAAAGAAAGAAAGAAAGAAAGAAAGGAAGGAAGGAAGGAAGGAAGGAAGGAAGGAAGGAAGAAAAAAGTCTGGGAATCAACAAATCAGACTGATGCAAAGGTTCACCATCCCTCAAACCTTTGCTGGATTGGGTGAAGCATTTCAGTGTTTGAGTTTCAAAGGGCGCCTGGGCCATAAAAGTGAACAGAAGTAGCTGACATGTCAACAGAGTCCTAAGTGTAGAGTGGACACCTTTAACAAACTTGAAAGCACATTTGTCCTTGAGTAAACCAAAACTAAAATCATCTGCCTATAGATAATCCAGGGTATCAGCAGATAAGTGAATCCAAACGACATTGAAAAATATCATTAGGGAAATCTCTTTAGTCTATCAGAATGCAAGTATAATTGAACAGGAAGACATTTCAGCTACCAGTCTTGCTACTATGAGTACGATCATCTAGTTTGATAAGTGATCCATAATCTACTCCACACTGAGTAAATACACTATTGATTTTAGTATTGCTGTCAGTAGTCATTAAAATTCCCCTCCTTTCCCTGAAAGGTGACATAATTAAGGTGGAAAGTTTATTCCAAATATTTCTCACATTTACCCACGCAGCAAACACATATACACAAACACATATACACACATACACTACCCCAGGGCAGCTTCAGAGCTTTAAGAATAATCTGGGGTATCTTGGAATCCCAGAAGCCCTAAAAAACCAGCCACTATATTGGATGATCTTCCTTAAGGAGGGTGGTATCAAGAAAAAACTAGACTCTGGAATAAGAAATAAATCTAGATTAGTATCCTTGCTCTACCCTTGAATATAGTTTCTCCATAAGCGCACTGATGATGTCTGTAAACTCCAGTCTGAAAGAGCACAGCTAATACCTAAGTCACAAGTCTGCCGGTGGGAATAGAATAATCCATACATAATCCATGCTTAACTGTGCTCACCACAAAGCAAGTGCTTCAAAATGCTTAGTGTCCTGCTACTTTCCTCTTCTTGACAAGTTTTGTTCTGCTGAATCTCTAGGGAGGTAGATAAAAGTGGACATGCTCCCAAGAATTCTGAGATCTCTGGAATATTCCTTTCCTTTAGAAAGTCAATGCAATTGACTGGTTTGGAGTTTCATGGTAAGATTTTCTTTTATCACAAGGAACACTCTTAGGTTTTATGGATTAATATCCTCTCAAAATGGGTCCACCAGACATATCCCCCAGCCCATCTCCAACACTCACCCCATGTTTTCTGGAAATCCCTAACTCTTTCCTTATTGACTCAACCTTCAATGAATATCAGTGCGGATATAATGGCAACTGAGACAGGCTTGGTTTCACCTTCACGGAGAAGATGTCCCTGAGGAGGAGACAGACAGAAAAGAATTAAGCAGGCATATAAAGGATTTAATTATTGCTTGTGAAGTTGTGGCGAGTGTTGCAATAGGTGCTCCAGTGGAGAAAGGGGTGGAAGTGTTCAAGGGATGGTCGCCATCTTAGAAAGAACGGTCAAGGAGAGGGAGGCCAATTAGGATGTGCAAGTGAGAACGGGCTTCTTGGCAAAGCAACAGCTGTTACTGCTACTGGTGTAGTTGTTCAATGCAACATTTGAAAAAGAGACTGTGAGCTATGGTGTACTGTCAGATTCTCTTTTCTAGATTCTACTCGACTTATACAATCTTCAGCTTGTTCCTGAGGACTTCATTGCATATATAATCTCTTTCTGTGCCTTTCTTTTATTTATGTCTTCATTCACTCACTTATCCATCCATTCATTTAAAATTGCCTCTGTGTCAAGAGGTCTGTTTAATAAGCTAGATTCTCTTTCTCTTTACTGGAAACGTTAGAGATGAGAGCTGTCTGGACTCCTACTGTCTGGCAAGCGTGCTCTACTTTTTGATCTATGCAGGCTTTGTTTAACTTTGTTGGTCTTACTTATGCTCCCGTGGACAGAAAGCAGGGGCCAAATGTACGGTTGCCCAAGTTCCTGGCCTCTCTCCAGGAAGCCCCGAGCACACGAACCTCCTGTTGATGCTGTAAATCCAGTCAGGAGGCGGCTTGTGTCCTCTTCACGCCCATCCACGAAGGGAACAGGACCTTTGCTCATGCGCCGCAGGGGGCACAATGCTCCCACAGGCAGGTGCTCCCCTGGAGATGGCCCCCACATTCTGGAAAGGTCAGTCTGGGGCAGAGGGCAGCATGCCCGCCAGGCAGACCGTTTTCGGCAGGAGTTGTCAGCCAGCCTTTCCTCCTGCAGGGCGGGGAGTGCTGAGTTTTCCTCCAGCTGATGTTCTGGAAGGCACCCCAGCTCTCCACCCTTCTCCCCCCGTTTCTCTCTCCTTCCCTCCCTCCCACACAGACGCCGGGTTGGCTGACTCACACTGCCAGGCCTTTGTACCAGGGACTCAATCGAAGATCCCTCTCCACACAAAACCCCTGCCTCCCCGCCTCCGAGGCCCAGTCTGAGCCTGTGCAGAAGGAAGCCTGCCTCCAGCTCCCGTCAGTGTGGACGCAGGCCTGTGTCTGAGCGCTCAGGGCCCAGGGACAGCTGCCACTCCGAGTCCTGACACTGGCCCGGCTGACCTTCCCGCACGCATCTGCTGAGCCTCTGCTTCCGGCTGGCTCTGCCTCCCTGTCTGAATGCGCTCCCAGTCAGAAAGGGCTCCCTGAGGCCTTAGCCTCCAGCGGCTGGGCCCTTGCAGCCCTCGCTTCAGGGGTGTTGCATCCGCTCAGGGGCCTTCGGTTCACAAAAAGAAATTCGGTTCAGTGAAGCCTCGAAATACCCGCCAGCAGCCCTCCTTGGTGACGGTACCTGCCAGTCCTCACACTGTCTTTGGTTTTTAATTTTTTGAAGTATTTTTCCTCCTTTCTGTGAGAGTATGGTGGGCCCCCAGTCTGATGCGTGGATTTCATCTAGATTTGGCTAAAGCTTCTTTTCTTTTCTATTCTATTTTATTCTTTTCTTTTCTCTTTTCTTTGTTCTCTTCTGTTATTTTTCCTTTCTCCTTTCTCCCTTTCTCTCTCTTTCTTCCTTCCTTTCTCTCTCTCTCTCTCTTCTCTCTCTTTCTCCTTTCCCTTCCTTTCCCTACTCGTTGTCCCTCTCTCTCTTTCTTTCTTTCTTCTCCTCTTCCTCCTCCTCTTCTTCCTCCTCCTTCTCTTCCTTCTGGCCAAATTCTTCTCCTTATGTCTCAAAAAATAAAGAAACCCTCCCTCACTGTCTCCCCACACAGCTTCCTGGTTCCAACTTACAGGCAGCTGTACACTGACAACAAGGCTGATGCTTCCAGCAAACCTCTACTAACTCCCACGTGAAGACCAATTGGGGAATACAGGAAACCACACAAAAAAAGGAAATTTAAAAGTCATCCATGTCTAAGACACAGGAGATAAGAGCTACTCACAGGTCAGGGTGCATCCTTAAAGCCTTCGTCTCTGTATCAGGTACACATGTTCACAGAGATGGTCTTTGTATATACGTAAACATGGCATGGCTTCATATGTCTCACGGTCTTATCTGATTTAATATTTTATAAATCTTAAAGACATAATATTCTTTGACCCTAAGATTCACTTCTGGAATGGGCAAGTACACTGGAATGTATGCATTAGGGTATTCATTAGGATCATCACCTTATTAGCCCCTAATTAGAGATGGTACCAATCCTCAACAGTATGAGATTCCTTAAATAAACTGTGGAGTAACTACAGTGTAATACAACAAGAATATTAAAAATGGGGGCGCCTGGGTGGCACGGTCAGTTAAGTGTCCACCTCTTGATTTTGGCTCAGGTTATGATCCCAAGGTTCATGAGTTCAAGCCCCACATCTGACTCTGCATTAATGATGCAGAGCCTGCTTGGGATTCTGTCACTCCTTCTCTCTGCCCCTCCCCTGCTGTGTGCTTGTTCTCTCTCTCTCTCTCTCTCTCAAAATAAATAAATAAACGTAAAAACTTTTTAAGAATATTAAAAATGGTGACATAAGTGTATATGTATTAATATATAAACAAGGGTATGGAGTACTGAGAAACATAAGACTACAAATTAGTATGTGTGGTATGACAAGGGTGTTCATATATATTATCTTTTAAAAGAATATCCAAAATATAAATAATTTTTATCTCTGGATAAGTGTTCTATGAGTAATAGAAGGCTTTAGCTTATCTGATTATTTTGGTATTTTTATAATCAACATTTATGTTCAAGTAAAAAATTAATAGGAGAAAGTATATTAGGGATAATATTTTCCATATCATTGTTTTTCTCAAAAATGACAATTAATGGCTAGGTGCCATAATGCAGTCAACTATTTCCCCATCTTCACTCCCTTATTTTATGGGGGGGAATGGGCGGAGGGAGGGTGGCTTAGAACAAGGAGCACCTGGCCAATTTAAGGACATTAAATTAGAATCCAAACCCTCGGTTTCAAAGTTCTAGATCAAATGCTACTCACCTATTGTTTTAAGTCTAGGAATTTATGTAATAGATCATATAACTACATTATCTGTGTGTGTGTGTGGTGTGTGTGTGTGTTATTATAGATACACACAATTTCATGTTATTACTTTCAAAAGAGTAGGTTGGGAGTGGCTTATAAATGGTCTGTTGTACTTTTCCTGATCCTCATCGTTATCCCTGTGAACTTAAAAATCATTTCCTGAATAAATATTAACATTTTTCTTAGTAAAGTTCCTCCTAATCCTCCTATATGTGCAAACATATGGTATCTGTCCTTCCCTGCCTGACTTATTTTCTCAGCATAACACCCTCAAGTTCCATCCGTGTTGCTACACATGGCCAGATTCCATTCTTTCCGTGGGGGAGAAGAAGGGGAAACATAGTAGGGGAGAGGGAGGGAGAAACCATGAGACACTCTTGAATGCTGAGAACAAACTGAGGGCAGAT
Organism: Crocuta crocuta; assembly: GCF_008692635.1. Classification (NCBI taxonomy): domain Eukaryota; kingdom Metazoa; phylum Chordata; class Mammalia; order Carnivora; family Hyaenidae; genus Crocuta; species Crocuta crocuta. The sequence continues at coordinate 6,462,875 of NW_027536464.1, forward strand.
GGGGNACAATAAACTATTTAAAAAACTTTTTTAGTAAAAAAAAAAAATTAAAAAAGGGATGCCTGGGTGGCTCAGTTGGTTGAACATCTGACTTCAGGCCAGGTCATGATCTCATAGTTTGTGAGTTCGAGCCCTGTGTCGGGCTCTGTGCTGACAGCTCAGAACCTAGAGGCTGCTTCCGATTCTGTCTCCCTCTCTCTCTGCCCCTCCTCTGCTGGCACTCTGTCTCTCTCTGTCTCTTAAAGAAATGAATGAACGTTAAAAAAATTTTAAAAAAGGAAAACCGTTTCCTACTCTAACCTCTTCTCAATGATTCTCTATACTAGTTGTTCTCAAATTGTGGTTCCCGCCTGGCAGTATCAGCTTCACCTGTGAACTTGTAAGAACTGTAAATTCTCAAGCCTCACCCTGGACCTGTGGAATCAGAAACCCCGGGGTCAGGGCCCATCTGGTTGTGTTTCATCAGGTCCCTCAGGTGATTCTGATGTTTGAGAACCTCTGGTCTGTGAACATCACCGGCAATGTCAACGCCCATTTCCTCATCCACAAAATGGAGTGGAAACCATAGTGCCTACCTCATGACACTGTTCCACATACACATTCACGTATATCGCCGTGGTAAGTGTACGTAGGTGTGTTTTAGCCACCATTGCTATCACATCCTACCCCATCTCTGTGCTACATTTTGGATCTGCCCCTTCAGAAGCACTCTCCCCTGAGTGTCCCCATCCTCCTTTCACCTCCAGATTCTGTTTAGCCACGTAGATTTTCCAGATTGGTAATAATTTTCTTATCCACCTAGATGTCCCACATTGGTAGTAAGTTTCTTATATTCTACTCCGTACTAATGATTACTGTCTGTGAATTGAATCATGCCCCCTGAAAACTTATGTTCAAGTTCTAATCCCCAGAATTTATAACCATGACACTATTGGAGGCATTGCCTTTGTAGACAGAATCAAGTGTAGAAGAAGTCATACTGGATTAGAGTGGGACTAATCCAATGGTGAGTGTCCTTCGAAGGTGAGGGAAACACCCACAGACACATACAAGAAAGATGTGTGGAGCTGAAGGTGGGATTATGCTGTCACAAGCCAAGTAAAGCCAAGGTTGTCGGTAATCAGCAGAATCTAGGGAGGGGCAAGGCAAGAGACCCCCTCGAGCCCTTAGAGGGAGCACGGCCACACCAATACCTTAACTTTAGACTTCTGACATCCAGAATCATGAAACAATTAATTTCTGTTGTTTTAACTGCCCAGTTTGTGACAATATGTTGCAGCCACACTAGGAAATTGATATATTAATGGTTTGATGTATGGGTCCCATAGTTCACAAACATTAACATCCTACATATCTGGAAGATGTATTTTCAGCATTTGCAATAATGTAGAGAATGGTCATAACCCTGGACTTGACATGAAAAACCCAGGTGTTTAAAAAAAAAAAGTGGGGCACCTGGGTGGCTCAGTCCATTAAGCATCTGACTTTGGCTCAGGTCATGATCTCGTAGTTCATGAGTTCAAGCCTCACATTGGGCTCTGTGCTCACAGCTCAGAGCCTGGAGCCTGCCTTGGATTCTATGTCTTCTTCTCTCTCCACCCCTCCCCTGCTCATGCTCTGTTTCTGTCTCTCAAAAAAATGAATAAATATTTAAAAATTTAAAAAAGAAAAAGGTGTTGGGGGGCACCTGGGTGGCTCAGTTGGTTAAGCATCCAACTTTCAATTTCTGCTCAGGTCATGATCTCACCGTTAGGTTCTTGAGATTGAGCTCCGCATCTGGCTCTGTGCTGACATTGCAAAGCCTACTTGGGATTGTCTCTCTCCCTCTCTCTCTGCTCTGCTCCTCCTCTGTTCATACTTTCTCTCTAAAACAAACAAACAAACAAACAAACACATAAATACAAACCTGGGCCTAAATCCTAATAATTCCTAGCTATGTGAATTTGTACAGGTTCCTAAGCTGTCTGAACTTAGCCTTTAACATGTAAGGTTGCCAGATAAAATACAGAACATCCAGTTATATAAAAATTTGAGATAAACTATGAATCATTTTAGTGTAAATTTGTCCCATTCAAGTATGCCCTAGGGAACATACTTAAGTTAAAAATACACATTTAATTATTTATGTGAAATTCTACATTAACTGGAAGTTCTATAGTTTTATTTGTTAAATCTGAAGATCCTACTCTCATGAAAATACAGTTAATAATATCTAATTTGTACCCTTATTGCACAAATTAAAGGATAAATTGTATGTGAAAATGTCTGTTACTTTTTAAGTGCCCAATAAATGTAAATAATGATAAATCAGCAGAAATTATCTCCGAAAGTTTCAAGTAGAGAACATGAGCTATTTCATAGAGGAGCTTTCAGACCATTGCTCAGATAGTCCTTCTATCCAATTTTTGTAAGTGTGATTTATCCGGTTTAATTAGAATAGGAAGGTTCAGGAGGTTTTTTGGTTTTTGTTTGCCTGTTTTTATATTTACTAGAGGCTCAGGTGGCTCATGACACTTCATAAAATGGCTTCAAGGGAGGGGGGTAGAGGGGAAATAAAAAATAAACTGGTGTGGGAAAGAAAAACAACCAGAAGGAAATCAAAGCTGTTAGGTTCCTTCTCAGCCTGATTTAGAGGAAGCAGTTGGATGGATCTCTTCCTTCAACCCCTGGTAATGGAGAGAGAGTAAAATCCTAAGTAGCAGGTCACACACACACACACACACACACACACACACACACACACATCCCACACACACTACATACATTCATATTACATATTTAATTATATATTTATGTCTGCTTTTTATAATTTTCTATATATCCTTTACTACCAAATCTATACAGTGTGTATTAATCATTAAATAGGTGTGTGTGTGCGTGTGTGTGTGTGTATGTGTGTATGCATACAGTTGTCAGTAAAAGTGTAAAGAACTATTATAAAAAGCAGACACAAATGCTTGGAACACCATAGTTTGGGGTTAGTTAGTATAACGGGAAAAGTAACCTTATATGAGCAAGAACTTTCAAGCATATCGTGCTTTCATCAATCATAGCACAGTGATTAATGACAATAATTATAGCTCCATGTCATTGGATAAAGGTTAACTTGTGTTTGTTATGCTATCTTTGTGAGAGTTGGGCCATGTATAGCATTTCAGAAATATTTCTCTCCCACGCAAAAGGCTAAATAGGCTTGGATGCTACAAGAACAATCTTCACTCATCTAGACATTTAACTCTTCAATAGATAAAATATTGGCATGTCTTTTAAGTGGCCATCTGGAGATAGAACGCCTTGATCTGAACATTGAATGTAATGGTGGAACTTTCTAGTATTTCAGATCTTTTGGGAGCTCCTCAACTGGCAACTAAAGAATGGTTACTTATTTACCTCCAGAGATAACTGGCCTGCATAAAGTGTTTTTGCATTACTCACTTCAAGTCAAAACAAATATATTGAGTAATTTATTGACTGATATTTAGTAGAGAAAAGTAAAAACAATATAAGGCAAAGAAGAAAAGTCTCTTGAATCAAAGTTTACTGGAGTCACATTGTTTCCATCTCCAAATACCAGAATTCAATTCCAAATATAAAGACCCTTGCAATAGTTATTAACTATTGAATAAAAATGAAATTGAAACTATAGTCTCTCAACTCAAGGGCTTAGTAGAACAGAAAATACACATGTATGAGGCCATGTGGAATCAGAGAATATTAGCCCCATAAAAATGGATTTTGTTCTTAAGTTTGCAATTTCCAAACTTACTTGACAGCAAAGCCCTTTTTTTTTTTAATTTCAAGAAATCTCTACGAATATTGAGTAGAATGCACTCTGAGAAATATTGGAATATCAGACGTCTGCCACTATTGCTATTCTCTGCTTAACCTTTCAACATCATCTTTGGTTTCTGATACCTAAACATTTTGAACTTGAGCCATGTTGGAATACTCACTTTTAAGGTTTTGGAAGCAATAGTGCTTCAAAGTGGGTGTGTATAAGCCAGGGAGTACACAAAAATGTGCTGGAAATTGAAAAAAAAATCAGACTTTTTGTTTCTATTTACTTTTTAAATTTTTTAAATGTTTATTCATTTTTTTCTATGTTTTATTTATTTCTAGGAGAGAGAGAGACAGCACGAGCAGGGGAGGGTCAGAGAGAGAGGGAGACACAGACTCTGAAACAGGCTCCAGGCTCTGAGCTGGCAGTCAGCACAGAGCCCAACGCGGGGCTCGAACCCACGAACCGCGAGATCATGACCTGAGCGAAAGTTGGACGCTTAACCGACTAAGCCACCCAGGCGCCCCATAAATGTTTATTCATTTTTGAAAGAGAGAGAGAGAGAGAGAGAGAGAGAGAGCATGAGCAGGGGAGAGGCCAAGAGAGAGGGAGACACAGAATCTGAAGAAGGCTCCAGGCTTTGAGCAGTCAGCACAGAGCCCAGCACGGGGCTTGAACTCATGAACTGCATGATCATGACCTGAGCCAAAGTCAAATGCTTAACTGACTGAGCCACCCAGGTGGCCCTTTGTTTCCATTTAATCTAAAAGTTAAAATAAATTAGTTTTACAAATATCTACCATACAGATTAACACTAGTACATATATATATATATATAAAGTTGTAAATGATGTAATATATAATGACTGTCTATGCTCAAAGTATTTTTCTTGAAAGGAGTGTGAGGTTAAAAGAAGAGGGACCACTGCTCTAAAAGACTCCAAGTTGCCTTTTTTCTTGTTATCCCCATTGCTTTTTTGTTCACATGTACATCTATTCCATAAGAGCACACGCTCCTTAAAAGATCTTTGTATCCCCCTGAGCCATTATAGTATTAAGGATTCAATAAAGGTTTGTTGAATAAATGAACAAGTGAGTAAATGAATTCCCAAGCTTGGGTGGTTAGTCTGAATCACACACAGTGGAAACCTGAAAGAGCAAATCACCTTTCTGCCAATTTAGATTCCTTCTGTCAAATCCATGCTCTTACCCAGTCCAATATTCTTTACCTTGCATCTGGCCTTTTTTTTTTTTTTTTCAGAGAGGGTAACTGGGCAATTTTCCCTTTATATCAATTTCTGCCTGGTCTTCAAAGTTTGGATTGATGAGAATGCAGAAAATAATCACAGCTAGAAATTATAAGCCATGGGAACCTGTAAAATTATAATTATTTATTGAGGAAAAGATAATTAACTGACAGATGCCTTGCCCTAATTATAACACTCTGTCAATTACTTGGCCCCATTTATCAAGATCTCCAACTTCTCCTGATCATTTTGCTGCTCAAATTAGTAGGTGTAGGGTTATTTTTCCACTCCCTTCATTAGACTAATGCTCTTGTCTTCCTTGGAAGCTCAGAAATGATGGGAGAGTTTTGTTTCACTGAATAGCACCTCTCGGGGCACTTTCCCACGTAAGAGAAAGGCTTGAGACATCTCTCAAGATTATCCCCATTTGCATACATCCAGATTGTTCTATATACGCCTTAATTATATTGAGTTTTAAAAATCCTAAATAAAGATCAAATCCAATTTTTCAAAATAAAGACTTGAAGAGAAAGAAAGGTCAGCGGGAGAGATCTGTGTTAGGGTAAAGACTGACTGCGGGCAAGACCTATTGAGTATCACAAAATAAGAAGTGCCACCCACATTTGTTTAGATCTTGAAGGATGGGAGAAATGAATCCAGGATTGCTTATCTTTAATTTGCCTGGAGGAAAAAGTATATGTTTTTCCAAGGTCCTTTCACACTTCAGGGATGGGAACCCTGGCTCTGTGTGAAGCCTGCCAAGGACATGAAAGAGACATGGTGGTGATTTATACATTTCCTTGCCTTTTTTTATGGTGCCCCAGACTGAAGAGAGGAGAGCTAGTTCTGTCTTGAATTATGACTTCGAGGAGGCATTGAGTTGTGGGTTGGTGAAATCACACCTAGAATACCACAGTCAAGTTGGGGCATCACAGTCCCAGAAAGAAGGCAGTAGATGAATTGGAGGGAGTTCAGAGATAAGCAAGGTCAGTGATAAAGGTATTGAAAGACATGACCTTCCATGGCAAGACTGATGCATCAGCCTATCTACCCATAAGTAGGCTTGCCAGAGGGATGACTAAGATCAGGACATGATAATACATGAAAAACATAAACAACCAAGGAGCAGGAAGATGACTGAGTGGGAGGTGCTCCTAACTTACACAGCTGACTAATTAAGAGGTTCAAGGGCAAGAAAGCAAGGGTTGGTCTCAATATCAGGAAACAGTGCTCACAAGGGCTTAATGAAACTGATTTTATTAGCCAGAATTACTTGATTGTTCCTACAGTATGTGATACACTAGGGAAGGAAGGGGAAAAAATAAAACAAAACAAACCAAAGCCCTGGGGAGTGGCGAGTAAACCCTCAATGACTATACCGTCCTGGGACAGTCTTCAGAGGGAATCCGCCCCATAAAACAGAACCAACCAGGATTACTTCTGGTGACTATAATGTTGTTGCCAAATCTTCCATGAACTACTAGGGGCAGAGTACATAAAGGCATCTGACATTTTTATATAACCCTTTCTCACAGGTATATAAAACAGTTGACATAAACATTTGAGGAAATGTACGCAACTGAAGTGTCATAATTCATCATTCTTTTTAGTACTGCATGTTCCATAAAATTTGTTTGGATCTCTACTTCTCAGTTGCTTCTTCTACAAAATAAGTGCCTGGGATAAGATAACCTACAAATTCTCATTTGATTAGAAAAGCTTCCAAGTTATATTTCTAAGTCACTTACCTTTTTAAAATAAGTACTAATGTTAAAAAAACACACTTTCACCACATAGTTCTTTCTCTTTTTCTCTCCTCCAGATGCCCTTATAACCCAGTAACCCAGTAGTCAGCAAAACACACCCCCCTCTTTCTTTCTTCTTCTTCTTTTTTTAATCAAAATGTCTTTTGTAAAAACTTTCTTAGGCTACACACGCCACATGGTCTCTATGACCACTAGTCGACTGCAGTGGCAGGGGACATTAGCCATTGACGATACGTAAATGAGTGGGCATGGCTGTGCTCCAATACAATTTTATTTATGGACACCAATATGAACCTTATATCACTTTCAGGGGTCATAAAAAATCGCTCTTCTTTTGATTTCCTCTAACCACTTAAAAATGTTAAAAATATTTTTAGCTCAAGATCAGTACAGAAACAGGCAGCATGGGCTGGCTTTTCTAACCTCATCAAATGTAAGAGTAGTATTTTCCATTTTATTTTCTCTTGCAATATTTATTATACGATTAAGTGATTTTAATGCCAAAGCTAACATATTAAAATCTCCGAATAAAAAGAAGTTAGGAAGAAAATATCCTTCAGCCACAAATGGACCGACAGATATTTATGAAAAGCAATGATAAGGACTCTGAGGGTGACAAGAAAAATATATCATTGTTACACGGAATTACCCTGGGGGCCTCTGTAAATCACCAACTACTTTTACTTCACAGAAATAATCAGATAGTTTCCCCAAAAAAGAGTAACAATGAAATAACACGTGAAAATGCTCTCTACCTACTCCCTGCTTTTCTTTTTCGAGTTTCCTCAAAAGTAAAACAAAATTTCTCCTTTTGTGCTGCAGAGAGAGGTACAGGAAATACAAATTCTTCTGCAGGCCACCAACACTTGCTTTTTGAACATATAAACCATGCACGTATTCTTTCTGCAGGCTAGGCGATCAGTTGACGGGGCAGTAGGCAACTCCTTTTACATCTGAGTCACCAGGATGTAGATGAAATGTTTCCAAAATATGAAAATTCAAGCAAATCACAGCAAAAATCACCATGAGGATTAATCAGGCCTTCCTCTCAATCAGAATGTCTGTCACAATGGGTAGTTTGGAGCAGTGTAAAAATAAGCCATAATCTCAAAATGCACCCAGAGCTCAAATGGTCATCTCAGTGGAGTTGCTTCTTGAACACCAATGCCTTCAGCTCCGATGGTGTCTCATAGGTGCAGCAGGTGAAATATTTATCTTACTTTCTCTAGTAGAGAAAAAGACCACTTTGGTTTCTGGTGCTGTGAATTCACCTGAATTTAAAAAAAAAACGTATACAAATGGATGCATGCACACCTTTGCAGCTAGAGACTATTTTCCCTTTCAGCTTTATGCAGTTTAGTAAAAATAACTTGGGACTTCACAACTGCAAATTTCACTCCGATTTATAAGAGTAGCTTTATGTTTTTCAATGTCTTTTAATAGGATTTACACCATCAAAGATGGCAACATTTAATAAGTCAATAAATAACTGCATTATCATCTTGAATGTGTAAGTTGCAAAAAGGTAACAAACTCACCCCCAGTGGGAGAAAATATTTTAGAGCACATGCATAAAAGGAAAAAAAAGAAAGAAAGAAAAGCACCTACATTTTAACAGTTATTAAGCCATTTGAATTATTACCATTTTCCAAATCACATGAAGCAATAAGAATTTATAATAAGAGAATATTGTCCCTGCAAAACAGTTGCCGATTTTGATCACTGCCAGTAGTTTCACTGCATATTCCATACTGCTACAGATAGTCTGTAATAAAACGAGAAAATATTGTCGATCCGGGAGAAAATGCATACTAATTTCAATAAATGTATATGTGCGATGAAATAAAACTTGATTAGTTCCCAGAGCTCTAGGAAAATTAAAGTGGAAAATACATAAACGTGAAGGCACACTGAAGTTGAGGAATGAATGGAATTGGCCCACACAAACTGTGCTGTATTGAACCCGTGTCACAGTGAGAAAGCATTCGAGGAAGCAGGGATCAGGAAAGAACGAAGTACATCGATACAGAAGATTAAACAATATGAATCTTCGACATCTTGTTATGTGTCTAGATAATCAGGGCCAGTACTGATGAAGATTGTTGTAGAAATAAAGCTTAGACTCGTGATGTTTAAAATCACGGACTCAGGAGCCTATCTGTATTCAAACCCAAGTTCTGCTGCTCACAGCTATGTGTCCTTGGGCAAGTTACTTAACCTCTCTGTGCCTTAGTTTCTTCATCTGTAAGTGACAGGAGCACCTCAGAAAGTTGGAACGAGGACTTCTTGAGTTAATATCGTAAATTACGTAGAACATTACCTAACTGAGAGTAAAACTAAAAAATGTGTCTGACGGTGAAATAGAAGTTTATCTTTTTTGAGCTTTTACCAAGTCTCCTCTGTTTGGTAGCCATAGTCCCCAGTGTTCACCTGGGTCTGTGGGTCCACACAGAATCCCTCTACAGGCAGCTCTAGCCCCCAGCCTATGCCCTCACCCATTCACAAACTCCTTCCCTCTCTGCCTATTGAGTCTAGCTGTTCCCACATCAGCTTGCTAAATCAAAGAAGCTACTAATAATAACTAACTTTTTTGAAGTATGTGGACTGTGCTCTGGGAACAAGGCCAAGTTCTTCCCATGGAGCATCTCATTGAATTAAATTTAAACCTGAGTAAAGGGGCAAGGACCCTTCATTATCTTAGGACCAAAGAACAAGATGCTTGTAAAGTTGAGTAAAGACCACAGGGTCTGGAAACACAAGCAGCAGACACGCACGAACGCGGGCTTGCGTGCAGGGCCTGAGCAAAGGCTGGGGGACCGGCCGTCTCTGTCACCGTCAAACAGAGGCCACTGTGGAAACCCTCACTGTTCTTGGTCCACCCGCACATTTTAACAATGACCTCTGCAAAAAAAAAAAAAATAATAATCACAAAGTAATTAATTAAAAACCAATAAATAAATAAAACAAAAATAAATTATTAACTAATTCATTGACTAATTTAAAACAACAACAAAGGCCGCCGCAGATCACGGCTAAAGTCCAAATTTCACTTCTTAACAAAAGAATGGGAAAGCGTTGGAGGGTACAAGGGGGTTCCCTGCACAGCTCCAATCAGGAGTGTGCCTCCTTTCCTCACGTCCTCTGAGGACGCCGTCGAGTTTNGGGTCCATGTGTGATGGGGGAGGAGCTACGAAGGGTACCTCTTAGTGGAGGCAAGACCTCTTTTAGCGATAAATTGCAAAGTACTTTGACTTGATTCCTCAACATGGGACTATATGTCAAGTGGAAATATGTGAACACATGCGTGTTGGGGGTTGGGAGGTGAGGGAATCATTCTAGTAAGGAAACGACTTGAGGTTTTGGAAGAAGCAGTGAGTGGTCTCTAACTCCCCTCCCTCTGCCCCACTCTCATCCTCATCCTGGGGAATCTATGCAGATAAAGAAACATTCACCTATTACATTTCCCCTTCAGATTATATATACTATATATATTATATCTTTCATATATCAATATCTTATCATATATAGAAATATATAGATATATATCTTTCACAGTTAACTGTGTACTTCTTATTGAATATCTCTTTCTTAATGTTTTAGCTTTATCTAATGAAAATAAAACCACTACTTACTTGGGGTTTTCTCCATTATTTAATCACCCTTCACAAGAAGAAAAAATAAATGCCCTGCTTTTGAGGTAAAGAAGTAACTAGTTGCTGAGGGGAAGGGGGACGGACAGTAGCAAGGTTGGATGAGTAAATAAGCTTATGAAGTCAAGTGTGTGACAGTCCACACTCTTCATGTATGACCATATTTTTAATCTTTGCATTTTCAGGTTTTGAAGTACCTCAACTCTTCCCAATGTCACTGTATGCTATAAAATCCTACAGCTCATAAATTCCATTCAAATTTGGAAATGACTTCTCGGGCACGAGCCATGAAACAGATAACACCAAAAAACAAAGCCAAAGAAATGCATATGACTCTCGGCCTCCCCGACCAAGACACTGCCCTGCAGAGGCCACTCGGTACAGGCCGCCATATAGAAATGCGCCCCGCTGACCCAGTTTTATTTTTCTGCATTACTAATCAGTCATTTGCCTACAATTCATCATAGCATGTTTAATTTTAAAATTAATTCCCCAGCTAATTTTAAGATTTATGACCAAGTCTTTGTCTCAAAAGCTTGACTACGTTATGAAAAAAAAACTCAATTGAAAAATAATTAATCTGGGGTTTGAAACTGTCTTCACATTGGGTTTGGATGAGGGCATTATCAGTCCAATAAACTGGGTCTAATTTTCAAATAAATTAGAAGAAAAAAAAAGATAGACAATCGTATTACATTTCCAGCAGGTCAAATCCTCAAGAGGCCAAACATGTCTTTAATTCTGGAAGAAAAATCACCTGTACCAAGAAGGAACCTGAAGAGAAGAATGACCATGATTTAAAAGTCTCCAGCGTATCATTATGTGTCGTCTCTGGGGAAGGTGGGGTCAACTACATTTTATGAGGAGATGAGGAAATTGAGGCACAGAGCCATGATATAAGCTGCCCAAGGACACACACCTGGAGGAGCCCATGGCCCCTCCCTCTCCCTTCCTCCTTCTCCATTGCATGCTCATAAGCCCATTTGGGGGAATCCAAGAACAGGCTAAGCTCTTTCTGACTTAAGGACTTTTTTCTCTGTTCTTCTTACCAGCCTTCTCTTGGCTTCTTCTCATTCTTTGGTCTCAGCTTAGATTCCTTGAGGCCTTTCATAATTCCTTCATCTAAAAATAGAGCTCTCTCCTATTTGTCCTCAACATGCTGGCTGTTTGCTTCACAGCCGTTGACTTAGATAGATAGATAGGTAGACAGATAGATAGATAGGTTTACTTAAATGTTTTCTGCCTTCCCCCTTCATTCACTACTAGAATGAAAGCTTCAAAAGGCCAGGATACTTTCTCCCTTTCAGTCAACTCCATTGTACAGCCAGCCTCTGTCTGGCATGATACTTAATACATCAAAGGCTCTCAGTAAGTATTTCTTTAATGGATAAAGGAAAGAAAAAAGAGGAGGAAAGGTCAGAGTGGTAGATGGGAAGGAGGGACTCAGCCCGAAAGCTGTGTGACTGGAATGTTGGATTTGTACATCCCTGTGTCCTAGATGGAGAGAGCATCTGGGATCATTTGTAGCAGACAGAAAACTTGGCCATGAGGAGCGAGAAATGTGTGATTTCAAAAAGGATATAAACCACCGGCAAAGGCCAATGGGCAAGACCTAGGGATTTGTGCTAGCCAGTGCTTAACCTGAAGACCTGTCCTTGGCCCAACGGAATCTCCCCTGACAGCGGGATGACAGATGCTAGTGCTTCTCCACCCAATGATCTGTCTGCCTCGTGTGGGGGTGTTCGAGCTCCACCTTTGCATGATTTCATTTCCTCGAATTCTTTTCTTCATTTATTGTCTTTCATCCTCTCTTTTCTTTTTTGCTTGGTTTTTTAAAAAGATGTTCATATTTACCATTTTTTCATAATTGGATTAAACTTAGCATAATTTTAGTATATCATGCTTTATATATTCTACTTGGGATTTTTTTTCTATTGAAACTATTTATAACTTTATTTTTTTTTCCTCCCCAGATCCTTGTTTGTGTTATTCAGCTCAGGCTGCCATAACAAAATGCCATAGATGGAGTGGTTTAACAATAGAAATGTATTTCTTACACAATTCTGTAGACTGGGAGTCTGAGACCAAAGTGCCAGCCTGCCTGGGATCTGGTGAGAGCTGTCTTCCAGGCTTGCAGACGGCCACGCCCTCACTCTGTCCTTATAGCAGGCAGAGAGAGACAGACTCAGAAACATTCCCTTTAAAATTTGAAAAAACACAACCACTTGAAAAAATACAACCAACTACTGTGATATATATACATATATATCACATGTATATATATCCCCTGACCTACTATCCCCTTCCCCAGGAGCTATATAGTTATTTTTTTTTTAATCAACTATCAGTTGGTTTTATAGACTTATTATCAGAGGGACTCAGTCCACTTTTCGAAGGCTCTTGAGATATCTGAAGATCAGAATGTTCACATATCAAGGGAGAAAAACATTCCTTTGATGCCTTTCTAGGTCATTCTATATGGCCACCACTGTGTTTGAATCATGAAACTGTGACAAGAGGGGAGAAATAACTCAGAGAGATAAATACTCTGGCTCCTTACATTGTACTTTTCACCACGGAAATGTTTTTATTCCCTCCTTTTTAATGTTTATTTTATCTTTGAGAGAGAACACGAGCAGGGGAGGGGCAGAGAGGAAGTGGAGCATTGGGTCTGAAGCATTCTCCAAGCTGACAGCAGCGAGCCAGAACCCGATGTGGGGCTCAAATTCACAAACCGTGAGATCATGACCCAAGCCAAAGTCAGACAGTCAACCAGTTGAGCCACCTAGGCGCCCCTCACCAGGGAAATGGTTTAAGAAACTTTAAGTATTACAACAGTTGTACCCCCACACGGCATCCATCTACAGATTATAATGATAACCAGACAATTCCTGAGTGATCCAAAGTTCCTGACTTTTTGGTAAAAATGGAGACTTTTTAAAGTTAAATACAACAAAATTCAGACTAACGAGGTATCTTGCATTTAAAAGATACACAACATAAATATGGAGTTGATTAGATACTCTTTTAAGCCATTTCACTAACCAAATATCAGCAACCAAAGATGTAATATAATTCATCTGCTCAAAAAAAAAAAAAAACACAGCTCCATTAATATGGCTGAAGCATAAACCATTAATTCCATGGGGTATTGAATTTATGAAGAGGTACAGATTATGTAAAGGTGGAAAATATGTCCTACTGTGCTTTATTTTGCCTGACATTTGCTTCATCATGAAGTATTTTGATAAACAATAGAAATGGTTAAACCTAATTTCATAAACAACTAACAAAATAAACCATCTTGTTAATTATGAATGTACTATACCAATGTTTTAACATTATAAATAAAAATGAGGGTTTTTTCCCTTCCAAACACAAAACTGGATGAAAAGTAAAAATTTAATTCAACTGGGATTTGGGGGTGATGGACGTTAAATAAACATCTGGATTTTCTTTTAACTAAATGCATTGGTTGCCTTTAAACCACATATAATGAATAGACCTAAACAAGTTTTAAGAATATAGGAAACAGAAGGGTTTATATAAAGATGATTAGAAAGAAATGAGACCCATTTTTCTTGTGTGTTCTAAAAGCTTACTCTGAAAACAATTTAAAAATAAAGATTTTTAAAAATATCTTTAGCATTCAAGGACCATACGTACATCAGGTTTCACATTTCAGCCTCCAGCCAAAAATTGCCCCATGATCTTCAGAAACCAACTTGAACTTGCTAAGCTTCAGGTTTCTTATCTGTAAGATTATAATAGTATCTGCCACATAGGTTTGGGAAGATTAAAAAAGATAATAGATGTAGAGAGTTTGGGCATGCATCTGACACACTGTAAGTGCCTGGTACCTTCTAGCCACTGCCATTGTCATTATCTTTACCATTATCAGCTCCTAGCATTCTATTTGGCTTATTAAAAATTGAATATTTTTACTCAATATCACGCAACTTCCCATCTTATCTTTTTAAGAGTGTGATGATGGTTGGGGCGCCTAGGTGGCTCAGCCGGTTAAGCGTCCGATTTTGGCTCAGGTCATGATCTCACGGTTGGTGGGTTCAAGCCCCGCGTCGGGCTCTGTGCTGACAGCTCAGAGCCTGGAGCCTGCTTCAGATTCTGTGTGTCCTTCTCTCTGCCCCTCCCCTGCTCATGCTCTCTCTCTCTCTCTCTCTCTCAAAAATAAACAAAGCATTAAAAAAAAAGACTATGATGATGGTTTATGATGGGCTTTAGGCAAGTGAACAGGCTATGTGAACAGCCATATGTAAATCTTAAATGCTACTCCTATGTGCAGACAGAAATATTTAGAAGAGGGAAAATATATGGGCAACAGGAGAAAAACAATGATGATATGTGTTAGTAATTTCATATCAAATTAGAAAAAGTTGCCTCATTGTAAACATTCATAGTAGTGAGTGGATGTAGTGTCTGCAAACACGGCATGTATTTTTATGCTCAGCGTCTTGGACTTTTCTTTTTCCATTTACAAAGGAGGAAAGACTAAAAGAATAAATGGTACAATCGGCTTGTTCCCGATTGGGCCACGTTAAGCTCTCAAGAAGAGCCTGCAAGAGGTCTTTGAATCCTTACTCAGTTGTGCAGGTTTATAAATCCTTAGGGATTAGCCGCTCATTGACAACTTAGCCTGGGAAATGTCTTGCATTTGGTACCAGTTCCTGTTAATAAATGTTAAAATACTTATCTATAAAATTCGGTGCTGATTAGATACAAATCCTGAGCAAACTAAAATCCAATTCTAAGAGCAGCTTTCAAGTGGGGAGGTTGTCTATCTGTTTTTATGAAAGCGCAAGGAGAAGCATTGATTGTAAAGCACATTTAAATATAAAGACTCCGCGGAGCATTCAATACTTCCTTATGTGCATTTTCAGTAGGAAAAAAATAGGGCTTTCATGAACAACAATCTCCAACTACTCCATTCCACTCAGAATTCATAATTATGCTTAATCTGCAGCTCCCTTTGGCTCGCTTACAGGTCCTCTTGGCAGGTAGTGAATGCAAAATCATTTTAATGGGGGGTCTTCTGGGAATGGAGCAAAAGTTTTGAGACTTTACCATTTCACAATGGAGTATGGCCAGCTGTTGGACATCCTGAGCCCAGGGCCGCAGATCCCCCCAAGCAGCCATATGCATGGTCAGCTTCAGATCAGCAATCTGGAAAGAAAGAGGCCGCCTCTGAGCAAAGAAGGGCTCCAGCCTGAGAGTGGGAAGCAAGCTAAGGCATGGGATCATCGGCAAGGAAGCCAGGTAGGAAAGCTCTCCTGTGATAGGGCAACGCCATTGTGGGTGTAACCCTGTCGGCTTGCCTATTGGTCAAGGGCTGGCCCTAAGGGAGCATGCTCAGGAGAGTGAGGCCCTGGGAGACAGGAGACGCTTGTCTCCATCAAAGGGCCCATTCAAAGCCACACAGTTTCCACCACCATCCCAGGAGCTGCCCAACCGGCTCCAGTTACTGTCCTATTTGAATACCTTAAAGGTATGGTTACTTACAGATGAACCAGACAGTCTGGGAGCAAAAAAAGAAAGCATTTCTAATTGTGTGTGTGTGTGTGTGTGTGTTACATACCAGCATTTCATTGTATATATGCGTATTTTATTTTATACGTAAAATAAATTTGAAGGGGTCTTAATGTTAGTAATTCGAAAGAAAACGTTTTGTTTTTATCACCATCACTCAGACATTCATCCACTCGTTCATGTAAATATTGTTGAGTGTTTAGGACATTCAATCATATGTCACCTGTTCTTTTTTTTTATTATTTTAAATAAAGCTGTTATCAAGGAAAAATTTCTTTAGCTTTGTTTAAAAAAAACACTCATTCTCAAGCTGCCAGCATTTTACAAAGGCATTCCACATTGTACTTTTATCTTTCTTTCAGAAAAAAATATTTTTAGGCACAAAATATATTATTTTTCACTCCTGATTTTGGTTGTCCCTTAATCCTATATATATCCTATATGTAATCATATATATATATATAGTGTATATACACACATTTATTCCTTAATAAAATTATTTATTAAACACTTGTGATGTGCTGGGCTCTGGACTAAATGCTGAGTATGGGAAAAGGAATAGAACACAGCCAGACCTCGGGAAACCCCCCTGGTAAATGAGAAAGCATGCCTGTCAACAAGTCTGATGCCAGAAGCTGTTAAAGGCTCCAGCATCAGTGTGCATTAGCCATGACAATAACCCAAAAGAAAAATGACCATTCTCACCAATCTATAAGATTCTATAGAATAGATCTCGTGTTATGCTTCAATTTTGAACAAAACTAATATGTGTCTGAATTTGTAGTTAGCATCTCTATTTTATTGTGACCAAGCCTCACCATTAAGTCATTCTTAGTAAGGCTCACAGAGTATTAAATGGCCAATAACTGCACTCCAATTTGGAGCCACAGAGCTCTGGATTGTTCCAAGGGGAAGTCCAGAGAGCATGACTCCAATGTGTGCATTTGTACCTAGAAAACCTGAGGACCTCACAGCAAGAGGGAAGATGTCTAGGATGATTTTCTTGGATCCTTAGGTACCTTTGGATTCTAGGGAGACCCAAGCAGTTCAATATTAATTAAAAGGAGAAGAAGGAAACCTCAGATCACTATAGCTCATTTTAAATCACCCCAGGACACTTATAAATAAAGAACAAGTTGAAAGGAGATCACAATTGAACATTTTTTCATTACAAGGAACATTTATTAAATATTCTTAAGATCTAGAATATTTTTGTAATAATAGCTATCTAGAGGATATACTCCCCCCCCCACACACACACAATGCTGAACAACTGTCACCAATCAGTGGCAGTAAAATCTACTAGAGTGCCTTCTTAGGTGGTGGTTGTTCACCTGTCTCTGGGGCCCTTGTTTGTTTATTCTTTTGTTCAACAAATATTTACTGAGTATCAGTTTTGTGCCAGGCACTGTCCTTGTGGCTTTCAAGAAGTTCACAGTTAAATGGGAGAGTCAAAAGTAATTTGTGTTGAACAAATGTAATATGAACAGTAGAAGAGGTTAAGACAATAAAAGTATAAATAATGCCTATCAGTTTTACTGAATAATAGCAAATCCATTGAATAAAATAAGAATCTAACAGTCCACATTGGCATAAATAAGTAAGGAAAAGGAAAGCCAATCAATAAAACAAAGTGACTCACTTTAGGTAAAACAGAAAAAGGGTAGCAGACAAGTAATTAGCTTCCAACATCAAGAGCAGGGGAGCGTGGTAAATGGGGCCCACCTGGATTCAGGTGTTTCTGCGTTTGCTTTGGACCAGTTCCGAATGTGCAAGATGGTCTTCCATTTGCTCCTACTTCATTCTGCATCTCCAAACTTTCCACTGATTCTACCCTAACGAGTCCGAATGGAGTTCTTGACTGTGGAGTCTCAGGAATCAGAGAACAACTGAGTAGAATCTAAACATTGGCTCAATTTTATACAGGTTTCAAAAAATCTCTATCAAAAATGGAGGTGCTATTATCTACCCTCCATCACTACTTCAAATCTCCATCACTACTTCACTAAGACATGCCCTGATCTTCTCCCCACACGACCTATTATTCAAAAGGATCCAGGCTGCATCATGCTTTTTCATTCCTGAAGTGTCCCCTCTTTGAGGTTCACATTGACCTTAAAAGACTAAGGCTTATTTCTCTCAGTAATGTTGCTACCTGCCTGTTGCCTATTGGAGACTTTCACCATTTCCACTCTCTTCCCTAAGCACAATTCTTACAGTGTAAGAAGGTCTTCACTCACTGCAGTGCTGTTTCCCTGAGGATCCCATTGCATAGCTTGTTTGCCCCACATTCCTGCACTCACTTGGTAACATTGCTGAATCACAAATACTGTTCTTAAAGAGTCAGCAAAACCACAACTTGTCGTATTACCTGTTGCCCTTTGCTTTGGTCTACCCAAGAGCCAGTGTTTCTCTCAACTGCCAGCAGATGCTATCCTGACATCCAGGACTGGGATTCTCTTTGCTTCTCCTGTGCAGTGCTACCGTTTTACTTTTTCTATCTGTTTCCCCCTTCTTGGCCTTCTCAGAAGGTACTTTTCCTTATCAGTGTAGGTAGCTTTTGTAACAATGACTAAAATATTGTAGTACTATATGTACAATGTCATTTGTTCACAACAATACTGATGCAAACGTCTGGGTCCTTCTAATCTCACCTACTGTCATTCTCCCTCTCATCTAACACATATAAACCACACTGGCTTTCTTTATGATCCTTGAACTTGGTCAGACATCGCTTCCTTTGCATCTTGTACTGCTTGGTCTCTCTGTCCCTCCCACCCCACTCCACCCCACCCACAATTCCCAGCTGCCTGCATGACTGCCCACTACTTGTCTTTAGGATCTTAGCTGGAAAGATTTAAAAACTCTTCTTTTTGCAACTGGAAATGTAAAAGATGGGCCTAGAAAACATTTTTTAATGTTTTATTTATTTCTGAGAGAGAGAGCGAGAGCAGGGGAGGGTCAGAGAGAGAGGGAGACACAGAATCTGAAGCAGGCTCCAGGCTCTGAGCTAGCTGTCAGCACAGAGCCTGACACGGGGCTCGAACCCACGAACCCGTGAGATCATGACCTGAGCAAAGTCGGACGGTTAACCGACTGAGCCACCCAGGCGCCCCGGGCCTGGAAAACTTTATGGAGCCAGAAAGTAAGGAAGTACTCAAATGATGAAAACATCTCCCAAAGACACAAGACCTACAATGAAGGAGCTCCTGCTGGCCAAATCTGGGACATTCAGGTCATCAAAATAAATGACAATGGTGAGTTATTATAACCCATTGAGTGATATAAGAATCCCAGAGTCTACATTGATATAAATAAGTAAATAAATAAAGGAGAGGGGGAAGCAAACTAGTAAACATAGAAAAAATGGTATAATTAGAAAATTGCTATTTGGAAATTATCATAATTAGAATTGATTCCGACAAGAATCATAAGAACTATGATTAAAGAACTAGTGAGTGAAAGTTTGAGAAGTAACAGGATATTTACAGAGTATCTCTCTACAAGGTACTTACAATTAAAAATTTTATAGTAAAGAAACATGGTATACACACCTTAACCAAGTGATCAAAATTAACATGATTAGCAATAGACACTATGTGCCTCTTGATATGATGTCCAGCATTGCTTACATGGTATTCCTACCAAAAGTACATAATCTCAGTCTAACCAAGTGGAAACAGAAGGCATTCCATAAAAAGATTGGCTTCTATTCTTTAAAAACATCAAGGTCATGAAATATAGGAGACTGAGAAATTATTCCAAATTAAAGAACACTATAGGGAAATGACAATTAAATGCCACATATGGTCTAGAGTTCTCTTTTGCTAAATGAAAAAAAGTGGAAAATTGATCAAAACTGACTAATACCTATAGATTAGGCAATAATATTATATTAATACTAGTTTCCTGATTTTGGTAATTATGGTGTTGCTTTGTATGGGGGTGCTCTTCCTTTTAAGAAGTTTAAATTTAAGTGTTTACAAATAAAGGGGCATCCTATCTACATTTTACTCTAAAATGAAAAACCAGACAAACATGCTTATACTTACGTGTGTGTGTGTCTGCAAGAGAGAAAAAAAGCAAATGTGCTAAAATATTAATATTGGTGAATCTGGTAAACAGTATTTACTAGTCTTGAAACATTTCTATAGGCCTGAAATTGTATGAAAACAAAAAAAAATTAAAACACACACACACACACACACACACACACACACACACACATACACACACAGTTCCTCCCTGGCCACCCAGTCATTTCATACCATCTATTTTCACTTTCTGTACTTCACCTGTTCATTTGGTTTCACATGGCTCCTGATTCTTGCAATTAGTTTGTCCATACATTTTTTGCCTTCCCTTATTGAATGTAAGCTCGCTGAGGTGAAGAAACTTGCATGTCTTAGATTGGTATAAACTAGAGCTAAAACAGTCCACCTCTGCCTCCAAGTTCCCTTAACTGTCTCATTCTATTTACTTTTGTCATCCTGAGCTAACCCAACCTCATGTCTTACATGGAAAAAGGTAAGAATCTTCTAAGTGTGTCTCTACTTCCATTTTTTTTTCAACCTGGAAAATTTGTGTACTTATTCCCAATAAGGGGTTGTAATTCAGCACTATCTCTTCTTCAAAGAGTATCTGCTTGGCCTCTGAGGGCATCTATATCCATAATTTCTGATCTTTCGAAGAGCATAAAGACACTGAATTGAATTTGGATGCCTAGATTTGCTGTCAAGGCAGTATCTCAGCAAGTAGGAGGCCTCTCCACCACAGGTACTGAATCAGCCTGGTCCTCCTTGGAGCATGCTGTCCTGGAGCACATCATCTAGTGACGCACAGCTGGTGTCCCAGTCTACTTCTGGCTCTGGCCAGGTCACTTCCTCTGTAGCACCTATTTCGCTTCTTCCTCTAGTATAGTTTACATACCAATTAGTAGCAATAGTAATCACTTATTTAAATCAGTTTTTAATAATTCCCTTAAAAATCCAATGGTTTTCCTTTAGATTTAGAATAAAATTCAAAATCTTTACCATGGCTTCCTCTTAGATTTTCTTTTCGGCCATTCTCCCCCTTTCTGGCTCAGAATCACTTAAGTTGCTATTTCCTGTGTCTTGAACAATTTTCCCACATCTCCCCCCAAGCATTTGTGTCCACGCTCAAATGTCCCCTCCAGTATCCTCTTTTATCTATTTTAAAGGGCTTTCCCTTCCCCTCCCCATTAGCTCTTGCCCCTTAATTTGAATCCTTTGAGAGTAAGTTACCCTTTACCTCTAAACACCTTCTTTCTCATTATCATCTGAAATGGTATTTAATTTGTATTTATATGCCTGTTTCTCTCTCCTACGAGACAGTAAGTGTCTTCAGGACAGGAATTTTGTCAGAATGCTCATCAGTTTATTCCCCATTCTAGGCATATATTAGGTGATCAATTAATTTGTACATGATACTGTGGTTTATAAGAAGAATGTGACTTGGTCATTCAGATGTCCAAAATATGTTTCTCATATACGTTTGGTCTTCAACCATTCTTACTGGATCACAGTTCCCAAGACCCTGGGAATTTGCTGAGCAGTGAGAGCAATGAGAGAATCTTTCGTTATAATATTTGGTTTCTTGTCCTCAGTTCCTGAAAACCTCCAAAGCCATAGAAGTGCAATGGGTGTCTTGCTTTCCTAACAAGCCCCTTTCACCACAACTGGGTTTATGTTACTGAGATGACTGTTGGAAAACACTGAAGAATGGGGGACACTTACCACACACCATAAGTATGGTCACAACCATAAGTAGAAGGTTAGAGCTTTCAGTCCTACCCTCTGATTTCCAAGGAGGAGAAAGGGGTTGGAGGCTGAACCAATCACCAACAGCCAATGATTTAATCACCTGTGCCTATGTAATGAAGCCTCCATAAAAACCCAAAAAAGAGAAGAAGCAGAACATTTCCAGGTGGCCCTGTACCAGGCCCCAAGCTCCCTGAGGACAGAGGCTCCTTTGTTCCGCATCTTGCCCTGCGTATCTCTTTATGTGGTTATTGATTTGTATCCTTTAATGTCCTTTGTAATAAATCAGTAATCTAGGGAGTAAAGGGGTGTTTCTGAATTGTATGAGCTATTCTAGCCAATTAGTAGAACTCCAGGAGGGGGTCATGAGAACCTCTGGTTTATAGCCAGTTGGCAAGAACCACATGAAACAGCTTGGGCTTGTGATTGGCATCTGAAGTACAGGGTAGTCTGAGAGGACGGAGCCTTTAACCTATGGAATCTGATGCTAATCTTTGGGTAGATAGTGTCAGAATGGAGTTGAATTCTCAGACACCCCACTGGTGTCCAAGAATTGCTTGTTGGTGTAGGGAATCCTCTGCCCATCCCATATATATTGGAATGGGGTCCAGAAACTTAATTTATTGCATTAAATAAATCGATATTTAATGCTTTCAGTAAATGGTAAACATAATAAGAGGAGGCTTATAAATAAATATATGTTTTCTGTTTTAGTAAAGCATTTTTTATATTCATCATAGTTGAACCCAGATTTTTTAATTAGTGGGCTATAAATTTATTAATGGTGATCAACTCTTCTATGAGTTCTGCCCTAGTCCTATAATTGTGGGGTCACACTAGGTTGTCAGGACCCATGGGGACCCCAAATCTATAGGTTTTGTTTGGTCAGAACTACCACCCTGTACCAGTCAACCTGGGGTCAGACCAGCAAGTGATGGCTGCCTCAGCTCTGTAGTTTCCACTAACGCTCCGGGGTCTCTCAGAGTGTTCTTGGCATTCTGTAAGAGGATTGTTATTTTTGTCTTCATGGTTTGGGAGGGCAAAAGTTGTTTCTGAGAGAAGCATCACAGTGACATGACTTTCTTAGAAGACGGCAGATCCCATGATCATCTTTCTCAATTAACTCTTTCAATAACCTTTCCCACGTTGGTGAGGGTAGGACAAAACGTGTGCTTAATATTCAAAAGACATGGCTTATAGTCAAACTGCCGCAATATTAGAGGGGGGGAAATGTAAACCAGCAGCACCTTAATTCCTTCCTGCCTTATTACTTCACTTTATGTACAACGTATATCCAGATCTCACAGTCCTGCTGATGATCAGGCAAATATACAATTACCTAAGGAGTCAGGATCTTACTGGAAAGAGTCCAGTTGTAGAGTCAGGCAGATTTGGTTTCTAACTGTAGTTCTACTACTGTCCAGGTGACCTTGGATGAGTGACTTAATCTCAATGGTCTTTTGAGTTTTCAGAGATTCTAGCATCTGCCTCAGATGGATTTGGGGAGGATTAGAAGAGGAAACAGATGTATGCCACTCAGCATGGAGTCTGACATATAGTCATCACCCATTGCTTAGAACATGTCTACTGCATTAGCCCAGCATGTAGTAAGAACTTGATAAACAGTTGTGGGTGAACGGGGAAATGAATGTCTACAAAAGGTGAATTGTATGTGTCTTCCCCTTGCCACTCTTCAGACCCATTCTATTTCCTAAATCCTCACGATAGTCACAATAATGTATTTTAAAATTCATTAGTATGAATGATTTAAAATTGCATGAATTTTACTCACATTCATTGCCCGAAAGGTTTTAGAGGTAGATTGGCTTATAGAGATAAAACAAACAAAATCCAAAAAGAAAATGAGATATTTCTACACAGTTCTGTTAGCAAAAACCTCGGTTCAACTGGAAAGACCAATTCCCTGGCATATGGCTCTTCCAAGGGGGATAAAAAGAAACTAATCCACTATTAAATTAAAATGAGATTTCCAATCAATGTGTAAATCTGGGACCATCCATCACAGTCACTTATTTTACTGAGTTGTTTGATGTCTGAAGACAACTTGCGTAAACTGAACTGATACAGCAGGCCATTACACCAACTAACAAAAACAATAATTCTTCCTAACCCCACTGTTTATGGCAGAGACTTATGGATTTTCCCTGAAAATTATGTTTACTTCTTTAACCCAGCCAAACGGTTAGATTACATTTTCATTTTTTGCAGTTAGGTGTAGCAATTAACTGAACTCTAGCCAATGGGAAATGGAGAGAAATGAAAGACATCTCCTTCAGTTGGGGTCCATAGCACCACTACTCACCTTCTATTTTTCCTTTCTTCCCTCTACTAGAATGGACACAACCTCAGAGTGACCTTAGAGCTTCACATCAATGGCTATATTCCTGTAAGCCTGAGTTTCTGAATGACTTCATGGAAACGTGCCATTATACCAACTCATTCATTTCCCCCATTTAATGAAAAAAAAAACAACAACAACTATTGTATTGAGTATTTATACATTTAGGGATCAGTCTGTCATAGAAGATATCCTGACATTGCAAAGAAGCCACCTTTCCCCATCAATCATCCCTACAGAAACGAAAGAATTGTAAAATCCACCAATGTCAAAGTGGGTACTCAACACATACATAATCTTTAAGTTGTCTTAATCTGAGAATTCCTTACCCTTAAAACATTTTCAGACTAATTATAGGAGTTTACCACTACTGTTTGTTTTGTTCCCTCACATTTCATAGTGGCTCGATATATCCTGCACTCAACCTTACTTTAGCTAATGCTGAAATAAGTGATATTTATCTTCATTTCCACATTTCTATTATAGATCTTTAATCATAAAACAGAGTTACTTCTTTAAAAATGTTGCATGCAATACACATTTGAAAAACTTGCATTTGCTTTGTTTATTCTATGTGATGGACTACTTGAAGACAGGATCAAAGTCTCTTATCTACTGTACCAGAACATGGTACAAGGCCTAGCATGTAGAGGGCACTCTGTAAACATCACATTCCTTGCAATTAGAGAAACACAACCATGGAAAATACATTTTTATATTAACTCAAAGTTTCTATGCTTTTGTCAGTCAGTGTGTATATACGTTTGCACAGCAACAATGTAGGCTGTTTAATAAATGGGACAGTGGAAAAGAAATAAAAGAAATGATCTCTGTTTTAATGGGTTCCAAGAAAGGCACAAGATAACAGTGGTACCAAGTTGGAGAATGTGACCCCAGCAAGGGGGTTCTGCTGAACTCAGAAGTCCTCTGGTTTGTGCCTGGTCCATTTGCACACCTTGCTAGTTCTGGGGCTGTTCTGAAAGGCTATTTTAAGACTCAGCAGCCTAGAAGTCTTTTTTTTTTTTTTTTTAAGAAGCTTTCCTAAGCCTTTTTGTTACACAAAGAAAAAGCTGTTTCTCCAAAAATAAAGAGTTGCTGAAAGCCAGAAGCTTTTGATTTAACGGAAAACTCCAAACTCATCGATTTTAATCACACTAAGTTGGGAGATCTCAGGATCTTAGATTTTGTACATTTCTTAACATCCAGTGTTTTGGAGAATATTTAATTAAATCAGCTAACCTGAAAAAAAATAGAGTCAAGGAGAAAATACAGAGAAATATCTTAAGGCTTACATAGAGGATTCTTTTATTCATTGCAAACTCTGTAGGTTCATGGGTCTATAATCCAAGAAAAATTAGTTCATTCATCTTTACCTATATTCATAGATGTGCCTCTCATATATTTACCTGCCTACACTAATTTGTAAATGTCAATCAACTTTTAAAACCTTGATTGTCTATAATGATGTTGGTGAGGTCAGCCAGCCACGTTAGAAAATCCTTCTAAAAATCATCATATTTCCTTCAGTGTCAATGTTGTCCACCTAAATGGAATCTTGTGTCCAAAATTGTATTTCCTTGCTTGCTACAAGTCAATATGAGGGGCATCGTACTAGTTATGAAAACAATATTCACTTAAATACCGCATGAAAGTCTTCAGCTAAAAGAAATGACCAATTTTAATCCCTAAAGAGTTGCAAATTTGTTTAAAGTTTTCTCATCCTTCTTGGCAGTTTTAG
Organism: Crocuta crocuta; assembly: GCF_008692635.1. Lineage (NCBI taxonomy): Eukaryota > Metazoa > Chordata > Mammalia > Carnivora > Hyaenidae > Crocuta > Crocuta crocuta. Next base: position 6,488,737 of record NW_027536464.1, read on the forward strand.
TAATTTTGTTCCTCTTCAGAAAAAAAATTTGTGCTACCATTTGAAATTTGTAAAATATTCTGAGTATTGTTCAGGAGCTCAAACTTGACTACAAAGGAGCTCAAACTTGGCTACAAAGGACCTACACATCTACCCCAAGTGTATGAATTAATGACCACACATTAGAATGACAACATTTCCAGTCAGCTTTCAAAAGTAAAGATTATCACACATAATCTTTTATAAGTAAATTCATTTAAAAAAAATTTTTTTAATGTTTTATTTATTTCTAGGGGAGAGAGAGAGAGAGAGAGCAGGGGAGGGTCAGAGAGAGAGGGAGTCACAGACTCTGAAACAGGCTCCAGGCTCTGAGCTGGCAGTCAGCACAGAGCCCGACGCGGGGCTCGAACCCACGAACCGCGAGATCATGACCTAAGCGAAAGTCGGACGCACAACCGACTAAGCCACCCAGGTGCCCCAAGTAAATTCATTTTTAAAATTTTTTGTTTGAAAAGTTTTAAACTTTATTTGTTTTTTAATTCAAGAACAAATACCAGTGCATAACTAAAAAACTAAAATGGGTTTTCAAAGTTGTTGAAGGAAACATTTTATTCCTACTCTATTTCTAATTTAGTTTCCCCACCTTCCAAGTACCCACTATTATTCATTTCTTGCATATCCCTCCAGACTTTGCTTATGCATCTACAAACAGATACCAAATAACTATTATGATTTCTGCATTTTTGACATAAATGGTCCCAAGATCTATACACTCCTCCATGTCCTCCTTCTTATCCTTAGTAAAGAAAATCCTGTGAATGTTGCTCACACTGCCTCCAAATGTCTCCTCCAGATATCTTTAATAAGAATATTATTTGGAGAAGAAGAGAGCTGTGAAAGATGAACACATAATAAAAGGCAAAGACATGGCGCTCCTGGGTGGCTCAGTCAGTTAAGCGTCCGACTTCGGCTCAGGTCACGATCTCAGTTCCTGAGTTCGAGCTCTGTCTGCCTTGGGCTCTCTGCTATCAGTGCAGAGCCCGTCTGAGATCTTCTGTTCTCCTTCTCTCTACCCCTCCCTCCCTCACGCTCTTTCAGTCTCTCAAAAATAAATAAGCTTCAAAAAAAAAAAAAAAAGGCCGTCACTAAAGTGAACAAAAAAGTAATTGCAGAACAGAGGAGAAAAATGGCAACAAGGAAGTTCCTCCACCAGCTGCTGACCAGCTGCTGACTAACCCTGAACGAGTCGTTGACCTTAGGGTCACTTGTAAAGTTAAAGTGAAAACAAGAAGCATGTTTTTTAAAAGTCACTCAACAAATATTGAACAGGCACTTTCCTACTGTGCACCAGCCCATGCTGAGGAAGACAGAAGTAGACTAAATGGAAAACCCTCTTCTTAGGGAGCTTGTATTCCAGGGGGAGGAGCTGAGTACTCGGGTGGTGAGGGAAGTTCAAGAGTGGAGACAATACTCTAGCTGGTTCATGAGGAGACACATGGGGTGAAAACATCTGGTGACAAGAACCATGAATATTAAGGAGACAAATAAACATGGTGGAAGTGCTTAGGCAACTCTCTACGTCTTATAGGGTCTTGTGGTTCATGGCAAGGAGCTGGGTTCTTTTTTTTTTTTTTTAATGTGATAGAAGATGCATGAAAGTTTTTAAAGAGGGAAACAACATGTTCTTCTTTCTTCTACCATGGTGTTTGTAAGTGAACTCATCATTCCAACACTTTCGGTGACTGATTTCTTGTTTGTGGAAGATTTGTGTGTGGAGATAGGAAAAGAAATCTAACTGTCATCCCCTTTCTGGTGGGGATCCCTCTGCTTGTTTTATAAAATGCTGGGATCAAATGGCATTTGAATCTTGGCATCTGCTATAATCAGTCTTTTTTACTAAAAGGAGTAACTCTCCTCTTCAGTTTTTTTTTTTTCTTCAAGTTTTTATTTAAATTCTAGTTAGCTAACATACAGTGGAATATTAGTTTCAGGAGTAGAATTTAGTGATTCATTGCTTACATACAACACCCAGTGCTCCTCACAGCCAAGTGTCCTCCTTAGTACCCATCCCCCATTTAACCCATCCCCCCACCCATCTCCTCTCTGTCTTTCAGTTATTTCAGAGAGGAAAAATTAAAGAAGTAAAATTGTGGATCAACACAAATGTTTAATAAGTCCGTGTCTTATTTCCTACCTATTTTTGTGGCCATAAGAAAAGTCAGTAATTCTCTAAGAATCAAGAGTCATGTTACTGAACAAGATCTCTTCAGAGAATCTAAACTCTTCTTTATTACTACATATCTCAGCAGAGAAAATATTTCCATGAAATAAAATGTATGTGTTTAAAATTCTTTACTGCTAGTAAAGGATGATTTTCAGTTTGCTGATAAGATATACACCACTGGAATATGTTATCATGTTGATAACAAGGATTTGGTTTCATACCTATGTCTGGAGTTACAGAGAACATTATAACATCCAGAGCAAAACGAAGTGGAGGCATGAATTCACCAAGACAGCAAGAGAAAATTCAAGGAATTTCCTAATAATAGGAGGTATTATGTATCATCTGTGAATTTCTATTAATTTGATGAGGATAAAATTACTTTCTGCCAACAGTTTAGGAACTAGAAGCACTAAAATGATTTAGGAATTATATATATGTGCACATATGCTATATATATGTATATAATATGTATATTATATATGGGTGTATATATTTATATATATAGTCTTATGTATTGTTCAGAATATAAGATTATATCTTTAGGTAGAAGATAAATTGAATATAATGCATCATTCATATAGCAGCATGATAGTGTAGAGAGAGAAACCAATAACGTTCCTGACATCTGTAAAGTTATATATGTGTTCATTGATTGGCTACTATTTACCAAGCACCTCATAGGCCTATGCAGTGTAGGAGGCACTGGGACACAGGGCAAATGAAACAACCAAGGTCCCTATCATCACTCCATGTAGTTTACATTCCAGCAAAGCCATATGCTACTTATTCTTCGTGTGAACTACACATGCAAATTTATCCTGTATTTCTTTTACTTCCATACTTGAACATATTTTAAAAAAATAGTAGTCATCATTCTATCCAACTTTAGTTAATGGGCTAAAATCTTTTAAGATCAAAAATAAGTGTAGGCTTATAATAAATAGTTTACAAATATTTTTTAATAGAATAGTTAAATCTTTCTAAAGTATCTAATAATGTCTCTGCAACAAGTGTGGTAAATCTGAAATATCTTCAGCCTTTTTTCCCTTCTCTTTCATTTATTTTTAATATATATGCTATATACTTTATATGCTATATGTTACATATATAATATTTTATATTATATTGTTATTTTGAAATAAAATTATTTAAAAATATACTATAAATTGGG
>NW_027536464.1:6492156-6526919 GCF_008692635.1 Crocuta crocuta
GCTCTGTGCTGACTGCCAGCTCAGAGCCTGGAGCCTGTTTCAGTCTGTGACTCCCTCTCTCTCCGACCCTCCCCTGCTCATGCTGTCTCTCTCTCTCTCTCTCTCAGAAATAAATAAAAAAAACATTAAAAAAAATAAAAATATACTATAAATTAAATATATAATTATATATTATAATTGATTATAATATAATTATTTTAAAGTATATATATTTACATAAAACAAGATAATCACTGTTTTTATACCAAGTATGGAAAGCATAAAATTGAATCTCTAAAGACAAGCTCTGTGTTCATGGGTTTGTTGCAGTTCTAGAATCATATTAGAAAATTGGAGGGTTATTTATTTATTTTGGTAATATCTTTGTGTTCACTATTCTTTTCTACTGTCCCCCTTTTCCCAATGGTGGGATAAGAGAGAGAGGAGATCCAAAAGCTGTTTTGTTTGTTTAAAGAAAAAAATACTCATCGTTCCCCATAATAATGAATTTTCTGGCCTCAGTCTAGATTACCCTATAAACAAAATGGTCAACTGGTTCCAACTGGTAGGATCTCTCTCTGGCCCCTGGGTTGGATCTCAATGTCACTTTATCAAAACTCCCCAAACCAAACCTTGTTGACCTGTAATAGGAGGTGGTCCCAGGTCATCACCGCCCTCAAGCCCATCTCAAGTCCCTGTTAGAAGTGCAGAGTCTCAGAGTCAAATTCCCATTTCCTATGCTACTTGATGGCATACTGAAGATACATAGAAATACAGGGGAAAAGGCAGGCTGACTTTTCCTCAGAACAGTTGAAACACCTAAATATATGACACAAATCAGTATTGGCACCATAGAGAGTCACCTGACTGGAGGCTTCTCCTACATGCAAATCAGAAATGGAATGCTTAATCAGAGGCATGTCTTCATTTGAAAACTTTCCCAGATGACCTCCAAATGGGCTGGGGATAATGAAACAGCAATCCTCTTTGGTAATGCGACAAGGTCAAGTCTTAACAGGATTGGGAGAACAAGGGAAGAGAAAGCCATTAGAAGCTGTAACTGTGTACTCTATCAAACCAGATTCCTGGAATAAAGCAGTGTGTGTATAAGTATCGGTAACTATCAACTATGCATGTAGAACACTTTCATTCCTCTCCCTGTCTCTACGCTAGAAAAACACTTCCCTTCGCAGGCTAAAAATGTCTCTTAGTCCATTCATATATTTGAGATTTTGCTCTGCAAAGCAGAAAGAAGAGGGGAAGTTTGGGAACGGGGAGTTAGGAGGACAGGGAAGAGTTCTGGCTCTGTCTTCCACTGTGTCCAGCTGAATCAGTTGGACCCACTATGGTGAAGGAGCATTAGAGGTCAAAGCTGAGACTTCATGTGGAGCAAGGCATTGGGTAAGCTCCTACAAGGCCTTTGACCAGAGTGAGGAGGAGCATAAACCTCCCCAACCCTACACATATCACAGTACTTGGAGTTTGCAAGCTTTCTAGGCATCCAGGGACCACTGGGGTTACCAGGGGCCATGAGAATTGCCCAAGATTTGCCTATGTAGTATGGACAGAGATGGGCACATGAAAGACTGAGCCAGAGATATCGCTAAAGTCAAGTTTGTGACAATCTCTGCAAACAGACCATCTTGTGGGCTCCTGTGAGGCATTCCTTTAAATGCTCCCCGAAATAAGAGAGTCAGCTTTGCATTTGAGGGTGTGTCTGAAGTCTACTACTAGGGAGATTGACCTGTCAAGCCAGTAGATATTCTGGGATAAGAGGTGGTACATAAAGGTGAGTGTGAACTCCCACAAAGGACTTTGGACTTAATGAATATCAGACCGTTCTTTGAGAATTAACTAAAAAACCCACCGAGAGAGTATCATAGGGCAGACCTGAAAAGTCACTTAAAAAACTATAAATAGGCTCCCGGCGAAAATCCATCTCTTTGCTGCTGCTTACTTGCTTGGCTCATTGTCGTCTTCTAGCAACAGAACCAATGCATCCTCTGTTACCATTTTCACATCTTTTCTTCTCTGCTTCTGCTGCCATATAACCTTCTCTTTTCTGACCCTCTTGCTTCCTTTAATAGAGAACCTCTGAGTATATTACATCCACTTAGATAGTCCAGGGTAATCTCCACATCTCAAGATTCTTCAGTTAATCACATCTGTCAAGTACCTTTTGCCATGTCAGGTAGGGTATTCACAGAGTCTGGGGATTAAGACATGGACATTTTTGGTGGTCAATTATTCCTATCATAAGGCGATGAAAGAAGAGGGGAAAACTTGGCGGAGCTCCAAGAAATCAGATCAACTCAAATGGAGGTCTAGTCAGACCAGTGGGCTTGACCTGACTGTAGGAACAAACACACCATGCTGTTTTTTTTCTCATCATTAATGTCTTCTAGATCTGATCCAAGTTCATTTGCAATCTCCTGTGGATTCTAACTTTTCCTACCTGGACAGAATGCAAGAGGCAGGCTGATACCCATAGAGGGCACATGTGACAGCTACAGTTCTCATTGTGAAATACTGCACTGGCATCTGGGTGCCCACCAGAACTTTCGTAGCTTGAGAATTAAGGGTAAATATAATATTGATCATACTCATGTATTAAATATACCTACTCAGGCCAGGCGCTGTGCTAAACAAGTATAGTAAAACCTTGGATTGCAAATAACTTTTTCTGTGAATGTTTCCACAAGATGAGCAAACTTTTCTAATTGTCACTTGATAAACAAGCGATGTCTTGTAATATGAGTAGTCATGAGGCCCAATGTCACATGATCACAACTGAACCGATGGTTCTTGAAATTCACTTCGATATACAAGTGCTTTGGGTTACAAGCATGTTTCTGGAGCAAATTATGCTTGCAAATTAAGGTTTTAGCACATATACATTTGTTTATTGAATTCTGACAATAGCCCTGGAGGTACTCAAATTTTGCTACAACTTTTTTCCAAAATTCTATTTGCATACTATCCATATATTACTCCAGATAAACAGTGTTAAGTCCATTTCTAGCCAGGTCACTTTAAGGTCCTTACTGAGATTTCTCCATCTGGATACATCTGTTTGGCTCACAAAAGGAGAAAACCCATGCCGTGTTAAAGGTTGAAGGAAACACCACTTTACTAATTAGGAGAGAATCCTAGCATGAGAGGTGATTTGGACAAGTTTGTTACTCTAAACAGATTTAAAACTTATGACCCCCTTGTCTCATTCTTCCTTATTTTAGCATGTTGCCTGCCAACCTGATCTAGGTGTAGAATCAGGTATCTTCTTTTTCTGGGCAGAACTAAATTTCCCCCAGCTTCAGCATCAAGTTACTTATCTGTTTGCTTATTTCTTATATGGAAATCTGACTTAGGGTTTCATATACTGGCTCATGACATTAATTAAATATGGTCATGAAGGTCTAAGACAAACTATCAAAATTGATATTGGAAACTGTGGCAAATGAGCAAGTTAAGAGAGGAAAAACTTGAGAAAGTGCTTTAATTAGTGTTGAAAGCAGTGCTTGAAAGACAATCCCCAGGGGAAATAAACCCGGATAAACTAGGGGCGCCTGGGTGGCTCAGTTGGTTAAGCACCTGACTTTGGCTCATATCATGATCTCACGATTCATGAGTTCGAGCCTCACGTCAGGCTCTGTGTTGACAGTTCAGAGCCCGGAGCCTGCTTCAGATTTTGTCTCTCTTATCCCATCCCCTTCCCCTGCTTGTACTCTGTCTCTCTCTCTCTCAAAAATTAATAAACATTAAAAATAAAGAAACCTAGGTGAACTAGACTTGCATTTGACCTCAGGCGTTTTTATATTCTCAAAGAACAGTGTACCAAAAGGTTGTTTTTGTTTTTTGAATATTGGCAAACATTAACTTGAAAAGACAATTATATAAGGGAAGAGACATGATAATTGCAGGCAAACAGGCCTTTACCTTTTCCTGATGTTTAAGAGCAAGGTGATTTTTGGTGATATTCTAATACCGTGTATTGGGGCAGATGGTAGCTACACTCATAATGAACACAGCCTAATGTATAAACTTGTTGAGTCACTATGTTGTATACCTGAAATTAATGTACCATTGCATGTCAACTATATTGAAAGAAAAACAACAGCAAAGCTACTTAAAATAAATTTCTTGTTTTATAAAAAGGAACAAATGCTTCCCCGGGCCACCAGTAGCATAGTTCCAAGGGGCTTCATCATTATCTGAGCCAGCCACCGCGACAGCACAGAGCCTCATTCGATGTGACAATTCTATTTGGTCATCTCAATGATGATAGGGTTAAAGGTTTAGTACTGCAGAGCATCTGGCACCAGGTGCAGGCTCAGTAAGTTTTAATTACTTTCCCTTCTTACAATGATTGAAGATAAGTGAGAAATATAAGCTTCATGGAGACAAGAAGCTTTTCAATTTTGTTCACTTCTTTTGCTCCAGGGTCTACAACATCTATCAGTATTTGGCATATAAGAAATCAGAACAGGAGATCTTTGTATATTATTGTTTAATGATTTTTTTAATTTTATTTTTAATGGTTTTATTTATTTCTGAAAGAGAGAGACAGCATGAACAGGGGAGGGTCAGAGAGAGAGGGAAACACAGAATCCAAAACAGGCTCCGGGCTCTGAGCTAGCCGTCAGCACAGAGATTGACACAGGGCTCGAACCCACAGACACTGAGATCATGACCTGAGCCGAAGTCAGACACTTAACTGACTGAGACACCCAGGTGTTCCTAATGATTTTTTTTTTTAATGAGAGCATACATGGTTCTGGAAGAAAATTATCTGCACGTGATTAACAAGATACATTCTGCCCTTACTATATAACACTGTTCATGACAACATAGAAGAGATCAGACATGAAATGTTTCTTGTGATATTTTCTGTCACAGAAGTAAATCTAAAATCACAGGCATGGTTCCTTAGGACTGATTCTTCTTTCTAGACTGGGACCAGCAAGCTATGGCCCACTGCCTGTTTTCATACAGCCTAAGAGGGAAGAAGTTTTTGTTTGTTTGTTTGTTTGTTTGTTTGGTGTGTGTGTGTGTGTGTGTGTGTTTTACATTTTGAAATGGTCAAAAAAAAATCAGAGTAAGAATAATATGTGAAATATACATGAAATTCAATGATCAGGCTTCATAAATAATTTTTTTGGACACACAGCTATACCCATTCGTTTATATATCATCTGTGTCTGCTTTCATGCCATGGTGGCAAAGTTGAGCATTTGGGAAAGAGACTCTACCACCTGGAAAGCCTAAAGTGTTTACTTTTTGGCCTTTTCCACAATAGGTTTGTGGACCCCTGTCCTAGACAACATATTTGCAGTATTTATAGGGGTTCAATTAAAGGACTATGGAGAGCATTTGGAGAGCATGTCAGACAGCTGGTATTAGTGACAAGAGGTCAGTATTTCTATCTATAATAGAACTTCTCTAGTACCTTCATAATGTTGTATACAGAGTATCTATATTTACATGGTCACATAGTAAAACACTATTTGATATAAGACAGACACCAAAGGAAGGAACTGATGCTTTGACTCCAAACCAGTGGTTCTTAATATTTTTACAATAACCTCTCTTGCGGGCTGAACTGTGTACTCTAAAATTCATATGTTGAAGCCCTAATCCCGCACATCTCAGAATATTAATGTATTTGTAAATAAGGACTTTAAGGAGGTAATTAAAGGGTGCCTGCGTGGCTCAGTCAGTGAGTGTCTGACTCTTGATTTCAGCTCAAGTCATGATTCCAGGGTCATGGGATTAAGCCCTGAGTTGGACTCCATGCTCAGCATGGAGGCTGCCTGAGATTCTCTCTCTGTCTTCCTCTTCCCCTCTCCCTTGCTCCTGTGCTGTCTCTTTATCTTAAAAAAAAAAAAAAGAAAAAAAAAGAAAGAAATTAAACATTAAAAAATTTTCAGGAGTGCCTGGGTAGCTCAGTCAGTTAAGCCTCCAACTTTGGCTTAAGTCATGATCTCACGTCATGGGGTGGAGCCTTGCATTGGGCTCTATGCTGACATCTCAGAGCCTGGGGCCTGCTTCAGATTCTGTGTCTCCCTCTCTCTCTGCCCCTCCCCCACTCGCACTATCTCTCTCCCAAAAAATAAATAAACATTAAAATATTTTTTAATTTTTTAAAAATTAAAGAAAAATAGAGGTAATTAAGGTTAAATGGAATCATATGGGTGGGCCCTAACCTAATCTGACTGGTTATCCTTATAAAAAGAAATTTGGACATACAAAGATATACAGAGTTTACAGTCACACAGGATAAAGAGCATGTGAAGAGGCAGCAAGAGGCAAACCAAGCACAGAATGGCAACTTTGCCAACACCTTGATCTTGGACGTCCAGCCTCCAGAACTGAGACAATATAAATTCCTATTGTTAAAGCCACTCAGTCTGTGGTTATGCTGTTATGACCCTCACAAATGCATACACTATTATCCCCCACACAAAATGGGGCACATGACTTTTAGAAGTGGGTTTGGTCTTGAAAACCACATATTCTTGGGCTCGTCCATGAAGAACTTTTCCGAGAACGATTCTTTGTTATCATTATTTGACATTAACCTTACCCACCTTGAGGTTGGCAACTACTTCTTGAACAGATGTTTGTAAGTTCTGGCAAAGGAGGACTGCAGCTTATAAAACTTGTTTGAAAAACAAATTTCTATTATTCTTTCCTTGAGCAGCCTCAAGAAGCCTGTGCCTACAGAAGCAAGTGAACTGGTCAGGCCAGTCTAATCAACCCTGAGATAAATGACAGACAGATGTCTCAGCCAGATCACCCTAACCTTGTATGGTGTTCTTGTATGGAGAACTTTGTAGGGTGTTCTTTTTGTACTTATTAACTGTCCCATTCCGTACTTTCAATGGATCGTGTCTGTTAGCTTATGTGGCAAACAAACAAACAAATCTCTCCTTCTCCCACCCCACCAAGTCTGCCAGCTTTTCATGAACTCCTTAACCTCACCCCGGAAAAACTGGCAGTTGTTTAGGTCAGCTACTAGCCTAAAATAAAGTCTACCTAGCTCTTCAGCTAGCTCTTGGACATTCTGATTTTTTTTTCACTTTAGCTAAGTTTTTCTTTTTTTCATTTGTTCATGATAGAGTAGGCAGTTAGTTAGACATGAGCTGGAGGCAAGGATGGTGATAAATGGGTTATATGTTAGAAGCCTGGGCGTACAACATCCTGATTTTGTGGCTTCCAATACCCCTCAACAACCTGGCCTCGTGGCTTCCAAGACCCAAGAGCTAACAGACTAAGAGCCACAGTTCCAAAACACACATTCTCCTCTTCCACCCCCATCTCAGGGTAACGTCTACACTCATGATAACACATTTGCATTGAGGTTTTAACCCTACCCTGTGGCAGAAGCTGTCGTGATGATTCCAGTGCAAACCTTGTAGGGTCAAAAACTACTCCTCCCAACCTGTGATAGGAGTCCCCCAGATGTTTAGAAGCAGCCTTCGTTAGCAACCTCCCTGTCTAAGATCTAAGATCTGGCTCCCCCGACCCTCACAGAAAAGAAGTGACTCCTTTAGCCTCAGGGCAGTGGTTACCTCTGGGCTTTTCCATCTCGAGAGTGTGCTGTCCTTTATAAATGGCATTGTGCTTGTTACTTTCCCTCTGACTGGCTTTATTTGATTGTAGATCCTCAAATAAATCTTTCAGGAATCCAAGAACTGAGACCTCCATTCACACAGCACAGACGTGCCCACTGGTAACATTTATTTACCTTGTTTGTTTTGTAAACTCCCCTCAAAAAGAGCATGGTGCTCCAATGCTTCCTGTGGCTGCGGGACTTTTATTTGCCTGTCGGAATGTAAGAGTCTCTCACTTATGCTTGGCAGCGAAGCAGCTGGTGCTTTCTTCTTGTCTTTATGCGCCACCCCCCACTCTTCCTTTTTGATCAACGGTAACCTGGACTCCTTTACAAATTTCTACTCCTGAATATTTTATCACTAGCTTTGATCGAAGTTCTTTTGATGTAGATTTTTATAATGTAATCTATCCTTGGCTTATTGTATGTTTTTATCACAATTTGAAAGAAGTCTTTTTATGCAGGGCTTGACGGTAGCCACTCTATTTTACTGTCAATTTTTACTTCACATATGAAATGCTAGAGGAAATGTCGTCTCCATTCTGAAAAGTCTCACTAGAGAGGAGTTAGCAAATACTTTTACTATATGATATTGTAATGTAAGCTTCAGCAAACTTCTGGATCTCTCAAACTTGGCTAAAAATAACTCAACATCATTTCTGTGCTTAAGATATTCAAATTGAGGAGGAGTAAAGCTTGCTAGTTAGAAACAGGTAACCTGGAAGCAAACTGTATGGACTCCTATCCCTGTTCCCTGGGGCTTAACTATATGACCCTGAGTAAGTTCCTTAAATACTCAGTTTCCTCATCTGTATCATGCACATAATCTCTGTGTCTACCTTGTAAAGTTATTATGAGTAGTATATTTATTAACATAAGGACTAGAATATAGCCTGGCACGGAGTAAGTGCTATGCAAGGCTTTGCTGTGACCAAATCTTGCACGTTATTTTTGCTTATACAGAAGAGCATTATTGCATCCCTATAGCTCAAAGCTGGCATTCTTGCCATGCATCTCTGTTCCTGGGGAGATGGTATCAGTTAAAGTTGCTTACATGGGTCTATATTGTCCTGAATGTGGTAGAATCCAAGAGGAAACAGTTTTATTCTGAATTTGACTAAAATGAATTACATAAAAAGGCTCCAACATATTTGGATGATCCTGTTCTAGAACATTCAAAGTACATGACAGTCCTAGAAATCTGGGAAATTGCCTGCCATTTGGCCATTTTGCAAAGATGGGTGGCTAGGCTCCATTTCCTGTTGGTATGAACCAGTTGGAAATTCTTATGTTGTGTTTTTGTGCACTTTAAGATGCCTAATCAATAGGTTTATGGATCTCTGAGGGGGGATTATCTTCATCAAGCAACATTTTGAAAAGGTGACAAGAAGGAGTAGTAAACTTAAAATAACATGGTTCCCTAGCTGCATTAATTAGGTGGCTGTGAGCAATGTATTCCTCCTCTTTTTGATTTATTCCTCCTAGAGTGGTGATTTTGTATATATATATATAAAAACAAGACTGCTTCCTCACTATTCACAAATATTTTCTAGGTAGCTCAAAGGAAAAAAACTGAATGAAGCCTTCAGAGACAATGAAATGAACCCTTAAAATGAATGTAGAGGATTCCTGAACTCATACTGAACTCATGATCTAACTATTTATAAGGATTTTTTAAGACTAGGTCAAATGTCACAATTGAAATAGAATCTAGTCCAAAATATTTCCACTATATTATTAAACTTTTTATATTTTATATTCTTTAAGCTGTCTTCGTGGCTCCACCATACAACTGAAAAGGAAACTTCAATTTTAAGGAGACATATTTCTTTGTTATACATTGTATATACCTTGTTTGAACAATTTTGTCATGAAGGGAAGCAATTGTTTTGGTGTTGGTTTGAAACGTGTGAGAAGGAAAAAGTGGAATTGTGGTCAAGTTCAGATGTATTTGTCATGAGACAGGTTGGGTTTGGAAGTCACCTCCACCTACTAATAAATACCCTTAGGCTAGTTCCTCAATCTTGGTTTTAAGACTCAGTTTCCTTATCTATAAAATAAGAATTACAATACCTCCCTCACAGTGTTTTTGTAATGATAAAATGAGTGATCTATACAGCAAGCATCCTTACCATCACTGGTGGCCCAAGGCAAGTGCTTACTAAGAACAGGTATCAAGCAAGGACTCAGAGTCCTCAGCCTGCAACACCTTTGTATCCGGTATCCGGTAAGTATCTCCTTAAAGAATCCAGTTTATTCCAGAACTCTTTCATCAAATTTTAGTTTTTATTTCCTTTAGAAGTTGACTTGCTTGAGCAAAACATGAAGCTCTATGAAGAAACCCCATGAGTTCCTTTTATGAATCAATTTGGCATCTGGAATGAAAGTGTCAAATGAAAAGGTTGTCACCTAGATATGGTATTACACAATTCCTAAACTGATTTCAGGCAATTTTGTCCTGGGGTCTTGGAGATATAGGCTAGCACTAGGTGGTGGGTAGGGTCTATGAGATCTCTCCTCTGTAAGCACCTTTGTTCATCTAGCCCTATTCTAGGTACAATAGGAAATCCAAAAGAAGATGACTGTCTTTCTCCAAGAAATTTCAAACAAGGTTGAAATTGCAAGATAAACAATTGCAAGATAATAGGAGTGTACGTAATCATAAATAGAATGTCCTACAAGAAAGAGGGAGAAAACCATACTAGAATTCTAACTCCATAACTGAATTGAGTCATTATGAACTGCATTGTCCGAGCAGGCTTGGATAAAGAAGGCTGGGTCCTCCGTGATTGCTGGCCAGGAGTGGAATCATACTAGATCATACTAGATCATACTAGAAGCTAAGGGAGAAGACATGACCATTGTCAGAAAGGAGCATGAAAGGAAGGGCTGATAGCCCAAGACCAGAGCATTTGCTTGGAGGGAAGTTAGAGACAAGAACCAAAACACCAGGGTATTTTGTATATTGTAGGGGTTAAGGGCAAACTCCTTGGAGACGCGCGTTGCCTAGGGTTCCTTCAGGTATTTGCCCTTCAGCTTATATCCAAATGACCTAAACCTCCTCATGCCTCAATTTCATCAAACATAAAACAGTGGGGTGCCTGGGTGTCTCAGTCAGTTAAGCGTCCAACTTCAGCTCAGGTCATGATCTCTCGGTTCGTGGGTTTGAGCCCTGAGTCGGGCTCTGTGCCGACAGCCAGTTCAGACCCTGGAGTCTGTTTCGGATTCTGTGCCTCCCTCTCTCTCTGACCCTCCCCTGCTCACACGGTCTCTCTCTCTCTCTCTTTTTCAGAAATAAATAAAACATTTAAAAAAAAAACAGAAAAGATAGGTATGACACATAGTTGGCACCCAATAACAATGGCTACTACTGACTAGTAGTTGTTTTGTGTTTTTATATATATAAAACAATTATTTGATACTCAGAGCAAAGCTATTAGATAGGTATTTTGTCCCCATTTTAAGACTCAGAACATTGAGGCAAAAGAGATAAAGCAGTTTGTCAAGACGACACAGCTACTAAACACTGGGTTTCAAATATGACCCAACACCTATCTGATTTCACAACCCATGTCTTCCCATTATGCCATCCTGTGGAAGCCCATCAAAGTAAGTAAATCAGAACTGGCTTAGAGAAGGTATCGGCAGTACCAGCATAGTCCTAAGCTCGACCAGTGGATTAGCAGCATCAGCGTCATCCTGGAATTTTCTGGAAATGAACATTTTCTGGCCACACGCCATAGCCACTAAAGAACCTGAAATTCTGGGGCTATGATCAGCAATTTATCAACCTGTGATTTAACAATCTGTCCAGGTGACCCTGATGCACACTGAATTTAAGAACAACTGACCCAAACTAAGTTCTATAGTTTATAAAAGATCAAGAAGCTAATAAGACAGAGGATTTTTTTTTTTACATTGCTTTGTGAAGGTTTAAACAGAATAAGTTAGTTAAAAAAGAATGACTGTGGCAATGACTATGAACTTTACCCTATGAGCTTCAAGCTCCTCCCAACCAATCAACCAAACTGGTTAATACAATCACTAAACAAAATATCATATTAGTTAGAACTTGTGGGGTGAAGTTGCAGTGCCGCACAGAGATCACCTAAGGAACACATGGAATACAACTGCAAATACTCATCAAGAAAAATGTAGCTTTGCTCTGACTGCCATGCCCGCTGTCTGTTCCCATCTACCATTTAGTCTCAGCTTCTGCCACTCTCTGGCTTGGTTGTACACTTGGTAATATTTAGCAGTAAATCAAAGACAACCTTCCTCTTTATTTTAAGTGTCACTATTCACCCCTGCAATGCCAGCTTCCCTTCTTTATCCAGCTGACTGCTTCCATGCCAGCATTCTCTGGGCATCATAACTCAAATAAATGATACCCACAACACACACCCTCCCAACACACACACACACACACACACACACACACACACACACACACAAGTACATACAACTCTCTTCAGACACAATGGAAGAGTCCAGTGGTTCTGCCTCTGGACCCTGAAGTTCAACCTCTTAGGTACAAAACCTAGCTCCATCAATTACTTGCTTGAGCTGTTTCTTTAACTTCTTCTTTATAAAAAATTATTTGTTATATATTTATTTGTGTGCATCTTCACTTCTTTGTGTCACAGTCTCCTCGTCTATAAAGCAAAGATGGAAATTAAGATGTATTCAAAATNCCACACACACACACACACACACACACACACACACACACACACACAAGTACATACAACTCTCTTCAGACACAATGGAAGAGTCCAGTGGTTCTGCCTCTGGACCCTGAAGTTCAACCTCTTAGGTACAAAACCTAGCTCCATCAATTACTTGCTTGAGCTGTTTCTTTAACTTCTTCTTTATAAAAAATTATTTGTTATATATTTATTTGTGTGCATCTTCACTTCTTTGTGTCACAGTCTCCTCGTCTATAAAGCAAAGATGGAAATTAAGATGTATTCAAAATATCCATATGATGCATATGCTTCTTGTAAAGCCAACAGCATTATGGTAATTCATGTTTTTGTGCCTAGCACACATTCTAAAACAATAGCATGCATGCACATGTACATACATACGCATTCACTTGTTGAAACTAAACCAGATATAAATGCCCATCTCAACAGTGGACTCTTTCCTAAAGGTATCAAATGGTTTCTTTTGTGCCATGGACCTCTTTGACAGTCTAGTAAACTCCATGAGTTCCTTCTCAGAAGAGTGTTTTTAAATGCATGAAATGAAATGTGTTTAGGATTAATTATAAAAATTCCAATTATATTGAACTGCAGTCATCAAGATATGGAAAAAATAAATTCATGTCATAGTAATATTGTGCACCCTTCTTTTTAAATCTCAAAATCTAGCAACAGATCAACTACTATGATTTCAAAGAAGTGATACAATGTACACTGTACATTGTAGGGTGAGATAGCATGACAACTGTCATGTAATATGAAAATATGAGTGCCCATGTAAAAAATCCACAGTTGCTGCTGAGACCCTGGTGGCATTTTGCTTTGATTGATCATTGAATAAATGCTAAATGTCCACTACAGTGTAGTGAAATACAGATGTAGTGTTTTGTTGTCTAATTTCCCAGGTTCTCTTAACCCAGATTAAAGTCTACAAGTTTAAAATTTTATTTATAAAAACCCATGAAGTCTACTACAAAATATATGAAATCATTGATCATACCTTTCTTAGCCTTATGCTCTACAGGCAAAATCAGCCCCCATAGGAGGAATCGGTAAGGTCGGACAAGTGTGGTTGAGTTGGCCAAACAGGTTGTGATGTTTCAGAAACAAAATGGCCTCCCCTGGCCTTTCCTACTGCTTTCCTTCAAACATGGTGCAATTTGGAAACCTCCTATTTAAAGACTGAATTATTGTCTTCAGAAAACATAAATATGATGGTTTGATGTTTGTTAGAGAAGAAATATGTCCCATTTACAATGTTGGCACCCTGTCGAAGTGTGAGGCAATTTGCACCAGAGAAAGCTCTTTGGGCTGATGCCAGGAATCTTGATAATCCTCCCTTTTATCAGAGTGAACCCCGGGCCATCACCCTGCTAATATGTTCAGCCACTTTAATTCTAATTCTGCCTTTTTAATGAAATACAGAAATCAAATAGGATCCCAAAATCTTAATTGCTATCTTTTAGATGTCATTAACAAGCATTTTTTGTGTGTAGGGAAAAGAGCCAGGCAAGGTGAGAGGGACATACAGTAATTATACTGATTTAATGCCTCAGATGCCTATAATTGCATCTTCAATACAGAGTGGAAAATCATCCGAATAATTCTAAACTTTTGTTTTTCTTTAGATACTTGAAATGGGACTAGTGTGTTTGAACACAAATGGTAACAGGGCTTAAAAAAAATTAGAAGACTTTGATGGGGCCCTTCCTTGATGGATGACCTCGAACAAGTTTGTTGCACTCATCTGTGAAAATGAGGACAGTGCAACATTCCTCACTGAGATGTCGGGAGGGTTATATGGGATATTTGGTAAACTACAAAACACTCTGAAAAGAGTAGTTCCTATGACTGAGGGAGCCATATTTCCTCAGTTTCCCTTAGTTGATACAAAACTATTTGTATGCAATGGTAAAAATTATGTAATGCATATAGGGTAAATAGAAATCATTTAGAGTAAATGAAATAAGCACATTTCAGAAAATTAGTATCTTTTTGATAGATTGGGAATCAGAAACAAAAAAAAAGTATTTCATGTAAGGAATCTTTAAACTGCTAATATCTAAAGTTATTTGTTTAGATGCTAGTATAAAAGTGATGATGATCCCAAGATGGTATTACTCCATGAAGATCGGCATAGACACTCTTAACCATTTACTAAACCAGAACAGATTGTCAAGTGTGAAGTTTTACAAGACATGTTTTGTGTTTGAGGATTAGCATCATATGCTTGGTAAAAAGAAGGAAATCTATTCTAACTTAGCTGCTGGGATTTTTTTTCCCAAACATCTAATATCAAAATGAATTGAGCCATTGTTTAGAGAGTATTATTAAGATCAGTTTTCTCAATATGTGCTGACCGTAAGATCCATGGAGCAATGCAGAAAAAAATGCTGTATATCAAGGTTGTGTATTTACAAAATATATGGCTCACGGAATCCTGGGCTAAAATAGAAAGAAGTTCCAAGTTCATCATTTGGAGAAATGGTGAAAGGCAGAAAATTGTCCTTAAAAATATTATAAATCATCGCTAAGACATCTCTATTGCAATGCCATTGTACTCTTAACTTTCTATTCTCTTCATTCTATTCATTAACTTTCCATTCTACATAATACTTTGGACTATTACTTCTGACCAATAAGAACAGTTCAGTTATTAGTTTTGTGGTCTTGTTTGTCATATGGAGTTTTTCCTTTTCTTATTTAAGAGTGGGGCGTTTATGAATAAACAGTGACAAGCTTAATAACACTTAGAGATGTGAGAGATGTATAAACAGAAATAAGAAACCTAAGTGGCATTCATGTTGCTATGTGATTTCAAAAATCTCCTTTTCAATCATGTAGCATTACTAAAACTTGGGAAAAAAATATGTAATGACAATACCATATAAATGTCATCTCAGAAATTACAAGTGTGAATTGTACTGATGCACTGTGAATGTCTGAGGTTTTGGCACACAATTATTTCTAAGTGAGCAAACTTTCTATACTTTAAAAGGGGACCCTGCAGCCTAAAGCTGATGCATTTTTCAAGGAAATGAGGGTTCACTTCAAAAAGAAGAGTTTGAGGCATGCATTTAAAAAAAAAAGGTTCTTTCCCCACCAGAATGGGGTCTACTTTCTCACAGCTCACCTTCAGGGCCAAGTCACGTGGCCAGAAGCTGGATGTGGGGCTTTTGCTGACCCAGGTAGACCTTATTTTTACAGTCTCACATCCAGTTTGCTGCCTGTCATCACGGGGACTTAATGTCAGGAACTGACAAGTTTCAAATATTGATGGGCAAACGCTGGTGGATTCAGAAACTTGGAACTTGCCCAAAATATTCAAATCTCACAAATCTGTAAAACTAGCCAGGAAAACAGGCTGTTTTGTGAAATGTCCACAGCCTCCTATTTTCATTTGGGATTTTTAAAAAAATGCAGCACAAGGGAAAACTGCCCTTTTGATATTTTAACTCTTGAATTCTTTGAAGTCTCAGCACATGGCTTTAGAGCCTAGTTCAGAATAGGTAATGCACTTCAGCAAGAGACAGAGTCAGTTTCTTCGAGGCACTTAAAAATGTACTTGAGAGTATTTTTTATTCATTTTGCTTTCCTTAATGTTTTTTTTTTCCTGTATTTTTCTGCATCCACGATGTTCAAGAGAGAATATGAAATTCACTATTTCAGAGAGCGATCTCTAAAAAAAGTGTCCTGTCTGTATGGCCTTGTCTCCTTTTGTGACAAGCACACTACCTAGGGCCATGTAAGTCTCAAAGAAATACATGTTGCTTTTTCGCTTTGCTGCCTACTGTATGTTTTTCTCTCCTGTGAGTTGAGGGAGGAAAGAAAAAGTTACAATTGTGCGGGTTCTGGGTATGAATACTGTATGTGTCGGCTCTCACACAAAGATCTCGCCTCGAAGTATGATTTAATTTTCTTAATGATGCCATGCTAACCAATTGCCTTTTTTTTTTCTTTTTACTTACACTGCAGAATAGTTGAATGCATAAGAAACTGAGCATCACATACTACTGAAGTTATACACTGTGCGCAGTGTGTGTTTAACATACAGACGTGGAACCGAGGTGCGGTGTGTCTACTTGAAATTCTAATGCTGAACAAAAAGCAGATTTCAGGATTTGAATAATTTCATTTAGCCAATAAAAAGATAAATCATTCCGCAACAGCTATTTTTCCTTGACGTGACTTTGGATTAGAAACGCAGTCCATCTCGGAGGAGCATTTATGCAAATGCTCGCGGTGGCGGTGTGGCTGATCACATTAGAGCCGCGGGTTAGTGGATCACCTGTGTGGCGGTGATGAAAAGATCAGTGAATTTTCATGCTGAGATGAAATGATGCACCGCATTGTATCATGTCATCAGCGAATGTCATTTTAATAGGGCTACAAATCATTGTGACATCAACTACCTCAAACAAATCTTCTGGATATTTAAATACGTGGATTCTTCTCTGGGGGCCAATGAAAGGTGTCAAAAACAAAAGAAAACAAAAACAAAAAAACGAAAAGGATGATCCAGTCGGAAAGTGTCAACATCTACATAAGAGAATTTCCCCGTTCATTTTAAGCTGTACATGAACCTCTATGGCCAGAAGACAATTGATGCTGTGGCTTTTATGAGATTGCGGATGATTAATTCCCAAACAACTTAACAATCAAATCTCGACCTGTGAGCTAGAGGCACGGAGAGTAGTGGAGCATATTTTTTCTTAATCTTTTTAATGTCTGCTTCTTTTTGAGAGACAGAGAGACAGAGACAGAGCATGAATGGGGGAGGGGCGGAGAGGGCCAGAGACACAGAATCCTAATCAGGCTTTAGGCTCTGAGTTGTCAGCACACAAACTGATGTGGGGCTCGAACCCACAAGCCATGAGATCAGGACCTGAGCCCAAGTTGGATGCGTAACCAACTGAGCCACCCAGTTGCCCCAAGTTTTTTTTTTTTTTTAATGGCAAGATAATCAAAGTAAAAAAAATTGCAGGCCCTTGTTCATCCCTCCTATCCCTGGAATCAGAAGGAAAGAAATAGCTATAGGCAGTGAAGAATATTGCTAGAAATAGTTATCAGACTACCTAGACTTCTATAATTCATAAGAATCAAATCTAGCATTTTGTCATATTACAATTACTGAAAAACATCTGTGGTACCACTCAATCTTTTCTTGCTCACCATATCCTATGATCCTTCTAGAAAAAAAAAAATTTAAACAACCCAGACTTCAGATTTTTTTCTTAACCCAAGTTGAATCAACCAACAGAAATCAAATGAGAACTCAGAATTGTTCTGGAATGCTATGGTAACCCTATAACTGTGGGTCCTTTTTTAAAGGTCCATCCCCTATAGTTCTGCATTAAAAATAAAAGACATACAATATGGCACATTTAAAACATTACAGTAGTATTCTAGATGTGCTTTTATCACTTTATTTCAAATTACCAGAGATATAGAAGAGAAAGAGGAAAGGAAGTAATAGAGTAGGAAATCAATTTGATGTGTCCTTTGGGTGCCCTTTAAAAAAGTATATTTAGGGCAGCCTTGAAAACACTTATTGCCTAAGGAAGCCATCCTAGCGCCTTATTAAAAGTACAGAAGAGGCAAATAGGAAGCCGCAAATGCAGTGAGTAGAACAACAGAAAACTTTTGGGAAAGCCGGGAAAAGGGATCCTGGAAATGTGCTCTGAGATTTAAGCTGAGTTGCCCTGGATGGAAGTTCAGTTGGCAGAATACTGAAGCTGGCCAGAGACATAATCCACCTGCAAATATTCTAAAAACACGTTTTATAGTTTTTATTTAGTTTTGAAACAGAGAGAGACAGAGCATGAGCGGGGGAGGGGCGGAGAGAGAGCGAGACCCGGAACCGAAACAGGCTCCAGGCTCGGAGCTGCCTGCACAGAACCCAATGCAGGGCTCGAACCCACGAACCACGAGATCATGACCTGAGCCGAAGTCGGATGCTTAACCAACTGAGCCACCCAGGCGCCCCCACCTACGAATATTCTAAGGCTTGGATCTTTTTCTCAGAACACAGAAGTGTTTATGATGCATTCTGTCTGCAGATGAGAGTCTGCGGTCACACCTTAGGCAGTTTTGAGTGTCGAATTCTTTCAGATTTAAAAAGACAACTCCATGTAAAATGGCAAAAGATTACTTAAAGTCAAATTTGGCAGCGGCTTAGGAAGGAATGAAGAGAGTTTATTTTTTCTACCCCTGTGGATTCTCCCACCCACCTCACTTGGCAGGCTAATCATTGGCATTTGCACTCACAAAAATAAAATCTTTTCCCACAATTACAAGTGGAGAATCCATTATACTATCCCACATATCCTTCACTGAGAAAACACCAACTGCTCCCCTTTACCTATTGTTTATTTAAAAATATACAAGTCTCTAAGGGAAAACCCTTTTGGCTTATCTTCGGTTTTCTCTTTTTCTCTTTCAGAGTGATTTAGTTATCTTAGGGGTGCCTGGGTGGGGCAGTCAGTTAAGGGTCTGACTCTTGCTTTCGGCTCAGGTCCTGAACTCACAGTTCGTGAGTTTGAACCCTGCCTCAGGCTCCACACTGACAGTGCAGAGCCTGCTTGTGATTCTCTCTTTCCTTCTCTCTCTCCCTCTTTCTCCCTCTGCCCCTCCTTTGCTCATGTACAATCTCTCTCTCTCTCAAAATAAGTAAACTTGTAAAAAAACAACAAGCTGCTCTCAGTCTTATAAATGAAGACTGATATCACACTATACACTGGGAATAATAGCATAGCTTGATTACCTTTTTTTTTAGTTTTTTAAAAAAATTAATATTTATTTTTGAGAGAGAGAGCATGCACACAGGAACAGGGGAGGGACAGAGAACTGGGGGGGGAGGTGGTGGTAGAGTGGCTGAAGTGAGCTTTGTGCTGACAGCAGAGAGCCAGATGTGAGGCTTGAACTCACAAACCATTGGATCATGACCTGAGCTGAAGTTGAACGCTTAACCTACTGAGCCACCCAGGTGTCCCAAGCTTTATATTAATATATCTGGAGCAGCCACTCATGAATTCTTTCACTCTAAAACTTTTATTTGGGGTACTTCTGCATGCTGATTCATGGGCTAGTCACTGACGGAATTGGAGGAGGAAGAGCAAGCCCATTTCCACTTTAGATCATAGGCTGGAAGGACACAGCCCCACCTCCTTTCTATGGATACGTGACCTTGTACCAATTACTGTTTAAGAACTGTGAGCCTGAGTGGGTGTCAGGCTGAGAATAAAAATGTCTTCAGTACAGAACGGAGAGGCTAATCAATACCCAAATGGCATTCAACTGATGAGAGCTACTATCATCATCGATCATTAAAAGTTGAGTTGTCTGAACAAGGTATTTTCTAGGAGGAAAAGGAGATGGAAAAGTGGCAAATTGTCCTTAAGATAATTTTTTTAATGTTTAGTTTATTTTTGAGAGAGAGAGAGACCAGGGAAAGTGTAGAGGGAAAGGGGAACAGAGGATCTAAAGGGCGCTCCATGCTGACAGCAGCGAGTCCTGGTTCAGGGAACAACCCCACAAACCGGGCGACCATAACCTGAGCCAAAGTTGGACCCTTAACTAACTGAGCCACCCAGCACTCCTGTCCTTCAGACATTTTTTAGTCTCCCAGACAATCAGGACCCACAGATAGATGTAGAAGATGTGACCGTGGCACCAGCATAGACAGGAACTTCCCAGTGACGGCAACATCGGATACGAGGTCCACAAATCTATTAAACATGTCTGATGAATAATTTTGCCTGTTATTGGGCAGAAGTGCACAAAGCTGCCTCTTAGAACTAAAGGCAAGAGCCCAAAGGATTGAGATACAATCTGAATGCTATCATAATCAGGCTCTGGAATTACATTCTTGTTAAGGATGGTGCAGCTTAGAAAAATCTAATAACACATCTGACAAAAGCAATAGATTCAGACTGACAGTGTGGCCTGGAGGCATGCATTCCCACTGAGTAGGAAGTTAAGATGTCACAAAGTCCTTAGCCCCTTCCTTCACTTTAGCCTGAAAGAATTGGCCGTGCAGTAGAACAAAGGCACTGTCGAATTTAAATGTTAAATAGATACATATGGAACAACACGGGTTTAAAAAAAATAAATTGGTGAGGCAGTGGGGTGCGGGGGAGGCGCCTGGGTGGTTCAGTGGGTTAAGCATCTGACTTCAGCTCATGTCATGATCTCATGGTTGGTAGGTTCAAGCCCCGTGTTGGGCTCTGTACTCACAGCTCGGAGCCTGGAACCTGCTTCAGATTCTGTGTCTCCCTCTCTCTCTTTGCAGCACCCCCCCCCATGCTCGCTCTCTCTCTCAAAAATAAATAGACATTAAAGAAATTAAAACCATTTTTTTACTCATTTGACATTGAGCCCACAATCAAGAAACTAACGCTCTTTACACAAAGTGTGTTACGGCACTTGATGCCAGCTGTATTTTCACATACATGCAGAGTACAATCTTGCAAAAGCTTTTATTTAATTCCCACATTGATGAGATTCTAAATGTTTCCCAATGAGATTAGTTAGGGATTCCTTATGCAATCTCCCTCCTGGGCCCTCCTTTCCTTCTCTATCACAATACTGTTCATGACTTCGGGCCCACGGCACTTTCAAAAATCTTCTCACATGTGTATGAATCTTACTGCCAGAATCTTCATTTTTACTAAAGTATAATGGTCTTTATGGATTCATTTACTTTATGCAGGTTCATGCTAAAAAGCCATGTACTGAAGCAGAAGGTAAGAATTTCATGGACAAGTTAGGGATAAGAAGTTTCTAAAAGTTGCTCAGTAGCCAAAGTTATGTTTCTAAGGCCAACCCAAATTCTTCCTTTGAGATCAATTGCACATGTGTGCACTGCCGCCCAGACTTCCTCTGCCCTGATGGCCCATTGAGCAGGTCAGAGAAAACATCTTGCCTTTGTCATTGCAGGAGAAAAGGAAGGAGAAGGCCAATTCTATACACATAGGTATGGGAGGCACATTTCCTATGAAATTTTCAATTTTCTTCCTTCTATAGTTTTATTGACTATAGATAAGGAAACATGTCAACAAGGAAGAAAAAACGAAGTAGACCAGGTCTCGAACTTGCCTCTTTCCTCTGGCCCACCAACATGTATTTGGTTCTGTTTTTGTATAACCTTTTGACTTGTGACCCCAGTGCCTCATGCAAGTTCAGGACAACTTTGTTTCAGTGGAGACTGCACTTGAGTGGTGGCTTTGTATTACGATGGTGGCTGCACCTCTCATGACCACACAGTCCTGAGCACACGTCCCTTCCAGCATCTCCCACATAGGCCCTGCTTTCCTTTCCCAGTGTGCAACCCTTTGCAACTTCACAACTGGGTGGTTTCTATGGGTCCTGACTGTTTCTTGCTCCCCTGCGTACATTCACAGCCCTGCACCGCTGTCCATCTTCTATGTACCATGCACATGCTTAGGAAACAAGTAGCATGTTCCTAAATACTGATTTTTTTTAAATATTTTAAATGTTTATTAATTTTGAGAGAGAAAGAGAGTGAGAGAGAGAGAGAAAGAGAGAGGGGGAGAGAGAGCGAGAGAGAGCGAGAGAGATCATAGTGGGGGAGGGGCAGAGAGAGGAGACACAGAACCTGAAGCAGGCTCCAGGCTCTCAGCCATCAGCACAGAGTCCAATACAGGGCTCGAACACATGAACCATAAGATCATGACCTGAGCTGAAGTTAGATGTTTAACCAACTGAGCCACCCACATGCCCCCGGTATACAGCTTTTTATCTTCTTACTCCCTTCTCAAAAACACTTCCATTACTCTCATCTACAGATTTAATAAAATCCAAATCTTAGCTAAACCACTGAGATCCATCCTTACCTGCTACTATTCTGTATGCAAATCTTGTTTTCCTTCCACTTTGGTCGGCTCAGCATTTCTGTACCAGCATCATGCTCCCCCACCCTGGGTCATTTGAATTGTTACCACTTTCTCAATGTGAAATTCGTTCTCTGCAACCTCTCTCTGACAGTTATCAACATTGAGATCCAGTCCTCAGCGGATTGAGCAAAGCACTAAGTTGGGGATATCACTCTTCCTGTAGTTTTCTGAGAGTCACATTGGATGTGCAGAGTGTTCTTCAGAAAACTTACAAAAATACCATTACTATTATTCAGAATCTGCCTCAATGATTGTGGAGCTCATTTCCTCCCTGATTTTTTAGACTGTTGGGGTTTTTGCTTGTTTGTTTTGTATTGTTTTGTTTTTACCTTTTGATCACCCCCTAGGAGAGTGGAGAGCAATTAAGAAGTGGTCCCTGAGTCTTTCAGGATAGACCCAATACCTCTTCTATAAAGAATGGCAGAGGAGAGTTGGAATTATTATGGTCAAGTTGGAATTGAGCAGAGGCCAGGATAGAAAACAGAAATCCTATCAATGTGAAGGCCATGCTGCAAGATGGTTGTGTGGTGCTCTGAAATAGTAGAGCTCATGACGCGTTTCGTGAACTAACGGGAGCCCATTGTGAGTAATAAGTCAAGTTTATCAGTGAAGCAGATTAGATTCTGATTTGATGGACAGCCAAGGCATAAAAAAGACATTTCTAAACAAGTAGAATAGGAGAAATAAGGTAGTATTGAATCCTTTCATTCACTGATTAGTTTCCAAAAAAACTATAATACAATAAGGACTAAAATATGCCCAGTTCCTGCTGTGGATCTTTCGGTTCTAGAATATTATGTATTACAGCTGAAAGAGAAGGGGTGAATTCTTAGTAGAAGAGTCTGGTGGTTAATTCTAGACCTGGGCCCCATTGACAAAAACCTTGACAAAGAGAGAAGTGATATTTGGTTGGGATGTGTCTTTATTACTGCAACGTAATATTTTCTATTAGCCAATCCTTCCACCCCACCCCCTATATTTATCCTTTTATTGTTCATATAATATACACCCAGATGAAATGTGTAGGGTGCTCTAGAAAATAAATGAGAGTAAAAAACTGGTTGGTTTCACGTCCAGTTTTTCTTGAGTAAGAGTGTGTTTAGTGAACATGCATCTTTATATTATTCTGTTTTTTGCACTTTCAATGAAACAAAAACAATTCTAAAAAGCTTTGCAAACCTTGATAGGTCATTTTAATGGACTTGTTTCAATAAAGCAAGCTTTATATATATTTGAATTGCATGTACATATACGCATATATGTACAATATACGTATATGCACAAACTTATACATACATAATTGTGCCTGTGTATATGTATATATGTATATGTATATGTATATATGTATATATATGTATACAGACACATACAGACACAAATACACATGAATACATTTACACATACAAAGACAGGCATAGTGGCTATTACACACACAGCTGGCATAGCCTTCAAGAAATAAAAGAACTATCCAAAATATGCGAATCTTAGGTCAATTTCTTTTCCAATCAACTCCTCTTGTTTCATTACCTTTTCTGACCACTGTATTTAATAAAGTTTTCAAGCAAAGATAATATTTAATGACAAAAAGAAAGTGGGGCGATAAGCACTCTCATACACTGCTGGTGGAAAAGTGAAAACTTTGTAGAGAAGAGTTTGGCATTAGAAATAAAAAATCTTAAATATGTCATGGAATCCATTAATTCCCTGACTAGATATTTACCAAAAGAGCTTATCGACATACAAAGATGTGCAAGGATACTCATTATGATGTGATCTACAGTAGAAAAAATAACTGGACACCACCTAGTTTCAATGAAATATACTATGATGGTCATAAAATGCATTTATTTTGTATCACTACTCAAAGTGAAGACATAAATGTGTATTTACCTGCATACGATGCACATGATACATTAAGTGAAAAGGGGATTCTAAGCAGGTAATAATAATAGCTAATATTGACATATGCTTGCTACAAAAAACGCACTTGTCCTTGCACATTATAAATAGTCAATCATTGCAAACTCATTGATATTGCCTCTGGTTTATTGGTAAGGAACCAAGCCTGGAGGCCGGAAGTGAGTTGCCAACAGCTAAGTGACAGCTATGACTTGTACACTTAGGCACTCCAGCTATAGAAAGTACACTCTCAACCTTTCCAACATAATACCTATCTTTGTATAAATACACATAGGATGCTATATGAATATATGTATATTTTATTTGTATGTATATGTATATTATTTGCTATATGAATATATGTATATATATATATGTAGAAAATAAAATATAGAATGACTTCTGTCAAGATTTAACATGGTTATCCTGGAATTTTTTTGTTTAGCAATGTTTTCTTTAGTAAACCATGTATTTCTTGTATACATTTTCAAGAGAGAGAAATCGGCAAGGACTGCAAATATATTCTGCTCCGCTGTAGGGAGGGTGTACTCCACGGGATATGGGAGTGTTGTCTTCCTGACCCAGCTGACGGGCAGAGCAAATGAAAAGCTCCCAATGGCCACAAATAGTGCACAACATGGAAAATCCGCATGTGGATAATTGAAAGTTGAAGAAATTTTGATTTTTCATCTATACAGGCAAGGCACCTTGGAGGAGCGAGGCACCTTGGAGTACTGCATTGTTCTTTTTGGCCACTGAATTGTTGCTTCTTACAAAATGCTAAGTGGTCACTGCAGGAGCTAACGTGGCATCCCAAAGTGCCTGACCCATTTTTTTAAATGTTTATTTATTTATTTTTGAGAGACTGAGAAAGAGAAGGAGGGGCAGAAAGAGAGGCAGACAGAGAATCTGAAGCAGGCTCTGCACTGCCAGCACACAGCCGGACACAGGGCTCAACGTCACAAACTGTGAGATCATGACCTCAGCCAAAATCAGGAGTCCAGATGCTTAACTAACTGAAGCACCCACATGACGCCGAAAGTGTCTGATTCATTTAACCAGGGTTCCAGGCACCTTCAGAAGCCTCTGGTCATGGCGGTTGTTTCTAGGTTCAACCAAAAGTAAAAATATTTATTTGTAATTTACATATCAGAGACTGCAAAATACCTGTCACAATTTAGATTTTTTTTTCAAAATTTAACCAATACAGTTTGATGTCATTTCTTTATACAATATCTTTAAAGAATGTTCAGAACAATTGAGAAAAATATAATTCTTGAGTTCATCTGCTCTGGATAGATTTAAACCATGCTTACTGCATGTCTCAGAAAAGAGCTCTTTCCCATCTCCTGGTAGTACACACCGATAGTAACTTCCAGTTCTATTAAAGGAATACAATTTTTTGCTTTTCTCGTTATCTCCAATAAGTCAAACTTGAAAATTTCCACTATGGCAGAGTGAACATCTATAAATAGATTTCCTTCCTTCCCTTCCTTCTTCCCTCCCTCTTTTCCTTACCCCTCTCCCTCTTCCTTTCCTCTTCCTCTTCTTTCTTCTCCCTCTTCCTCCTCCTCCTCCCCCTCCTCCTCCCCCTCCTCCTCCTCCTCCTCCTCCTCCTCCTTCTTCTTCTTCTTCCCCTCTCCCTCTCCTTGTTTCCTGTCTTCTTTCATTCTTTCTTATTAAATAACTATGCTTCAGCTTTCATGCTGTCTCACAAGAACTGTCCTACAAGTAGATTCCACAATCTGAGCATAGCTCTCTTTGAGTAAATCTGTAATCCTACACTTGCTTTCAGGAAAAGCTACATTTTCAGGGACTGAAACCTTAGCCATCACTACATGCTGCTCTTGTCTGAGTTCTGCGATTGCTTCGTTATTTCTCCCCCGAGGATTCAATGGATTTGGTTCAAGCACCATTGAACGTGATGCTGTATTAATTGCCCTGGAGGGTAGCGAGGCCTTTGAACTGTGGCTGTGAGGGATATTTTGCTGTAAGACATGTGTCAGCACTTGGCTGGTTAACTTTGGGACTGGACTGTGCAGCATGCTGGGACTAAAGATCTGGAAAACTACTTTGCATCCTAATCTTACATCTGTTTTCCATCATGCGGTGAGATTGACTAGCCATTCTAACAGGGAAGCATCATTCTGGAATAGCCAGAGTCTAAGTACAAATATTGTACTGTCAAAGATTATTAAGAATTTTCCATCATTTTTCCAAGGACTCCGAAATAGCTGGCACACATAGGTGAATGGGTGATGTAATGGATTAATTGCCTGACCTTCCACCCCAAGAGGAATCATCTGTGGGTAAGTTATGTGTCAGCATGATGACATTACAACTTACACCGAAGGTGACTCTTTGGCTTTCAATGAAAATAAAACCTCCTTTCTCATTGGCCCAATTTTGAACCCATTCTAAGCTCCACATGCCACTCAGAGCTTATTCGTACTCTGTTTAAATGCAGTTACATCTCAAATGAAATCAACACCTTTCTTTCAAAGAACATGGATTGGCTGATTCACCTGGCTTAGTTTCTTCTTTCTTCCAGCCTTTCTGAGTAGTTACTGCCATGTGCCTTGCTATGTGTGGAGATGACTAAGAAAGTTAACAATTGCATAGTAACTTGATGGTTATAATTCCAGAATGTTGTTGTAGAGATGTAACTACATCTCTAGACTTCTGAATAACAGATCAGTTTTGTTTCCTCTGGATGCTACGGCCTCTCAAACCAGCGTTGCTCACTCTTGCTTGTGTCATTGACTCTCAAGTGTACAGTGGATACACTTCATAGATGCATATCATGTAGCTGAGAAGAATAGGGCAAATGCTAAATTTCTATGGCAATGTCAATTTTAAGCGTCATTGGTTCTTAAAGTTCTGTGATGAAAAAATGAATGTTGAAACAACCAGTGATTGTTTCCCACATGCCTCTTTAGCAGTTGATCCCCTAAAATGTATGCACATCGACTGCTTTGTGGAGAGTGGGGAAGGTTGCAGACAGCATGACCTGCTATGACGGCTTTCAGAGTGCGTAAACGAGAAGAAAAGTGATTGACTGTGTCAGGATTCCTCAAGGAGTGTATTGTGCTATTCTCTTTTTAATTTTTATGTTTTTTTTTAACTGATTGGTGACAGGTTGAGTTATGGAAATGCCTCCATAATCATAGCTGCAAAATTGCTGACAGAGTATATGGAAAACTGTACTGCTTTCTATTATTATTATTATTATTATTATTATTATTATTTTGATTCCAGGTTTGACTGAGCAAACGTTGCGATCTTGGATCATGTTCTGAACGGCTGCATCTGCTCAAGATGGTTCTAGGATAGATAGTAATGGAGAAGAGTTCCATGGATGGGTTTTAAGTCTTTAATGCATGAAGTTGACCAAGGTCTTCTGAGACTGTGGTCTGTGGGGCATCTTCTGTGGTCATCTTCTTTCTCTGACATTTTTGGGGGTCATTCTCCTCAATTTGGGGATAAAGGTCTTATTTGTTTTGTATTAGTAGTTTGCTACTACCACTGTCAACATGGACACATGCCTTCTTAAAGGGCATTCACCCTTTTATTCAACTATTTATTGAGCTCCTTCTGTGTGTATGTATAGCACAAGGTAGCTTAGTTCTATAGGTATGATCATCATATATAAGAAATCATGATCTAGTCATAATACACACTTGTGTCTAATTTGCAAAATGAGACTAAAAATGTTGAGAGAAATTACAGCAAATGCATGTGAAAGTATTTTGTAATTTTAAAGCACTTAATGATGTAAACTACTATTCCAAAGTAGAAAGAATTATTGAAGGAAGAACTGGAAATCTGACAAAGTGCTCAGGTTGACAACAGTAATCAATGATCATAGGATAGCCAGTAAATTTCCAATCTGTGTTTTAGGATCTTGCCTTGTAAGCACCACCTTGGCTTAATGGGGGGGGAAAAAAGCACCAATTTGACTTCTGGCTCTACCATCTCTGGGACAAGTCATTTAACCCCTCTGAGCCAAAGTCTCTTTGTCTGACCATGTGAACAAATTCCACCCGTCCTGTATATTATTGTAAACATTTCATGATAGGTTGTTTGTAAAAGGCCTGCCAACAATAGACAGTTGATACTTAATAAACAGTTTCTATCATTCTTATTATAATTATTGTGATTACTAACACTGTTACATTGCTATTGTTATATGTTACTGCTGTAACCACAACACCATTATTTCTAGCCATAACTTCTTTTTAGAAATAAAGAGCAAAGTCTACATTATGGCTAGATTTATGATGATTAAACGACTTGCTTTCTATTTTAAGCAAGTGTGATTTCTTATGGAAACTTAAAAGCTTCTATAAAGAAAAAAATATGTGCATCATGGAATGTCTGACAGATAATCTGCTTTTACAAAATATTTAAGTGTGAAGTACTAGAAATATTTTAAAATATTTGAAAGACTAACATTTAGCATACTGTTCAGCTTTTCTTCCCCCTTCAGATGGTATTTCATTATTTTGTCACTATAATGTTTGCAGTCTGGAGTTGTAAGTATATAAAGATGGCAGCGAATTCAGGGAACAAATTAAATATATGTTAAATCATATATAAATTTTCATATTAAATATATTAAAATACACATTAAATTAAATACATATATATTATATATATGAAGAGGAAGAAACATGTATTTAATTTAATATGCATTTAAAAATATTTTATATATATTTAAGCATATAATATGTAACATATAATGTGTGTGTATATATATATATATGTACGTGTATGTGTGTGTGTGTATATATATATACACACTTTTATCCTGGTTGAAGTTTCATATGTAGTCATATATATAGTGCTTACATAATTAAGAGTAAGTGAGTTTGCTGTCTATTTTTCACTAGAGTGCAACAGTAGGGATAAACCTGTGATAAATAATGTAAAGGTAACAATTTTAAGAAAGTATTTTGTAAAGGCAACAATTTTTAAAAATCAATATTGTGGGGGCACCTGGGTGGCTCAGTTGACTGAGGGTTCGACTTCAGCTCAGGTCATGATCTCATGGTTCATGGGTTCCAGCCCCACGTCGGGCTCTGTGCTGACAGCTAGCTCAGATCCTGACTTCAGATTCTGTATCTCCCTCTCTCCCTGACCCTCCCCTGATCATGCTGTCTCTGTCTCTCTCTCAAAAATAAATAAAACATTTTTTCCAAAACCAATATGTGTACACAAGAAAGAATAAAGTTTATTAGCAAAAAGAATTGGAAAACTTGAAGGGTCAATAAAGGAGTCATGGTTAAGCCAGTCATGGTGTAACCTAAAATGGCCATGCATCCTTACCTTTATCATACAAGATGAACACATTTTATTACCTAGGACACATTTATTTTTCAATGATCAGTTCAATGGTCAGTAACAATAGAGCCAACCCAGGAGGATCTGTTAAGTGACGTCTATGAATTGAAAAATGCTTTACATGAGTACAGACCAATGGCCCTTGTCCCAAGCTGCCCTCTGTGACCTAAGAACACATTCCACCATTCATCCTCATTAACATAGCTTTACTCAACATTTTGATAATACTTTACCTCATGGAATACGTTTTTATATCTTTCCCTATGGATTATTTCATCTAATTCTCACGGCAACTTTACACAGAAGAAAACAAGACTCAGAAAAGCTAATGAGTTTCCAAACACAATGGCAGCAATTTTCAAATTCAAGGATCCTTTCTTTTGCACTACACTGCCTCTGAGATAGACCCAGATCAACTTTTATTTACCCCACTCCTCACCCACAAAAAAGGAAAAAGGAAAAGGTACAATAATAGTAAGCCTTATGGTTGTATTGTAAGAATCATAAGTATTATAGGAATAGTAACTATAGTAGATGTGTATGAGTGGGTTTTGTGTTTGTTTGTTTTATTTTGTTTTTTGTTTTCTTTACTATTTGTAAAGTATATGCCACTGTGTCAGGCTTATAATAGGTGCTATAAATGTGTCTTTTTAAACAAATGTGAACAGAAATTTTTTCTTGAGTAGAGAATGACACTGTTCATTTCATTTCACAACTCAAAATGAGTTGATATAATAATTAAGACAGTAGTATTCCATAACTTCTTAAAGAAGAACATGGAAACATGTTTTATATACCTGACTGCTCACACCCACACTGAGAACCAGATGTTCTTTATGGAAAAAAAGGTAGCACCAAATTCCAGGTGGGTAATAATTCTAGAAATTTTATATATTGACTTAGCTGACATCTTACTAGTAAGCTTTACCGGCTATTCTGGGATGTCTGACTTGGCTCTAACTTGCCAACTCCTCCATTGCCCATCCCCCTCTTTGCTACGCTGACCCTCCCAAGAATACACTAGAATCAGCTTATCTGAAAAGACTTTTGCCAAATTTCCCAGAAAGCATGGATCAGTAGACTCTCTTCATTCCATACCTGTTGCAGGTATGGTCACCAAGATGTACACATAAATATGCTGGTCCAGCCAAATGATGCTTGTGGAAATTATATGGTGCAGTCCTATACCTTTTATCATATCATGCAGACAGAGAACATCACTGTTCTTTTCTGGCCACTTATGTCTCATCCAGCTGCCAAATTCTGAGTCAGATCTCACCCCTCCTTAGAACTTTTGCGTGGAGTAGCAGAAAGGGTCTATTTTTAATTCTTGGTTCTACCATTTACTGCCTGTGTGACCTTGGGCAAATGCTTTCTTACTCTAATTGTGAATCTCTTCATCTGTAAAATGGAAAATACTTAGAATTTGTATACGGATTACTAAAAATGAATATAAAGCACATGCTAGAAGTTTAATAAGTGGCTTTTAAAAATTATAATTCAAGGGAAAATTGACCTTTCTAGCTCTTCAGAATCTACCATTTATTTTTAGCATTCTTTGTTTCATAGTGTAGTGGTTTGAAAAATATGTCCACAAATTCTCTGACCTTCCTTTCATCAAGACATTGAGCCCAGGGGCGCCTGGGTGGCTTAGTCGGTTAAGCGTCTGACTTTCGCTTCGGTCATGATCTCGCGGTTCGTGGGTTCGGGCCCCGCGTCGGGCTCTGTGCTGACTGCCAGCTCAGAGCCTGGAGCCTGCTTCAGATTCTGTGTCTCCCTCTCTCTCTGACCCTCCCCTGCTCACGCCGTCTCTCTCTCTCTCTCTCCTAGAAATAAATAAAACATTAAAAAAATTAAAAAAAAAAAAAAAAAAAAGACATTGAGCCCAATCTCTTTCCCCTTGAATGTGGGTTGAGTATGAACTAGCCTTGGTGACTTGCTTCTAGTTAGTAGAATGGAGTGGACATTACACTCTTTGATTTCCAAAGCCCGATCAGAAACACTATAGCACTTCTTCCTGCCTCTCTCTGTCATGATGCTTGTCCTTGGCATGCAGCCAAAATGTCGGGAGGAAACCCACACGACATGGAAAGGCTCACGTGGAAGGGAACTGAGGCTTCCAACCTTCTGTCCTTTCTCCACTCCCAGATAACAGTCAGTACCAACTTGCCAGCCACATGAAGTTGCCATGTCAGAAGTAGACCCTCCAGCCCACAATTAACTCCACTCGACACTGAGTGGCACAGAGATCAGCCTTCTCTGCCAAATCCTGCTCAAATTGTATATTTATGGGCAAAACAAATGATGCCTACTGTTTAAAACCACTAAATTTTGAGGTGGTTTCTAACACCACAATAGATAAGAGGAGCAATACTTCTATTCAATGACACATTCCATAAGTCACCATCTTATAGGCAGATGTGAAAATCTCCTCGGAGAATTTAAACACCTGCATAAAACAATCCTCAGAGCTTTCTAGTTATTAGTATCTATCTATTAGATAGATAGTTTTTAATTATTAATTAATTGATTTAGATATACTCATATGATTAAGGGAATGGCTTTTTACTTTGTTTGTTTGAACTGAATAGGTAGTTACGACTAGAAAAATAGGGCATTACAGCAAAAGTGTTATTTAGCAATTTTCTCCTTTGATATTCTTATTTAAAAGTCGAGGTGATCAAAACAACTTTTAAGAAGCTATTACTTAAACTGAAAGTTACATTTTACAAGACAGAAATTGCTTGTCACTCTGAAATATTTGGAAGAAAAAAAATATATAGTATCGAAGTTTAAATAGGTAGATGTGACATTACCCCTATGACAAGAACTGTCTTTTTCATGTACCTATCTTCGTTGTTCACCACTGATTATATGACAAATTGGTATCCAGAGGTTTTAAATGAAGAACAAAATATAACCCTCTGAATGGATTAGCTCTGAGATCTGAAAGATGAGTACAGTCCCCTGAGTTTAGTTTTTGAGAGTCTCAGAAACCCTACATTCTTCAATAAAGTAGGAGCTGGGAGGAAGTGGGAGCTATTCAACTTCTAGAAATTTCTTAATCATCTCCTTCACCTTCAGGGAAAAAGGAATATAAAATAAAAATAGAAATTCTATTTCTTGTGTAAAATTATAATGAAAGCATGGAGTAAGGTGTGTAAGAGGACTCACGTAAGAATATAGTAGCCCAGTGGTTTCCCAAGGGTATTTGGAAGGAGGAAGAAGGACCCAGAATAGAAATGCTGTTTATGTCATTGGGAAAAAGTTAACCATTCAGCCGTAACAGCCTTATAAACCTGTCCACGGCTGCAGGGAGAGAAAGATGTACCAGTGGGCTTAAGAAGCCTTTGTCTCTTCCTAAAACCCTGAGCCAAATTTTTGAGTCATATTCTGTGTAGTATAACTAATTAAGGCACATAAGA
Organism: Crocuta crocuta; assembly: GCF_008692635.1. NCBI lineage: Eukaryota > Metazoa > Chordata > Mammalia > Carnivora > Hyaenidae > Crocuta > Crocuta crocuta. The sequence goes on from NW_027536464.1 coordinate 6,525,035, forward strand.
TGGAGACAGTAATCTAGTTAATTCAGGCAAAAGCAGAACTTGATCTTGATCGACTCTGGTGACTATTCTTGACTGTCTCTTTCAGCTGGGTAAAATTGATTCTAGATTATCATTTTTGTAGAAATGTAGGGGCAAGTTGATATTAATTATACCAATCGTATTTCTTTATTAAGCCAAAAACATTTATTTATTGGAGATCATTTTTCAAAATCCTCCCATAGGTCTGTACTTTGAGGCCTTGACTCCATTGTTGGTGAGTAGGTCCTTAAATATCTATGAGAATGGGATTCGGGAGAAATGGAGGGTAGAAAGGACATAAATGGGGGCGACCCAGAAACAAAAATAGACTTGACTGCAAACGTGCTTTGGCATCGGAGATGTTTACCTGTACTTTCTTGCCACAGCTGTACAGTGAAGATAGGATTAGATTAAAGAAGAGGTAAGCTCCTTTCCCCCACAAACAGATCTCTTTTTTTTAACTTTATTGAAGTACACTTAATGTGCAAAAAGTTGAATATATTTAATGTACATTTCTTGATGAGTGTGGACACATGCATGTACTGTGATACTATCCTCACAAGCAAAGTTATAAATATGTCTGTCACCTCCAAAAGGTTTTGTGTATCTCCTTCCTTTTCTTGTTTGTCTATTATGCTTTGGTTTTTTTCTATGGTAAGAACACTCAGCATGAAATCAATCCTCTTAAGAAGTTCTTGCGTGCACAGCATCACGCTATTACCTGTAGGCTCTATGTTTTATAACAGCTCTCTAGAACTTACCTTGTATAACTGTGACTTTACCCACATTGACCATTTCCCCACTTCCCCCTACCTGCATACCTTGGCCACACAATTCTATTCTCTGCTTCTATGAGTCTGACTGTTTTAAATACATCACATACATGGAACCATGCAGAATTTGTTCTTCTGTGATGGACTTATTTCACTCAGCCTGAGGTCTTCTAGGTCTATCCATTTGTCACAAATCATAGGATTTCCTTCTTTTTTTAAGGCTGAGTAATATTCCAGTATATGGCTCTACCGTATTTTCTTACCCATTCATTTGTTGATCAATATTTAGGTTGTTTGCAAATCTTGGCTATTATGAATAAGGCTGCAGTCAATTTGAGAGTGCACATAATCTCTTCAAGATGAATATATTTTTATGTTAAATTCTACTCAAGGAGGTCAAAAGAAGGTATATATGGAGAGATAGACAGATTTAGGAAAAAATAATAATAAATTAATTCTACATAACCTCAATGAATACCCATCCGAACCATGATTATTCACTACCTTTCAAAAGCTGAAGTTAAAGATGGATACTACCAATCTGGAACTCATTGTGCTTTTTAAAGTTAGTCTTGTACTGAAGCTAGTATTTAAAGAAAAAGAAACTAGTTAAACTTTTTAAATCCCAACTGTCAAACAATACATTTATACTAAATTCAGAAACATACTTTGGCAAACCATTTACAAAGACAGCTTATTTGAGGGACACTTAACAAGTCAATTGCAGAATAAATCCGGCAGATGAAATATGAGGCCTCTGCCTAATTCTGTCTTATGAAGTTGCCTTGTTATAGATTTTTTTTAAAGCATTCTTGGAATTTTCAGACCTTGAATTGATTTCCATGTTGATACTTAATCTGATTAAGTTTAAACCATCTGTCTATAAACATTTGGTAATTTTTCTCTCTAGCTTTAGAAAAATCAGATATATGAGAAAAAATGTAATAAACCAACTTGTAGAGATTTCATTATATTGTGGTATTTTAGGATCATGTATTGCTTATGGGAATTTAACTCATTTTAACAATTATATATATATCTATATAGAGACATATATATGTGATTTAACCCATATATAATACATATATACGTTC
>NW_027536464.1:6526984-6562840 GCF_008692635.1 Crocuta crocuta
TATACGTTCTACGATATATGCACACACACACACACCCAAACATGCCATATATAGTATATTCTGACTAAATATAATAAAATTAACCCAGTTTACTATTCCGCTTTGTGGAAACAATATGAACTTTTATTGAAGCTTAGCTCATGAATACTTTTAAAAATTTCCATAAAATTTTTTCTTCAGGGACAATGCTTATATATAATATTATATATTAAAATTCTAGAACCAATGAGAACCCAATTCAATTTTAAGTTACATTTATATTTCCTTTTCTTTCTTTTTTTTTGTTTTTTATTTATTTCTAGGAGAGAGAGAGACAGCGTGAGCAGGGGAGGGTCAGAGAGAGAGGGAGTCATAGACTGAAACAGGCTCCAGGCTCTGAGCTGGCAGTCAGCACAGAGCCCGACGCGAGGCTCGAACCCACGAACCGCGAGATCATGACCTAAGCGAAAGTCGGACGCTTAACGACTAAGCCACCCAGGCGCCCCATTATATTTCCTTTTCTTAAGTGTAAATATAATTTTATTTATTTTGCATAAAATAACCATGTAGATTGATGAGTATGGATATTAAAAGTTTTTAAATGCATTTCCATTATTTAAAAGAAGTAATTCTAAAATAGTGAGCATTTTCAAATTTTTATTTTAAAATACATCTCCACATTAAAATGTTTTTTTAATTTTCTTATAAGCTCATAGTTTTAATCAACGTTGATATGACTGAGAAAATGATGCCCAAAAGGTTTTAAATATAGCCAAAGATATATTTTTTAGTGTGTGTGTGGACATACATGTATATATAAGTAATTATTTCTGTATCTAATTAGAAATATTTCAACTTTAGGGTGAACATGGGATGAATTATTTTCTTTTCCTTTATAATCTAGCTCATGCTGAGGTCAGTTTAGTGGGCTATCGAATGCCCTCTGGGTGGAGATTGCTAGCTCCTTCTTGGCCTAGAAAAAGTTATAGTTTTAAAATTATATTTAAACTGGTAGGAGTCTTTGATAATGGATAGGTTTAGTGTTTCCTAGGAAGTATGGAAGGAAAAGAGATTATTCTTAAATATACTTTGAAAAGTAACAACCTGCAGGCTAAAAAGAGTCATAAAATGGAAAACACTGCCACTCAAGTGAGTGAAAATTACTTCACTCTTTTCGAAGAATGTTATTTGTATTTATCCTCATATTAGAAGGAAAAAATAACTACCACCCTCTGCACCAATAATGCATCTTAAGTAATTCCAGTTTTTAAATGGTATTAACACCCACACAGAATTCATACCTCTATTTGTGAACAAACATTTACAAGGATCATTACTCAGAAGCCATTTGAAATATGAAATGATAAGTAAAAATAACACCCTCAATTTGTATATTTCAGTAATTTTACATGACTTTTTTTTTCGTATTCACATTGCTGTGTTTCTTTGCCAACCTACAGCACCAAGCACTGAAGAAAGAAATTATTATTTCCAGTCTATTTGTAGAGTTCCCTGGTCTGACCTTAAAAGTTGAGCCCAGCTTAACTGACGTCTAAAATAAATCTCTTTCTAAAAAGAGAGAGACAAAAAGAGGGAGAGAATGGAAAATTACTCATAAGAAAAGGAGACTATAACCAAGAGCTTTATTGTCTGATTGGGATGTCTATAAATCTCTAACCTCAGCTTTGTGATCTCCTCTACTTAGCTATTATTTTATTTATCTCCTGACATTTTCCCCCGGGTTTACACTGGAGATCTCATACTTGTTATAATCCTCTGAAATCCGACCCTATATCCCTATCCCTCAACCTAAGCAGATGGCCTTTCTTCCTGCTTTTCTTGACAGCGCTCAACCGTGAACGGTCTTCTCCACTGGCTCACCACGTATGTCCGTCCTTGTTTTTAATCGCCAGTCTCTCCGGAAGACTCATCTTCCTGCCTGATGCTAATCCCCGCACCCGTGTCTTCTTCTCTTGCTGTTCATGTCTCATTCCTATTTCTTATTACTTATTTTGTACACACTCAGATCAACAGAATTGTAAAAATAAAACCTTTCCTTCTGTCCTACTGCCTTTTCAATCTGTTATTTCCCCCCCTAACTGCCTGTGCACCGGCTAGCTATTTGAAAAATACATCTATCTCTTTTATCTGCACCTCTTCAAATACCCACTTTTCTTTTAACAACTGAAATATGGCTTCAGTCCTGCTCATTCTACTGAGGATCACCAAATGACTTGAAATCACCCAATGTAGCCATGCTATTCCTCAGACTTCGTTTTCTTCCTCTTGCTTCGACATCACACACTGAGGAAGAGAAGCCACCTGTCTCCCAAAACGCATCTATCCTTCCATAGTACAGATTTATTTCTAGGAAGAAGCTGCCTGACTCTTGCACTTTGCATTTGGCTGTGGCTAGTTCCTACCAATGGAATATAAGCAGAAGGACATCAGTTGCTTTCAGATCAAGGACTTTTCCAAGTAATTTCTCTCTCCCTCTTTCTCAGCATAGCAAGGTCCTATGAACTCTGGTGCCATTAGATATAAGGAGACTTTTCCCTTGAGTCTCCCAGGAACCAGGGTCACCCATCTTGGATTGTTATGTGAGCAAGAAATCAGCTATGATGTTCAGCCACTGAAAGGCCTGAGTTTATTGTGACCATGCACAGCCTATCCTAACTGGTGCAGAAGCTGCAGACTAGTATCTTCTCTGTCAACCACTTTCCTCCTGGGACTTTATAACATGCACTTCCGGGCTCCTCCCTACTCTCTAATATCCCTTCCAGATCCCTCTGATGATGCCTCTTCTAATTCTAGCCCCACAAATAAATGGGTTCTTGAGTCTAGGTTTTTCTTTTTGTCACTACACTCTCTTCCTCAGTGTTCTCTTTCATGTTCTCCTGCCCACAGCTCTGACCACCACCTCTATGATCATGATGTCAAAATCCAGATTTCTAGGCTCCAGTATCACATTTTTATAGTCTTACCTTATTAGTAGTTTCATACTAGTTGTTATTATTATTATTTTAGCAACTAAAATAACTAATGTAGATAGATATAGATAGATAAATAGATGGGATTAAACAATACACTTGGGAAATTTTGGAGTCAGTGGACACCTCTGTTTGGGGAGTTCATGGTCTTCTACATCTGTTGTCAGAGTGGCTTATTAAAATACAGTTACGTTTAGCTGACAGTCTTCTCATAACTAGACTCTTGATAAGGAAGGCAGTGTGTTGATTTACATTCAGGCACAAGCTCCTTATCTCATTGCAGGTGGGATCTATGATGAACAAGGGTCCAGAGTATCGCCACCAACATGAAACCACCAGCCACTTCTAGAATCTAGACCTTAGATTCTAGAATCAAGAATTCTAGACCAAGAATCTGTTTGGCCTGCTTGAACAAATTGCTTTAAGCTAGAATAAAATCATGTGCTAAGTTTGAGTACAATTACAATCCATCAAATAATGTTCCTAATTGTATTTTCTCACAGCATTTTACCCTGAAATTTGGCTTGGATTATCCATCACTGGCCTGACACTGACCTAGAATCTTATATTAGAACTGAATACAAAATAAAATATAACTATCTCTATGCTTGGCTTAATGATTTGATGATGTTCGTAATAGTTAGCATAGCTTCTTACTTATTTTAGGTACTAGAAAACCCATTAAATAGGTTTATTTCCTCCATCTTTTATTCACTTCTTACCGATAAGGGAGAAAACTATTGTTAATACACCTACTTGATAAATGGGGTAAACTCTAAAATAGTAATATTAATTCTTCCTTCACTAGATAAACCATCAAACAACACGAAAGCTCAAGAATACTATATTAGAATTGTAGTTATCACAGAAATTTAACATAATTCTGCAACTGAATAAAACTAGCAAATTATATTAAAGTAGATTTATTCTTTTATTCAACAAATACCTGCTGTGCATTTGCTCTAAGCCAGACACTGTGTTTGACACTAGTAATATAGGAATGTAAGGTTTAGAAACTTTCTTAAAGAAACTTACAATTGGTAGGAAGTACTAACAAGCATATTCAGAAAGTGCTAAAGACCGTGTTAGAACTATGAAGGGTAGTAAGTGTTGTCATAAAGATTCCCATGGAACCAGAGAAAGTTACTTCTAGGCCAACAATATGGGAATAAGGAAAATTCCAAACAAGCCATGCTGAATTTGAATTTCCTTTTTCTAATTGTTGTATGATATAAATGTTGTATGATTCTATATATAATATATGTAGAATATTTGAAAAAATCAGCAAGTCTAAGGGAGAAAACACAAGTCAACCATAACCTCAATAAGCACAGTCACTATAAGCATTTGATATATTTCCATTGTCTATGATTAAACACAGAGTGTAAATAAAATCGAGATCATAGTACATACAATGTATTATAGACTTTTTCACTTTGTAATATATCTTAAATATTACCAACACCATTGAATTCTTAGGAAATCTTATATTTTTAATGGCTATATAATATTCCACCATATGAGATGGATCAGCAGCATTGATGGTTTTATATCATAGAAACTAACTCTGGCAAATTTAAGTAGAGAGAAATTTATTAAGAGGACTTTGAGCATCTCATAAAATCACCAAGAAGCCTGGAGATACTGGCTCATAAAATGGCATGAACAATGGAAGAAGTAGAACGGGTCTGGTGAGCCCATTACTGCTTCTGCCTCTGGATTTTGCCTCTTTCAACCTAGCACTATGGCTCCTACTGCCCAGAAACTGGATGTTGCTTATGGCACTATCTTTTACTTCTACCCAGAAAGATTTTCTACTGTCCATGTTTCCTTGTGTAACTATTTCCCAACTCAAATTTCAGAGGGAATGAATCTCATTGGCTGAGCCCAAGTCAAATGCTGATGAAAGAGAAGCCAGGTAAGCGAGTGTTATGGGCTCAATCATGTGTCTCCAAAATTAACAGGTTGAAGTTCTAAACTTCTGTTATCTTATAAGATGATGGCATTTGAAGAGAGGGTCTTTTTTTTTTTTAATGTTTTATTTATTTCTAGGGGGGAGAGAGAGAGAGAGAGAGAGAGCGAGAGAGCAGGGGAGGGTCAGAGAGAGAGGAAGTCACAGACTGAAACAGGCTCCAGGCTCTGAGCTGGCAGTCAGCACAGAGCCCGATGCGGGGCTCGAACCCATGAACTGCGAGATCATGACCCAAGCGAAAGTCGGACGCTTAACCGACTAAGCCACCCAGGCGCCCCGAAGAGAGGGTCTTTAAGGAAGCACAGTAAAGCAAGATTGTTAGAGTGAGCCTTGATCCAATATGACTGGTATGCTTATAAACAAAGGAAATTTGGGGGTACCTGAGTTGCTCAGTCGGTTGAGTGTCTGACTCTTGATTTTGGCTCAGGTCATGATCCCAAGGTCATGGGATAGAGCTCTGCATTGGGCTCCATGCTCAGCATGGAGCCTGCTTAAGATTCTCTGTTTCTGTCTCTCTCTCTCATTCTCTCCCTCTGCCCCTCTCCCCTGATCATGCTCATGCTGTCTTTCAAAAATCAAATAAAATAACAAAGTAAAATAAAAGAAATCTGGACACAAACAGGTACAGATGAAAGAGAGGTGAAGACACAGGGAGAAGATCATCTATAAGCTAAGGAAAGATACCTGAGAAGAAACCAACCCTGTTCTCACTTAGATGTCAGACTTCTAGCCTCCAGAATGGTAAGAGAAATAATTGCTATTGTTTAAGCCACACAGGGAGATTCTCCAAACATAGGATGGCAATTCAAATGCTGGAAAGAAAACTGAAAGGAAAAGAATAACAACACTGCATGGATATGCCATAATATACTTTACTAATGTCTTGATAACATATGGCTAGACTATTTTTCCATTTTTAATGAATTCCAAGGAGAAGATTTTGATACACAAATTATCTGAAGTTATATCAAGTTATATTCTCATGATTTGTATTTAAAAGTTGTCTGTTATACAGATACCCTCGGTAGCACAGAATATTGTCATAGATGACACATACCTTATAGGTATTTCTTTGCTATGGTGATATTGACCAATCTGGATATCTACTTATCACTGGTTATGAATAGCTCTTTTGTCCACTCACATACTGTGCTCATTTTGGATTGTTCATCAGCTTTATACTGATATGAAAAAGACATTGGTATGTTAAATATTTTTTTTTGTTTAAATGTAAAATAAAATGTCTTTTCATATAAAAAAGTTTGCTCTTCATTTTAGTTATAGCTAAGTGTATCAGTAGTTTCCTTTATGGTTAGCTCCTTCGCTTTCATATTTGATAAAGACTATACTTAAATAATTCACACTTTGCTTCACTTCTGAAATGCCACGAATAGTACATTCCTCCGCAACAATTTTGGAAAGTAATGGAGGCATTAACTCACTTCTCCTGGAGTCATTGTCATAGACAGAATGGATTTGGGCTTGAAAAGAGAGAAGCTGCTTGTCTCTACCACATTAACCAGTGGCAGCTTCTGTCCCTATAGGAGTTTCTCTTTCAGCTGTTCCACATAAGACTTAATTAAGATCACACAAAACATCTGGTGTTAGGGAATACGAACAGATAATTTAGTAACTAGAATTACTTTTTAAAAGTAGTTCTCTCTCCACACTGCAAAAGAGAATCACCACGGGCAGCTTTTAAAAATACCAATGTCAGGGCCCTACCTCCAAAGATAAGGATTTAATTGTTGTGAGGTGGGGCTCAAGCATCATTTTTTTAACCTTCTCAAGTAATTTTTAAATATGGTCAACATTGAGAATCACTGTGCTGAAGCAATTTGAGAGAAAAAATAAAGAGCTAACTTTAGAAACAAGGAAAAATTGTAATCATATCTCTTCCAAATAAGTAGAGAAATAGACTATGTTCATGGATAAAAATATCACTTTCAAATGATATTAATTCTCCCCAAACTGATATATAGATTCAAGGTCATCCCAATCAAAGCTGAACAGAATTATTAATAAAACTAGACAAGCATATCCTGAGAGTTTTATGGGAGAGAAAAGGACTCAAAATAGCCACAGTGCTCATTAGCCTGGCAAATTCCTCTCCTCCTTCAGATATCCACAGTAATGATCAACTGCAATAATGACTATGGCATAGAAAATCATCATATTGAATATCTTAAACTTATAAATGTTACATGTCAATACATCTCAATAAACCTGGAGAAAATAAAATGGTATAGTGTTGGACAGAGGAAGACAATTGGCAAATAAAATAAAGAATACAGAAAGAAAATAATGCATAAATAAAACAATAATATATAAATAGAAGTGTCATGCAAGATTGCTAGGGATAAAACCCTAAAATTATTATCCATATGAAAAAATTGAAAAAAATTAATAAAACATATCGAAATCATACAATAAACAAAAATTAATTCCAGATTTTTTTCCATAAAAATCAGACAAATCTTAACAATTTTAGAAGAAAATGCAGGTGAATATTATATAATGCTACATTAACTGCTCACACAGACTCTCTCTCTCCCTCTCTCTCTCTCTCTCTCTCTCAGAAATAAATAAAAACATTAAAAATTTTTTTGAAAAGAAATCTAAAGATTCCAAGTTTTGGATGTCTTATACTTGATAATGGAAATGTAAATTGTTAACCCCTTGGATGGTAGTATAGCATTATATATATATTTTTCTTATTTTTTGACTGCAATTTTATTCCTTGATATAGACCAAAGACAATTTTTCTACATGTGATTTGGGATGCATATACAAGATTATTTATATAAAAAGTGTTTACAGTATCAGAATCCTGGAAACACTTCACAATTACCTATTAATGGTAAAATATACAAAGAAATTGTGACATATTCACACAACAGAATATAATGCACCAGTGTGCATTACAAAGTAGTTACCTGTTACAACATGCATAAATTGGAGAAATTACATTGACTAAAAAGCACAAGTTCTGTGAGACCACAGAAGGCATGATTTTTTTAAATAAAGCTTGAAACAGACAACCTAGGCAAAATGCTGTTAGGCACACAAATGTAGGTAATCAGACTACATATAAAAAAGCAGGGAATGACCAACACAAATGTGTGGATCATAGTTACTTCCCTTGAGGAGGTAGAGTAGGCAATATTTGGGTTGATGTAAAATATTGGTTATGTTTTAGTTTTGGGGTGGGTTAGGGTGTCCATTACTATAGAAACAAATTACATAAACCAACAAGAAAGCTATGCAATGTTGATTATTATGCACCAAGGATTATGATTAACACAGTTCTGCGGACCTACCTAAATTGAGAAAAAATATATAAATTCAGTACATTTTCTAATGCCACTTTAAGATGTTAATGACAGCTTAGAGGATATTAAAACTATTGGCAGTTTTATGTGTATACTTGCAGAGATTACGAATGGGCAGCCAGTTTCGATGCCAGTGTATTTGCTGAAAGGAGACTGTATTTACATATTGCTTAAAGTATCATTTAAGATGGTTTTGGTTGAAAGTAACAGAATATACACGGACAATGTCTTGACAAACAAAAGGGATGTGGAACTTTTGTGGTAATTAAGACTCTGGTTCTGTTTATCAGGATTTTTCCTCCATGTCTCTGCAATTCTTTTCAGCAATATCTTTCTCCTTTTGTTTGGCCAGCAGCATGTAAGGAAAAAATGTTTGTTGCCTCAGTGTCCCTTCCCTGCCACTGCTTTTTGAACCTTCACTGTTTTCCTGAATCTGCCCCCCCCCACCACCATCCATTTCAACATTTACAATCAACCAATGAGCCTCTTGATGGCATCCTCATCCTCACTCCCATGATCGTTCACCCCTTCTGGTTGACCTAGCTGCATTCAAATCAACCAAGTGTGCTTCCAGCATGCCCAAACCATACCACCTTTGATTCCCAGTAAAGACTGCTGTCCACAGGTGTTTTGGTTCTCTCTCCCTGCATTCAGCCGGAAAAACCCCAATTCAAGGTGTTTTAAGCATCCTCTGTTTGGCTCTCTGAGTGTGCTCTGCCTCCTTTCCCTAGGACCTGTGAGTATAAATAAATCTCTTTCACTTCCATATTCCTTCCCACACTGATGTTCCATGTCTGTGCCAGACTGATCATAAAATAATTAAGTGACCTACTTACTCCTTACAAAATGGCTAGTTTTATGTTCAGATACTCTTTTTTCAGTTTCAAGACTGGTATCCACCCCCAATGCCATCCAAAAGAAAGAGTCCCCATGTCACAAACTAAAGTCCCCAGCAGAAAATATCATACACAAACTCTGCTGTATGTGACCATGCTTATGAAAATCCTTGTGGTCTATGGAAGGGAATCATACTGATTTGCTTAGATTAATCCTTTGAGTCAAGGGTTTGAGGAAAGATAGCATATCCATGCAATCTGAACAGATGGGGATATATTAAAAAGGAGGGAAGAGGAAATATATGCCAACCAAAGTATCTGCTAACTTCATTAGAAATCCACTAGAAATTAACTATTTTTAAAAATACCAAGTAAAGGGACACCCATTCGCTCAGTCAGTAGAGTATGTGACTCTTGATCTCGAGGTTGTAAGTTCAAGCTTTGCACTGGGTATAGAGATTACTTTAAAAAAATCTTAAAGCAAGTATAAACATTTACAACAGAAATTTCTCCTACATGGGTATCATAGTCTTCATTCTTTAGGAATCCTTTCCTTAGCAATTTCATGTAATCCTGATTATTGGCTCTCTCTTTTTTATTTAATATTCTGAGGCAATGAACTTGAGTATTAGAACCAGCATTTCAAGCCAGCCAAGTAATAATTATGCAATTTACTTTCACTCGCCAAACGCAATGGAACTCAAAGAACCTCTCTTACTTAAGATGCTTTAATAATACTAATTTTTTAAACCATAAAACTAAGTACACAGTGTTTAAGGAGACAATTCATTAGCCTTACAGATGAGTTAGTAATAAAAAGCTGCTCTGCAAATGGGAAAGGAAACAAATCTAATGTACTTACATTCCAGATTTCAGTGGAATTTTTCCCACCACAAATTATTTCCCGTTACTTGATTCTCACAAATTAATGTTTTCTAGCTGCCTTAAGCTTGGACAAAAATATTTCTTTGCACTGAAATAACCACATTTTCACATGCCATCTTCGTGAAGCATGATGGTCTGCCGTCAGGTAATTAATGCAGCAATCTGTGGGTACCATTTTGTCCTAAGTGGTCGTTGCTCAAGGTTAACTCTTGTTGCTTTGACATCATAAAATGATAGTGTAGCACTTTTCAAAGTGTATTTTTATGAAAATACACAATCAATGGTAATAGAAATGAAATGTCAGCAGACTCAAAAATCTCTGTGCAAACATTTCAGTGTTATTATTCTGTATTATCACACCACATGTCATTTTCAGTATGGGAGGCAGGGTAATAGCCCCAATAGATGCTCATGACCTAATCGCTATGAAGATATTACCTTACACTGCAAAAGGGATTTTAGGTATTAATTAAGGACCTTGAGATGAGGAGATGATCTCCTCATGGGTGGGTCCAATGAAATCACATGGATCCTTAGAAACAGAGAATCTTGCCTGACTGGTTGTGATCAGAAAGTGATCTCTCCAGAATGAGGATCAAAGAGATAAAAGCTTACTGGCTTCAAAGGTGGAGGAAGGGGTCCTTCAGACAAGGAATGTGGATAGCTTCTAGAAGCTGGCAAAGGAAAGGAAACTGATTTTCCTCTTGAGCTTCCAGAAGGAACACAGCACTGCCAACAGCTTGATTTTGCCCAGGGAGACTCATGCCAGACTTCTGACCCCCAAAACTGTAAAATAATAAATATGTGCCTTTTAAGCCCCTCATTTTGTGGTGATCTTTTCCTGTGGCAATGCAAACTGAATCCAGCTAACCAAACCACAGTATCTGAAGTATATTCAAACTTTTTAAAGAAAAGTCTATGTAGGGGCACCTGGGTGGCTTAGTCGGTCGGGCATCCGACTTTCACTTAGGTCATGATCTCACGGTTCGTGGGTTCGAGCCCCGCGTCGGGCTCTGTGCTGACTGCCAGCTCGGAGCCTGGAGCCTGTTTCAGTCTGTGACTCCCTCTCTCTCTGACCCTCCCCTGCTCACGCTGTCTCTCTCTCTCTCTCCTAGAAATAAAAAAAAAAAAAAGAAAAGAAAAGTCTATGTATTTATTTTGAGGAAAAGAGAAAGAGCGCATGAGCAAGGAAGGGGCAGAGAGAGAGAGAGAGAGAGAGAGAGAGACTCCCAAGTAGGCTCTACACTATCAGTGCAGAGTCTGATGTGGGGCTCAACTCACAAACCGGAGATCATGACCTGAGCCAACACCAGGGGTCGGACGCTGAACCGACTGAGCCACCCAGGAGCCTCTATTCAAACTTTTAAAATACATTAAAATTACTTCCCATTGAAGTGAAGTTTTACATACTTATTGTGACATAAAGTTTGCATTCCTTCTCTGAATTGTAACTATAATTGATTTTTGTGCATTGACCTCATATCCTGCCACCTTGCTTATTTCACTAACAGTAGTTCTAGTTATGTTTTAAAGGACTTGTTGGACTTTCTATGTATGTGATCTTCTCACTTATGAATAAAGACAATTTTACGTCTTTCTTTCCAAGAAAAAAGAGAAAAGATATATGATCCCCTTTTATAAAATTTACTCTTTTTGAGTATTCTTTATTTCTCAGTATAATGAAATTAACAAGTTTGAAATGTTCTTCCTATAGATCCTCCTGAGGTTGACTATAGCATTTGATTCAATTTTACTACCATAAATTTTGGAGTATACCCCCCTGTGGTAAAAGTGACTTCTAAGAAGTCCAAGAAGCATCAGTCAGCAGGCAAAGAGGAGCCATGGTCCTGACCTGTACACTTAACCGATTTGCCATAGGATGGAAAGAATAGCCCTAAACTCACAACTACATTACTCTGTGGAATCTGCTTCAACCAGATCATATAAAGTGACCTTCCACACAGAGATTGCTATTGATGTACACTGACTGAGTTGAGGCTTATGTTGACCATGATACCAAAAGAATGTGTCCTGCTCTTGCCGTCGTCTGCAGAAGGCCACACTCCATCACCTTGGCTACTTGGTTTCTGCATTGCCCACCTCACCCACAAGCTTTACCTACAGCGATGTCTATGCCCAACCTTGACCTAGTCACGCCCTGTTTACCATTTCCAAACTGCTTAGATTTCCTTTTAGGGCGCAGGTGTTTTGCATACATCTGCATAATGTAGCCTAAGGATGTGTATAGCTGTTTCAGGAGCCCATTTATCGTGGGGTAACATGCAATTCTAACACCTACCGGACTGAAGGCAGCTTTTGTATAGTTAGATTTTATAAGAGCAGGGGCTTCCTTCTTACACATAATAATGCAGTGGTTCACACCCAAACGTATGCATATTTAGGTTCATATCCTACCATACAGCAACTGGAAGCAAAACACACAAAGACCACAAGCAAGTCCTTATAAGTCTTGCTCCGGAGAGAGAGAAAATGCGCACTGGTGCTACTCTGTCAACCTTGTAATCACCTTCATCAGGACAGAAACAATAGCCCTGCCAAAGTATGATTCTGCTCAGAAACAACTGCAAATTTTCCACTGTCAAAAATAACCTTGCTAGATTTTTCTGGTTACATAAATAATACAGTATCCTTGCAAATAACTAGTGCAATACATAAAGTTAGAAGATAACCTTTTTTTTTTTAAATCATGGAATCTCATCACTTAGATCAGCACAGCTTGCAGATTGCACACTGCTCGATGCCCATGCACGTGCAATTTCACACGAAAGAGTAAATGAGATACCAAGATCACTGTTTTTGTTACGGAAGCCTTTTAATTTTTAAATTCAGTTTCTTGTTGTTGTTTTGACTTCCTACTTCCTCTCCCCTTCTGATTTTTACATTTCTCCATTAAAGCATAGTCCTATATATGTATGTCTGTATGTTTGCATATCTACATTGTATGTGTGTGCAGATGTGTTTCTTCATTTTTTTCTGCTAAAAGTGGGGATTTATAAAAGGTGGGACATTTACTTTAGAGACTATTTCAATAAGTTTTCAAAATGCAAAGTTCAGCCAGATACCTAGTATTGAAGGAGGAGACTTGCCTTGCCTAGAGAAAGGTGATTTGGGAAAGAGTTAATGGCTTTCAGCTAGAGAGGAAATAGGTGTCCTTAGCCCTGAAAATGTCATGGTATCCCAGGTCCCAGCAGAATTGCAAGGGAAGGAAGCTAAAGCCAATGAGCACTTCCTCATGACAAGGGGCAGCCAGTAGACAAGGACAACTCCTAGCTTGTGTTTTATTTTTATTTTTTTAATGTTTTAATTTATTTCTGAGAGAGAGAGAGAGAGCAGGGGAGAGTCAGAGAGAGAGGGAGATACAGAATCTGAAACAGGCTCCAGGCTCTGAGCTGGCTGTCAGCACAGAGCCCAACACAAGGCTCGAACCCACAAACCATGAGATCATGACCTGAGCCGAAGTCGGACACTCAACCGACTAAGCCACCCAGGCGCCCTTCCTAGCTTGTGTTTTAGGCTGTCGTCCATATTGGGCTGTGCTGTGACTCCCCTTTACCACCAGCAATCTTCAGCGAGAAGCTACTACACTGTGAGTGGCCATGTGACATTAAGGGAAAGAAGGGCTAAGGATCCTACATAATAAGGAAAGGTGGAGAAACAAGCAAGGGAGGACCATGACGGGACCACATCTGAAAATGCCACAGAGGCAGAAAATTTGAATAAAGAGTAACTTGAAGAAATAGTCTCAGAGAATCTTTAGCCATTTTGGAAAAGGAGACACACTGATGAATAGGAGATGGGTATGGAATTTGAAAACTAAGGGAAAATGTAGGGGCACCTGGGTGGGTCAGTTGGTTAAGCTTAAGTCTCTTCTTGGTTTTTGCTCAGGTCATGATCTCACGCTTTGTGAGCCCCACATCCGAATCTGCACTGACAGTGCGGAGACTGCTTAGGATTCTCTTTCTCTCTTTGCCCCTCCAGAATGCACTCTCTCTCTCTCAAAATAAATGAACTCTAAAAAAAAAAGAAAAAAAAGAGGAAAATGTAACCATGAGAACTCTAGGGCTTGGGAACACTGAGTAGGCAGGTAATTTAGATTATGATCTCTTTAGCATCAAGTTTCCTAAGAAAAACTACAAGTCAAGGACTAAATATTTTTAATACTTTGGGTACCTATTGTTAAGCTACTCTTCATATTGTACTCCCATGGAATGTGTATATAAATGCCTGTTCTATCATGTCCGGTACAAAATTGGGTCTTTTCCTCTTTGTTAATTTGGTAGGCAAAATGTTACATATGCTGGTAGGTTAAACTTGCAGTTCCTTGACTTCTACTGAAGTTGAAAACCTTTGAATTTTTTAAATGTTTGTTTATTTTTGAGAGAGAGAGAGAGAGAGAGAGAGTGCAAGCAGGGGAGGGGCAGGGAGAGAGGAAGACACAGAATCTTAGGCAGGTTTCAGGCTCTGAGCTTTCAGCAAAAAGCTCGACATAGGGCTCGAACTCAAGATCTGCAAGATCATGACAAGAGCTGAAGTTGGATGCTCAACTGACTGAGCCACCCAGGCGACCCAAATTCTTTTTCTGTTGTGAATTTAGATGTCATAATACTAAATTCAATCACTGGGTAATATCCATCTAGTTCATTTATCTACTTATAACATATCCTACAATTTTTAGTACATGTAATAAAATATAATAACTTGGTAAATGTAATAAAAGGCATTTTTCAGAAAGACCAAACCCATATTATATAATGCAAACTAGGCTTATTTTAATATACAACTAGCTTAAGCATATTGGGCTATAATGATAAATGATTTTTCAAAAAGCAGTAAATTTTCTATTAGTTCCTTATGAGTATACGTTGGGAAGTTGCAAATCTTGAATTATCTCTGTTCTGGTCAAGTTGGGATTTCTTTCCTCATACTGTCATGATGGACCCCCTTTGGTTCTGCATTGGAAGAAAGGATAAGAGAAGTTGGATTCTACCCCATTTGCTAGAAAGAATGTTTTCTTCACTAGGGTTTGGGCCAAAAGATGGCTTTTCCACTGCTCAAAAACATAAAGTACATGAAGCTTCCTATAACTATTCTCCTTAGATACAGGAAGTATTTGTTTGCTAGGGCTGTTAAAACAAAATAGCACAAAACAGTGGCTTAACCAACAGAAATTGATCTCTCACAGTACTGGATGCAGGAAGTCCAAGGTCAAAGTGCTGGCAGGGTTGGTTTTGGGTGAAATCGTTCTTCCTGGCTTCCTGAGACTCACCTTCTCACTGTGTCCTGACATGGTCCTTGCTCTGTGCATGTACACTCTTGCTCTCTTCTCCATATAAGGACACAAGTCCTATTGGATTAGAGCCCCACGATTACAACCTCATTTAACCTTAATGACCTTCCTAAAGACCCTGTCTCCAAGCACAGTCACTTGGGGTTCCAGCTTCCATATACCAATTTTGGAGGGAAGACATTCAATCTATAACACAGGAGCTCAAGTTTTACTTTTATGTCATATCCTATCATATTTGACTATGCTATATAGCAGCATATTGTTCAAAGAGATACGAAGTGGGGTTCTAATTACCCCAATTATGTAGAAGTGGCATTCCTGTTTCTCAATGGGAAATGATAATTTCAAAGTGACACACAAATCAATGGGATAAATAGCATAATTCCAGTTTGAGCCATTAGGTATTGAAATAAATGGGTGTGTGTGTGATACATGAAAGGCTGCATGTAAGTTCTTGGGCAAAATCATAATTACTATGAAAAATATCACCTCTAGGGGCGCTTGGGTGGGGTCAGTTGAGTGTCCAACTCTTGATTTCGGCTCAGGTATGATCTCACTGTTCTTGAGATCAAGCCCTTCTTGGGTCTCTGTAATTATAGTGGAGAACCAGCTTGGGATTCTCTCTCTGACCTTCCCACGCATGCTGGTGCTCTCTCTCTCTCTCTTTCTCTCTCTCTCTCTCTCTCAAAATAAATAAACTTAAAAGAAAACAAAACAACAAAACAAAACAAACATCACCTCTATAACCCAAACCAAGCATTTCGATGTTAAAACTGTACATGGAAAGTGGTTTAAAAGATTGAGCCTATGTTAGTCTATTGGTGTAGGAAGAAAACCAACCATCAGCAAACATTGTACCTGAGAGTTTCACTTTTAGTTCTGCTGACATTTATAGAAGTCTCCTCCTCCTGCCTTTTTCTTTTTCTTTTTAATTTAATGAATGAGGGGCTTTCCAGCTGCAAGACAGCTTTGAAGTTGGTTTCTTCTTAGAAGTACAGACTTCATCCAAAGATTTCTCCCTAAATCCTCTTAGACAATATGGTGCTCAGAGCTTTTGTTCTACGTAGCCATTCCCTGATACGATGAGTGAACTCAGGACCAAGCAACTTAGCTGCATGCTTAAAGCCCCTCTTGGTGCAGCCAGACATCACCAGGTGTTGCAGGGAAATGAGGAGAAGAGTCCCCCTCCTCTGAGAAGGAGTCAGTTTACCAACCGTATCCTCCTGTGAGAGCATCACAACAACATATGCTAGTATACGTTATTTATATATCTTTATTTTTCCCCTTTGAATAGCACTGACCACCTCCAAGGACTCTTCTAGAAAAATAAACATCAACAAACTGTTCTCATTATCTCTGAGCTTCTTTAAATATTGAGTGCACCTATTATTTCACTATTTAAAATAAGAATTGATTTGGTATTTCAAAGCCTTCTGAGCACTTTCTACAAAGGCCTTGCATGTTATCTTTTTGATTTATGAACTTTTATGGTCTCTAGACAATTCCAGAGCCTTTAAGTACGTTCTCCGGCATGACTTTGGCTGTTGCCAAAAGAAAGACCAAATCATTACAGATTGGCCAGAGAGGGTTGAATCGTACAGACAGGCAGGTTCAAGGAATATTTCTAATCTGATACAAAATAGTGGCATAGGTTTCTGTATAATTTCTTCTCTGAGGTTAAGCAAAACTTTATGTGCCCTTTTGAAATACGATTAAAGAAATAAATAAAACATCTTATAATTATAACTGGGAAGCTGAGGATTTGATTACGTTTCTAACTCGAGATGCTGTCTTCTACTGTTAATAATGTGTGACTCTACCACCATTAGGGTGGAGAAAATGACACATCTTAATGATATCCTGGGACCATGAGAAGTAGGATGGAAACGAACCAGGACCCAGGACTCTGCTGTCTGCCAGCAACTCCATGTCTGCTCTTTGCAGAACCAGCCTTCGCCCTGTGAAGTGGAGAATCGTTCTTCAGAATGAGTTCTGCTTTGACTGAACCTCCTTTTGAACTTTTCAGCAATTATTACACCTCATATAATAAGCTTTTGGCTTAACGTCATTTCAGGTCACCTTGGGTCTGCTGCATTCTTGGAAAGACAACTCATACTGAAAGCATCTTTAGTTCACCATTAAGGCTTTTCGAGGTTGGGTACGTCATCTCTGGAGACGGGCCAGATGTTTACTAGGCACTCCTGAAAACTGCTTTTCCTCCATTTATGATACATGAGGGTTCCAAATGGGTTCTGCTTTGCTTGACCATCATGAAGCCTAAGATATGGTACTGAAAAGTAGGTAAATAATGAAGGGACAGACCCCAGAGGGTTCTTAGAGCAATGAAAGTATTCTGGATTATGCCTACAACAGTGGATCCATTTTGTAGGAGAAGAGATTCATTTTCCTCTGTACTCCTGGTTTCTACCTGGGGCCCTGCAAGTTAGACGGACAGAAGACAAATTAAAAATGGGGGGAGGGAACAAACAGAAGTTTATCAATGCATGCATCATGCACACACATAGGAGAACTCAGCCCTGAGTAACTAACTCAAAGTTAGAATTTGGGGAGACAAGATAAAGAGAAAGCTTTTAGGCTTCAAAGGACAGCAAACTGCAGGAAGGTACATTTGTGGGGAAACTAATAGAGATAAAGGCTGGTTAGCAAGATTTGTTATGTAGATTAGGAAGGTGTCCAATGAGAGTCTAGAATTGTCTTCTGTCATTGAGGTCATGTTGCACTTCCTGGTTCCTGCGGTTACATCTGCTCTGTCTGTGTTCCGGACACAGACCTCCCAAAACCCTTGAAATTTCTTAAGTGATAGAAGTGTCTTTTGATAGTGATAATGGGGCCTTTTTTGATAACACTGGAGTTTATTTTAATGTGATAACTTAGGGGAGGACCCCTAGATAACCTCAAAATGGGACTGGAAACCAGAAAGAGGGAATTATATAACAGAGCTGGAACCTTTAACAAGCCCCCTCCCAAACTTTGGGGCAAAGAGTGGGTCTAGAGATTGAGTTATACAAACTCTTGAACAATGAGAGTGAGAGAGCTCTCAGGTTGGTGAGCAAGTCAAAATGCCGGGCTGGGGGCACCCTTGCAGAGCGCCACACCACACCCCCATATCTTGCCCTATGTACCTTTTCCATTTGGCTCTTCCAGAGCCGCGTCCTTGTAATAAAGCAGTAAATGTCAGGTGAGTGTTTCCCTGAGCTCTGCATGCTATTCTGGAAAACTATCAAATCTGAGGGGGAAGTGGTGGGAGCATGTGATTCATGTCCAGTCAGTCAGTAAGGCAAGCGGCCCTGATCTCATAACTGGCATCTGAAGGGAAGACAGTCTTGTGGGACTGAGGCCTTTACCATGTGGATCTGATGCTAACTCCAAGTATATAGTGTCAGAATAGCATTGAATTGCAGGACATCCACTTGGTGTTGGAGGATTTGAGATTCTTACAGCAGGCTTGCTAAAGCAAAATTTCACATATGCATCAAATGCAACGTTGATCTCACTATATTTAGTTTTACAGCATCAAAGATGTACAGATGAGAAAGGTTTAGCATGTTCTATGAACGCCCCTAAATCAAGATGAAGAGTAAACTACAAACCAATGTGATCATACTCGTGTATGTAATATACAATTAGACAAGTATTCTGTCTTTATCAAATCAAACCTAGCTTTTCTCAAGTATTCTCTTTCAAGGACTGTAGCTAGATTGCTCAGTTGTCTTGATGGCAACTAAAAGGATACACAGGCCATGGTCTCAACATCTCTCAAGGTATTTTTTCTTTCGTAGTAGTTGACTCATAAGACTGCCTTGTATGCAAAGTGCTCTTCATTTATAAGCACTTTTGTATCCATTATTTCGTTTGATCTTACTTAATTACGACCAATCTGGCTCCTGCATTCTGAATGTCATCAATCAAACGCGGAATTCTAGGTGGGACTCAAAAAGGAATCCCTTTCTCTTTCCAGTGTGACATTGTCTGAGTAGCACAGATATACACATGAACCAGACGGGTGGTCCCATTCATTCCTCTGCTTTTCTGCTGTGCCCTTGCAAAACTGAAATTGTAATTTAAGAGGCATACTGCACAGCTTCAGAACAGCACCACAGAACATATTTCAAGCTCTATTTGCTCCTAGATGTTAAGCCCAAAGTGGAATGCAAATTTTCCTTAGTACTCTCTCTATTTATGACTCAAAAATATATTCAGAACGGTCTTTTCAGATGACCAATGATGAAAGCCATTATTATCATAGATGGTTGAGGTAAAGAAGAAAGGGAATGATCCTGATGATTCTAAAAACTTCAAAAGGGAGGAAAGAAAAGGATAGTCATTCTTAGATTATCGGAGAATAAAATAACTCAGCAAAAATGAAATTTAAATAAAACAAGACCTAAAAATCTTCACATACAAAGGAAATCATTGCTAACTGTCTCTCCTTCATACTGAGAATCACTAATAATAGCCCCATGCCTGAAATGAGGAAAACATTGGTGAAAGGCAACGTCAAGCTGTGGAATCTATTCCATCAGATAAACAAATCAAAGTGCTATAAACTGAACCACGGGTTTTAGACCTCAGAAACTCTCTATTTGTCTTCAAGTGAGCAAACAGAAACCAAAGGATCCAAGTTTCCACCAGCCTCGGGGGTCTCATTGCCAAATCCTTTGTGTCCTGGGGTTCCCACTAATGTACTTAACAACAAATCAGACAAAGTAGCAAACAAATCACATATACAGCAAAACCTCGGATTGAGAGGAACTTGTTCTGTAAAGACTCCACAAGATTAGCACATATTTCTAATTAATTTTCACTTGATAAAAGAGCGATGTCATGTAATACGAGTCGTACGTGATGCCAAATGTCACATGATCACCACTGAGCCACAGGTTCTTGAAATTCACCTTAATGTACAAGTGCTTTCGGGGCACATTGGGGGGCTCAGCTGGCTAAGGGTCCAACTCTCAGTTTCAGCTCAGGTCATGATCTCACAGTTTCTTGGGTTCAAGCCCCGCATCAGACTCTGTGCTGACACTGCAGAGCCTGTTTGGGATTCTCTCTCTCCCTCTCTCTCTCTCTCTCTCTACCCATCCCCCACTCACGCTGTCTCTCTCAAAATAAATAAATAGACTTAAAAAAATATATACAAATGCTTTGGATTACAAGCATGCTTCAGCTTGTAAAAAATTATGTTCACAAACCAAGGTTTTCCTGCAACATCAGTGGAAATTTGCTCAAATCATTCAGAATATGTGTACTAGAAAAAAACCTCAAACTTAGATTTTGTGAGTAGCTTCAAGTACCCAACCAAGTAATCAAATTCATTAATATTCCTGTGCATTGAGACAGATTCTCCATCTCAACCACCATGAAGAGGCTGTAGAAGCTGAAAGAAAAGAAGCCACTTTCGGCTTCAGCGATATGAATAGGCTTCTCTTCTGAATGATGGTGGGAAAGTCTCGTTCTTGGAGACCTCCAGTGTTCAAATCCCACCTCTGCCACTCGTGGTCTAAAATCAAGTCTAATACCTGATTTAGGAAATGAAATAACACTAGTTTATAAAGTACTGATCAATTGAACAGTATTAATACCAAAGGAAGGGAAAAGAATAGGGATTCATCCAGACATATGCAAAAACTGGCCACGTGTCATAGACAGTTTGGACTGCTAAAAGAGAATACCATAGACAAGGCAGCTTATAACCAACAGAAATTTATTTCTCACTGATCTGGAGGCTTGGAAGACCAAGATCAAGGTGCCACAGACCCCATGCCTGGTGAGAGTCTCCCTCCTGGTTTGTAGGCAGCTATCTCCTGGCGCTGTCCTCGCTGATAAGAGAGGATGAGACAACTCTCTCAGGTCTCTGTTACAAGGGCACCCATCTCATTCATGAGAGCTCTGCCCACCTGACTTTGTCACCTCCCCCAAAGCCCCATGTCCTACAATCATCACATCGAGAGTGTGAATTTCCATATACGAATGTGGGGGGACCCAAACATTCAGTCGATACCGTTAACCATCTCCATTAGGCTTGGCTGGGAAGCAAGAGGTGACATGCAGACCGATATTGAACATTCATTCATTCACACTTGCACCAAATATGTACGAGGTTCTTATTGTATGTCAGGTACAGTGCTAGGGAGCAGGATATACAAAAATAAACAGAACAGAATCCTCATCTGCAAGGTGCTCACCCTCTAGTGAAGGATTAATGTCATAAGACAAGTTTTCCAGAATTTCTTTTATGGGGTGTTCAGGGGTACTCTGCTTAAAGGTGTGGAAAATATTCTATTACAATCATAGCTGCTTTATGTGCTAGGCATTGTTCTATGTTTTATATATATTAATTGTTTTCATCTTCAGGTCATTTAATGAAGTAGCTATTATTACCGCCCTCATTTTATAAACAAGCAGAGAGGTTAAGTAGCTTCCTCAAAGTCACACCGTTTCAGGATTTTGTATTTTGGGTTTCTTAGAAAGATTAGGGTACAAATGTTTCCTAATTCTTTTGACCCTCGAAACATTTTTTTCTCTAAAGGAACATTTCATAAGACCAATGTTTTATTTTATTTCTTTTAATGTTTATTTATTTTTGAGATAGAGAGAGACAGAGGGTGAGTGGTGGAGGGGCAGAGAAAGAGGGAGACAGAATCCGAAGCAGGCTCCAGGCTCTGAGCTGTCAGTGCAGAGCCCAGTGTGGAGCTTGAACTCACAAACCATGAGATCATGACCTGAGCTGAAGTCAGATACTTCACTGACTGAGCTACCCAGGCGCCCTGTAGGACCAATGTTTTAAAGGAAATACCTGGGGGAAATACATGGAACAAGTGAAAAATAAGGAATGAAATGTTATTTCTAATTCTACTACACTTACATAAGAGCCACACTGAACACATGTTTATTTCATCCATTTTGAGAAAGTTTAAATCTCAAGACACTCACTACCCCATCCAGCCTTTGTGCCCATGTGCGATACTGTCCCTTCTAACAGGCTTGGGATCAACAATGGTAAACAGGACATCGCGAAACAGAAGCCCCAGGCTGGATTTTCAGCGCACCTATTAAAGCAGCATCCTGGCGATCTGGGCCATTATTGAGCCGTGACTGAGAGGAGGCAAAGAAATCTGACAAGTGTTTTCCCTAACAAGATCAAAGAGATTATGACAGACTGTGAAAACACAGCCTTATTTTTCCGAGTTGTTAATTTGTCCTCTCACTGCTTCCTGGCCAAGCGGCTTATGAAGGGCCCTTTCATAGAGGAAGTTTAACAAGTGGTTGACGACGTCCCCTTGGCTGAATGGTTTAACCTCAAGGAGCAAACAAGGCTTTTATGGATTTGCAAGTGACACGGTGCAAAGGGGAAGAGGAAGGTTTTTGTATTTATCTGGAACCTGAGGTTTTAGCATCACAGTCAGAGCTGTGGGCTTCTTACTGGAAAATAGAATTGAACATGGGGGGATTAGGTGTCACCTACACTCAGCATGCAACCCGATGACTAATACCTAGATTTGAATACTCTTTATCCTCTCAGAAATAATGTCCTAAAAAATATTCAATGACAAAATGGTCAGATTGTTGATTACCTGAAACAGACGTAAGCAGCTCCTTTTGTGCCTTACACGTTCCTACTATGCTCTTTTTTTAAAATTTTTAATGTTTATTTATTTTTGGGAGAGAAAAACGGAGAGACAGAGCATGAGTGGGGAAGGGCAGAGAGAGAGGGATACACAGAATCCGAAATAGGCTCCAGGCTCTAAGCTGTCAGTACAGAGCCCAATGCCAGGCTCGAACTCACAAACTGTAAGATCATGACCTGAGCCGAAGTCAGATGTTTAACCGGCTGAGCCACCCAGGCTCCCCTCTGTTACACTTCTTAGTAATGTTAAATTTCACAAAGTGCACTATGATGAACATAGTCCTTTTTCTGTACAACAGTTTAATAGAGGTCAAATTTGAGAAGATTTGTTTTCTAGAAAATACTCTAAATGCATTAGCTAGCTCCAACCAAGAATCATAGAACCAGAATAGTAATTAATATTCATAGGTTCTGGTACTGTTTACAAAATAGAGATGTGAGGAGGTTAATAATGTTGATATGAGGGGACTCCTGCCTGATGAGTCTATTCTCTCAAGGGAGTTTGAGGCAAGGTCATTAGCAGATAGAGTAGGGACAGATGAGGTGCCCATCTGAGATTTGTGACCAGAAGTATTAAAAATAAAATCAGCAAGGGTGTGTGTGTGTGTATGTGTGTGTGTGTGTGTGTGTGTGTTTCTGGGAACTTTTGGCTCAGATAACAAGCATAAAATCTGCAGGAATTTTTTAACAAGAGAAGAGTTTTTCTACGTGCATATGCAGGAGGGAGATAAATGGGAAAAAGTTAGATATTTGTGGCAGAGTATCATTGTATAGACAATAGAATCTATATTAAAAAGTCAGAGACATGGGATCAGATGGCTAGAGTGAGGCAGTGGAGGGTTTCATGGACAGAGGGTTTTATAAGGTCAAGAGTGTGACCATGAGAATCCATGGCTTAGGTTGATGGAGCATTGAACCTTTTACCTTTCATATAAATTATCTTCACTTCTCCTCATGAAACCAAAAGAAAATGATTAGTCCTACACTACATATGAAGAAAATGAAGCTCAGAGAATTTCAGTGTCACATGCAAGATCACAGAGTAAACAACCACGGAAGCCGAGACTGTAACCCAGGTCTTCCAGCTGCGAAGTCTGAACTCTTAGCCCAATGGCAAAGATAAGAAGATATTTCATGGCATCCCTACTATCCATTTAGTTCACTGTTCTCAAAAAGAATGCCTTTCTTGAGAGGAGTCATAAAAAGCAAAAGAAAAGAATAATGGTGGAAGAAAATGGTGGTTGCAAAGGCAGCACAAGACCAAAATTGTATCGTGAACTATCAAAGGGAGTCTAGTGGTCAACGGTATAGTCTCCTACAAATTAGCAGTAATGCAGAACAAAGCTGGTTACAGATGCCGATTAATACCCATGATGATAAGGCAGTATAGTTCAGGCCACGCAGAGCTCTCAGTTTAGGGGCCTGAGTTTCAAACAGCTTCTGTTCCTTAAGGTTATCAGGCATCCTTGAGAATGCACATGATGAGGGGCGCCTGGGTGGCTCAGCTGTGTAAGTGTACGACTCTTGACTCAAGACTCAGATCTTGATCTCAGGGTCATGAGTTCAAGCACAGCATTTGGCTCCATGTGGGGTGTGGAGCCTGCTTTAAAAAAAGAAAAAGAAAAAGAAAAAAAAAACAAAGAATGCATGTTACAGGCATATGGTCAGAAGCATGTGTCATTCCTGCCCATCAAAAGAGATAATAGCTCTGCTGCAGAAGGGATTTCATTGAAGGAAAACAAGGTCTGTTTCTGTTGAATGTCTCCTGGGAAGCAAGAAAATTTCAGGTAAACAATTTCTATGTAGACTGTGAATCTTGCCCAACTAGACAGATCCTGGCAAATAAATATAACAACAGATAGAGCACACAAATAAACCAGCAAAGCTTTACAATCCATTCAGTGCTTTTATTTTATGGATGCAAAGTTTTATTTATTTATGCCCTGCCTTAGTTTTCAGCAGGCGTTCTGAGGTATAAGAACTCTTACTACTGTAAATATGAAAAAAATATAAATAAGGCTGCAAAACCAGAACCAGGGAAAGTGCACATAGGAGTAGAAAATAAAGATAAGTGGGAAAAAAGAAAGGACAAATATACAAGCTAAGGGGGTCTCCTTCATTGAGATAACTGATCTGCAGATGTGTTTTAATTTAAACTTCCTGGTCGTCAGTGTTGGGGGTGCAGTGGTGGGAGAGGGTTATCAACTAAGCAATCCCTTTAATAACTAATATTTATTCTTTATAACAGAGTTTTCTCATCACTGAGCTCAGAGTTCTCCCCTTTGGGGTACTATTTCCTTGTAACGCAGGTACAAAGCCCAGCTCAGCCTACAGCTGGCCCCTAGACTGACCTCACCAGAGGGCCAGTGCCACCCCTGAAAAGGAAACCCAGGACAGCAAGGTGCCCTTGCTTACTAGCTGCCCTGGGAATTGTTCTGTCTAATTGATCCCATAATGATCTCTATTCGGTTTCTGTTGTTAACAGTGTTGGTGGTGGTTACTCAGTTTGTGGGCCACGTCTCCCAACGCCTGGATTTTTCCAGTTTTGGGGTGACCGTCTTGATATGTACATGGCCCTGGATTATACACCGATGCCAGGGTTAGAGCCCTACACATATCCACTGCTACTCCCTGTGGTCTTCTGTAAGTCCTTCTTGTATGATGCCCCAGTACAGCCCTGATAAGATTCAAGGCTTCTCTCTTGACTTGTACAGTTAAAATTGAGTGATTTTCCAACAGACCCTCCCTTGCATTGAATCTAAAAATCAGTGACAGACTTTCAGATTAACGATATCAAAAAAGGCTTGGCGAATGGCCAAAGTCCTCGACAGAAATAAGTAAAACATGATAAAAGACGTAAGCAATACCCGTGCCTTTCTTTCCTCCTAAATCAGAGGCCATGCATTGTTGCTGTGTTATTAAATCTATTGATCTTATTTGTGTTGTCTATGACACGGGCAGGTAGAAGACACTCGCAATCAAACCTGGCACGCTGCCCAGCAGAACATTTAGTGCACAGGCACAATGTATTACGGATGATGAAAATGTAAGAAGGGTGAGAATAATTTGGAAACCCTTCAGAGGAAATCAACAAAGATGGCTATTAAACAGTTGAAAAGTGATCTACACTTAAGGAAAGGTTCATAGAACTAGGCTATTTAGCCTGCAGAAGAGGCAGTTAAGTGCAGCATAATAATAAATCCACACTTGTGTGCTATCTGTTATACAGAAGATCATGAACAGCTATTTTTCAACCTCAACCGATTAAAAAACAAGGAGGAAAGCACCTATGTGGCAAATCAGAAATTTCAGCTCTAGGCAAGCAGACATTTCCTTAGAAAAATCAAAGTTTTAATAACTAGATTTGGTTTTTGTGGAAGAAAAATTGCTATTTCTCTCCTAGATTTTTAAATAGGACAGTAGCCACCTATCTCCCAAACACCTCCCTAAAACAAAAATCCTTATTGTTCACCAGCTGGGATATTCTTCCATATTTTTTAACATTTATTCACCCTTGAGAGACAGAGAGAGACAGAGACAGAGACAGACAGAGCAAGAGTAGGGAAGGAGCGGGGGGTTGGCGGGGGAGAGACACAGAATCCAAAGCAGGCTCCAGGCTCTGAGCTGTCAACACAGAGCCCGACATGGGGCTTGAACTCACAGACCATGAGATCATGATCTGAGCTGATCATGAGTCGGTTGATCGCTTGACTGAGCCATCCAGGTGCCCCATTTCATATTTTTTTCTACTTTACATATTTACATTAGCATCTAATTTTTTATAATTTTTTTTTACTCTTTTAGGAGAGAGAGAGAGAGAGAGCAGGGGAGGGGCAGAGAGAGAGGGAGACAGAGGATCCAAAGCAGGCTATGAACTCAGAGCAGAGAGCCGGATGTGGGGCTTGAACTCCCAAACCAATGAGATCATTAACCAACAGAACCACCCAGGTGTCCCTGCATTTAATTTAATATCAGGCACCCGATATTACTGGGGAACAACGGGAGCTCTGTGTGTTTGATTTTGTGCCAGAAAACAGTTGTTCCGTCTGTTTCTAGAAGCAACAGTGTCCAGGAGGAGTACCTTATATCTAGTCTTCTCAGTAGCCTGCTTAGATCTCCTGAATTATCTATTTCCAAGTCATAAACATGCTTGCACCCGGAAACTGAACCTCCTCTGAACCCATGTTATTTTTTAAGGTCGTTACAGATAGATTTGGTTACTAATTTTTAATGGAGCGGGGACACACTATGTCACAGAATATAAACAATTTCTCCTCCTGCATAAATCACTCTTGCTCTGTTCCACAGAGTAGCCCTTGCAACAGCTGGTCACTGAGGATGGCTGTTTACGTTAGACTTTGCTCTCAAGTAGATAAGAATTGTCAAGCTGAGGAAATATACATGTACATGTACATGTCTATGTGTGTATCTGTGTGTGTGTCTTACATAGTAAGACATCTCAGACATAAGGCATAAAATCCCCATGATTTAGGCTTCATTTCAGTACTTGAGAATATAAACAGATCCATTTGGTTGGATTTAGCTTTCCTCAATTAAAGCTGAATTTATGTAATACCATTAAGCATTGGTATTGACATTTGGTGGCATTCAAGATGTTATTTACACTCGGTATACTGAACGTCCTCGCAACTGTTTGCATTAGGTTCAAGCCTCCGGCTTCTTGTTTGCTAAGGTTCACCTAACGCAGTTTAGCCCCATAAAGATTCCTGAAAGAAGCTCTTCATGCTAAAGCAACTCTATAGAAAACCATGCATGTGTAGTACAGAATGTATCAGCCTTCTGTCCAGAAAATGTATCCATATGCTTCCCAGCAGTCTGTCCAATCAGACTTGAGCACAAATCTTCATACTCATGTTGGAGAAAGCAATTTCCACTATGCCCCCATCAGAAACATTAACCTTAAGCAGCTTTCTATTTTTATTGTTTTCTCATATATTATTTTATTTAATTTTCTCTATTACTTTTAGAGATAAGTATGGTTACCCTAATTTTGTAAGAAAACTGAGGCTAAGGGAGACTGAAACTTGCTCCAGTAAATGGTTAAACTTCAGAACTCCCAGTAAAGGTAACAATATGCTGTAGTTACCTAATGTGGGATGGGAAGAATATACATGTATGTGTGTATGGACTTAGATGTATGTGTGTATGCTTGTGTTTACCTATATCTATAGTTGTATGTCTTTGTATCTATCTATCTATCTATCTATCTATCTATCTATCTATCTAGCTATCTATCTATCTATCAATCAATCATCTATCTATTTATCTATCATCTATCTATTTATCATCTATTTATCATCTATCTATCTATCTATCTATCTATCTATCTATCAATCAATCATCTATCTATTTATCTATCATCTATCTATTTATCATCTATTTATCATCTATCTATCTATCATCTATCTATATATCTATCTATCATCTATCTATCTATCATCTATCTATATATCTATCATCTATCTATCATCTATCTATCTTCTATCTATTTATCGTCTATCTATTAATCATCTATCTATCTATCCATCTATCTATCAATCATCTATCTATTTATCTATCATCTATCTATTTATCATCTATTTATCATCTATCTATCTATCATCTATCTATATATCTATCTATCATCTATCTATCTATCATCTATCTATATATCTATCATCTATCTATCATCTATCTATCTTCTATCTATTTATCGTCTATTTATCATCTATCTATCTATCTATCTATCTATCTATCTATCTATCTATCATCTACCTACTTACAATAGCAAGTGTCTCTATCTCTTTGAATTAAAAAAAATACATTTACTAAAAACATTGGAGTTTAATTACCTGATACTTTGAAGTCTTTAGAAAAAAAGACAAATAAATTTCAAATATTATTAGACACTACTTTACAGAGGTAAGAGGGACCTGCTCTGTAACTTTATTGGCACACAAAAAAAGAGAGTGTAACTTTATTGGCACACAAAAAAAGAGAGTGTAACTTTATTGGCACACAAAAAAAGAGAGTCAATCTTCTTTACCTCAAAGCTTCACATATCACTGTCACATTCTAAATATTTATTGAATTAGATCTCTACATCTTTTCATCTACTTTTATACTGCACAGATACCAGCCGGATAAAACTGGAAAACTCTGTGTTGGTCCTTTCTTTGGCTTAAGACACTGAAGACTTGTGCTCTAGAATGCCAATATATTATCTGACAGTGATGAAACAGTTAGTACCTAGTAACAGCTTAGCACAAGCTAACTTAAAATATAACTAGGCAAACATCAGGCAAGAATTCAAGAAACTGCAAGGTCAGATAGTTACATTTTTGCATGATAACTGGAAAGGTCTTGAGCAAGAGACTCCAAAGCTTTATCAGGACTTGTCCACAAGGCCTGGAATCCAAATGGTTACCAGTTTAGTTATTTATAACTGTTAGTTAGTTATTTTCATAATAACAATACTAAAATTTTATTTGCCTTCTCCTTTTGCACCTTCTCACAAGTTCATGGTGGAGTTTTCCAGAGGCTGCCTGGCACATGACATCACAGCCGATGGAATTCAGAAGCAGATATGGACGTCCAGCTGTCTTCTGTTAAGCCAGACGTTAAAGAAGTTTGCAGAAGCGTAAATCACCACCACTCTTCTGGCTAATGTTTTATGTGTTTCTTTGTTTGTTTCAAGAAATATAGTTATTTTTCATTATTTATACCAATATGTAAAAGTTTAATTTTTAAACCAATTAATCATTTTTTAAAATTTGTTTTAATTTCAAATATGATAAATATTTAATAATATAGTGAACATAAACAAAAGATCTTTGAGGTTCTCAATGATTTTTATTTATTTATTTTTTTTAAGGGAGAGAGTATGTGTGTGAGTGAGAGCTGGGGATGGGCGCAGAGAGAGATTCTGAAGAAGGTTCTATGCTCAGTGTGAGGCCTGACTCAGGGCTCGATCTCATGATGGTGAGATCATGACCTGAGCAGAAACTGAGAGTTAGATGCTTAACAGACTGAGCCACCCAGGTGACCCTAGGTTCTCCACAATTTTTATGAAAGTTAAGTGGTTTTAAGACCAACCAGACTTGAGAACTCCTAAGGAGGTAATAGGGAACCTCTGAAAATACTTTGAGTAAAGTTGTGACATGGTAAAAGCCCAGCCAAGATCAGCAGAGCCATATACCCAACTGCAATTGACCACAGATGCCTGGGTGAATCCAGCTGGACAAAGGAGAACCATTTAATCAGACTGTAGGCTCATGGAGGGTAAGTAGGGAATGATTAATTTCAAGCCACTGCATTTTTTTTAAGTTTATTTATTCATTTTGAAAGAGAGAGAGCACGAGTGGGGAACAGGCAAAGAGAAGGAGAGAGAGAGTCCCAAGCAGGTTCTGCACCCCTAGTGCAGAGCCTGTTGTGGGGCTTGAACTCATGGACCAGGAGATCATGACCTGAGCTGAAGTGGGATGCTTAACCAACTGAACCAAGCAGGTGCTCCAAGTCACTGCATTTTTATATGGATTGTGTTGTATCAATCGCTCATGATACAAAAAGTAACCAGGAGAAGTCAATTAAGTCTGAGACACAGTAACCACATTATTTCTTGGGACTTAGTAACATGTTTTCTCCATCTCTGGTCTTTGGTCTCCTTGCCATTCAAGCACTGCCTGGGCATGGTTACTGAACTGGAAACCCCCAGCCCAGCCTGGGCACTCTCTTCCCCATGCCATTCCTTGGGGTCTCTTCTCCAGAATCACAAAGCCACTACTAACAACTGGATCAGAAATCATCTGTTTTCTCTGCCAGAGTCTAGCTGGGTGAGGTGGGTTCTAGGACCCCAAAGTGGAATCTTGCATCCATGTCCCCTCTGAAGCAATATAAATTATGATGTATACATCCATAGTGGTGTCAGAATGTGTCTTTGATATGGCGTGGGTTGACTGAGCTTTCATGAGCTCACCAAAGAACCAGAGTGATACACACTCTTCTCATTTTGATCAGCCCACCAACCCTGATACCCTGAAGTACAAGGAAGTCATTCAGGGACTGCCTCTAGTGACTCCCTAAGTTTCTGAAACCAAAAGCCATGAAATCTAACAGAAAGCACTGAACATCCACACACATAAAAATGAATTCTAAAGAACACAGACTGGATTTGAAATTGCTTCCTGGAAGATACAGGTTTTAACACTTGTTTTCTGAGCTCTATCCTCAAGCTGAAGCTCCTTCTCAGTCCTCAAGATGAGCCCATCCAGCTAGATTCCTTTGGAAGATCTGTCTTAGCAAAGCAAGAGACATACTGCTGTCTTGAGATCACTCTTATAAAGAAGGACAGACTTACAATAGGTTGTAATTGAAATGGGAAGGCTTAGTTTTGCAGACACTCAAATATTTGAGTGCTCCACGATGTATAATTCAGAACTGAATTGAGTCTGCAGTTTGAAATTCTCTTAATTCTGTGAAAGAAGTATTGCTGCTTTGTTTTGTTTTGTTTTAACCAATACAGCAGTGTGTTCTCATTTATTAAAGCCAGAGTTATAATCTCAAATTAGTGCCTCTGATTCACACAACAGTTTACAAATACGGAAAAAGTGAGTGGGATTCATTGCAATGTCTGGTGGTTCTTGTCGTTGTTGTTTTACTCTCCTCTGTCATTTAGAAGAAGGCACACTCCTTTTCCCAAGAATCCATAATAACCCAATCTATTCCCACTTAAAAATATCTTAGGTCTTCAAACGCTGAGTTGCGCACAACATTTTTAAATGTCAATTTACAATCAACGTTTCCTCTTCCTAAGAAAAAAGAGAGGGAGAGAGAGATAAATAAACAAGTTTCTAGGCATTCAGCAGTTACAGAGAAGAGT
Source organism: Crocuta crocuta (assembly GCF_008692635.1). Classification (NCBI taxonomy): domain Eukaryota; kingdom Metazoa; phylum Chordata; class Mammalia; order Carnivora; family Hyaenidae; genus Crocuta; species Crocuta crocuta. Next base: position 6,558,813 of record NW_027536464.1, read on the forward strand.
CTGAGTTAGTGGTATATCCTGTTTGCAACAGGGTGGGTAAACTATGTCTAACGGCACAAACTTCTGTATTTGATACTTAGGTTCCAAAAATAAATCGTTTCAAAGGAGTACATTTGTCTTAGCTTTAGGAACACTTTTTGGAGAGAATAACCAGGTCCTTAATTATACCACACGTACAGGAAATTTGTTAAATTGAGGTTACAGTCATAAATTCTTATTCTGTGTGTGCTTGTGTGGTCTTTCACATGCATTCATAGAAAAAGGTTCAGGGCTTTCCTAGAAGTTTGTTTTTGGCTAGGTTCAAAATCAAGAAGAAAGTACATCAGGAACTGATGAGAGACACTTGAATACTTTTTCTGTTTCTGTCATTATCACCTTATTGGGTAAATTTGTTCCTGACCTTTGCCATCATGAGCGAAAAGCATTGAAATTATCCTTAACAGAGTGGTGGGGGACATCTGGTTTCTCCCCTATATTCCTCATCTCTCACCTCATTATGGCAGTTGAGGAGGAGATAAAGATACATCTATAACGAAAAAGAAGCAGGTAGCATGTTTAATTTTAATAGCCACTGGTGGCATGCTTACATTCAGTGAAAGCAGTGCATTCTGATATGGCCAAAACATGCCTGTCAAAATGTAAAAAATATTCTTCTGGTTTTTTAGGTGTTTTTGTTTTTGTTTGCTTTGTTTTTTGTTTTAAGTAGGTTTCACGCTCAGTGCAGATGCCAATGAGAGGCTTGAACTCACAACCCATATATCAAGACCTGAGGTGAGATCAAGAAGTGGACGCTTAGCCAACTGAGCCATTCAGTTGTATTTATGGTTTTTTTTTTTAAATAACGTGCCACATTGATAATATGCCTCTATTCTACTGCTAATTCCACTCTGAGATGGTCAATTTCTACTTTATAATATGTTATTTGAAATTTTATGAATAGTTATTACTTTTACTCATTTTAATCCCAGCAGAGAAAGGTACAACTCAAGACAGATAAGTGCTGATGTCACAGACATTTAGGGTAGAAGGCAAAGATCTGAAAAGACCGACAGATTTACATGTTTTGTTGGGTCCGTGCATTATTTGTTCACATTAATTTTTTTAATGTTTTATTTCTTTTTGAAACAGACAGAGAGAGAGAGAGAGAGAATGAGACAGCATGAGCAGGGGGAAGGGCGGAGAGAGGGGGAGATAGAGAATCCAAAGCAGGCTCCCGGCTGACAGCAGTGAGCCCGATACAGGGCTTGAACTCGCACACTGTGAAATCATGACCTGAGCCGAAGTTAGACACTTAATCAACTGAGCCACCTGAGTGCGCCTCACATTAATTTTTAACTGAATCTAAATGTTAGGCTTCCCGTAAAAAAATACTCAGATCTGGAGTAATGGTTTGACAATAATCTACTGGAATGGAATAATGGCTACCCAGTTTGGATAGAGTATCTAGTCTCTAGTTCACCATAATCCCAACTATTTCCACCCTGAGGATTCACTCATTCCCTTTAACTGCTTCATTCCTGTGGGCATTTGAGTTTGGGACTCTTGGTCTAGAGCGTGCAGTGATGCCTTAGAGACAAACCTATGAAGGGACCACTCAGGTGGCCTTGAACATGGGCTGTCTCAAGAAGGGGACAGGTTGATGCTGAAGAAAAGTTTTCCACTCAGCCAGATTTTGCCCGCGGGTCGCCTGCGTGGCCGCTAATACAACAGAAAGTCATGTGCAAAATAATTGCTTAAGTGAGATTTCCTTCCTTGGAAAACATGTGAAAGTGAGTTTTAATTTTCATCATAAATATAAAGTTCAAAGTATGCAGAGACTCAAGGAGAATGAAAATTGTGTAGAGCTCAAATAGAAATTATTGGCTAAAAAGCAGGGAGGTAATGATCCCCAGTTGAGAAGTTGTGACTTTGAAATGAAAATAGCCCTGGCAAAGAAGAAAAAGGGCCTATTTAAGAAAAGTTCATTGCAAAGAAAGAAAAATATAATTTTACTAGGATAGATGATTATGGTTGTGAGAAAAGAGAAATCTAGACCTAGAAATATATACAATCGCTATTTAAGCCATTTATGAAGCAATTTTATATGTTTACCATCACTAGTTAAAGTGCCAAGCATTGGGTAATGCTTGTCATTACCCTCATGTCACAGTTCTGAAATGTTACATTAAAATATTAACACACCTTTTAGGAAGCTGCAAGTGTGAAACTTTAGAATGATTTTGCTCATGAGGACATTTCAAATGGTAGGAAGAAATTTGCTCTCGGGTTTGAAAAACGACCCAAGTCCAAGGTCATTATAGGTACTCCCTGTAGCCTAGGAGAATCCAGGGGGATTGGGTGAATCTACTTGATTACACTTGACCCCCCCTCTCCCTCCAGCCCCCCCAAGATACTCTCTCAAGTTTTACTTTATCAGAAGAGGCAATTTGGGCAATTGGATTTACCCTCTCACTGTCAGTGGGGAGATGAGGGAGTAATTACAAAGTCCTTGAGTTAAATCTACAGTAGAAATAGCTGGGACAGGGGCACCTGGGTGGCTCAGTCAGTTAAGTATCTGACTCTTGATTTGATTTTGGCTTAGGTCATGAGCTCACGGTTCATGGGATCAAGCCCCATGTCAGGCTTTGCACTGACAGCATGGAGCCTGCTTGGGATTCCCTCTCTCCGTGCCTCGCCCTTTTCTCTCTCTTTCTCAAAATAAATAAATAAAAACTTTTTTTTTAAAGAAAGAAATAGCCGGGGCAAAACTAGGAGAGATAGATCAGAACCCCAGAGTGGGATCTACAAGGCAATGATTGCTAAGCTGGAGTCTGGGTCCCAGAAAACAATGTTGAATGGAGGGTCCTGAAGAGAAGAGCTAAGCAATACATCAGAGGCAGATAGGTGAGCAAGGATCAGACTTTACAAAGTGAATGCTAATAGCAAATACTTGATTGAGTATTCTACACTCTTTGCTTGTATTAATTCATTTAAGTCCCAACATCAACTACCTCTGTTCTCAGAAACCTGGGGCCCAGTTCATTGAACAAGTGATTGAAAATCTGCCAGCAGCATGACAAGCAAAACAGCCACCCTAAGAAATCTCTGGAGAACCGAAATACTTCTTGACTTGTATACTGACTCCCGGACCAATCCTAGGAGACTGAAGGTCACAGAAAAACATATGGTTGGGAGAATCAGCAGCTTCTGACAGACATAGTCTGATGTTTCTCTTATACATCATTTCATATTTAGATAGCACCTTCATGATAATATCTTACTAATCTTTCCATTAGGGAAGCAAGAAGAGAAGAGTGAAAATGACTTGTTCAAGGTTATAGGAGACACAACAGTAACAGAAAATACTTTAACACTTTCTAACTAATCCTAGGCCCTACATGCATAGGATTTAGGATGTGCTACATTAGCATTGAGAAAATAACTTTCTAGAAAATAACTATGACTTGGCTCTGTGCCTCAGCTCTGTACCTAGCAAGCCCAACGGGACTGTGTATGCCTGCCGGTTTTGTGAAGATCAGTGTACAATAGAATTTAACAACACGGCAGGGGGAAGATGAGGAAGCGCTGGGGAGCGGGGGTGAAGATGGGGAGGGAGGTGTGAATCACTAAGAGACCATCAACACCACAGAGGAAAGAGAAGGCAGTGGGAAGAGCAAGCATCTAATGCCATAGGGAAGGGCAAGGGTAGTGTGAACAAGGACCTGGAAAGAAAATAATAAAACCAGCAAAAATTGTAGAGTAATCAATAAAATAGATACTAAAAAATAAAATTACTATGATTTCCTTTGTACTTGTATTAAGGGTGTTTAACATGAGTTAGTTTTAATTTTCACTTGAATTCACAAAGCAACTATTGTTGTGCCCATTTTCTGGATGTGAAAACTGAGGTGCAGCAAAGTTGACTCAGTTCAGGTTAGCCAACTATTAGATGACGGGGCCTGATTCTAAACGAAAATACTCGTCCTGTTCGTGGTGTCATCTGTGCCTGAATGTAAGGAGACACTCTACTAGCTTGGTCGTTCACTCCC
>NW_027536464.1:6562892-6610484 GCF_008692635.1 Crocuta crocuta
CCAATCTATGGGCCCCTTTGCAATGAAAACAAACCTTCCCTTTTCAGTGACAACTGACACTCATTGGCACAGCCCTCTCTTCCCTCATTGTAGAACTAGTCTCGCCCTTGAAGGCATGTTCGCAAATCTGTTTTGTGTATCTCAGGAATCAAGAATGTCCCAAATGATTGGGACCAACCCAAATGGTGGCTCCCACCACATTGTTTTCTGCTCTCTCTGGAGTCTTTCTTGTCCAAGGGAAGTTTTTAAGATCTGGTGCAATGAGAGAAAATGTATTCCTTGACAGACTACATAAAGCTTTTGCCTAGAAAATACCTTATTGGGTCTTTAATTAAAAATAGCGAGGGACTCCAAAAAAGGGCGAAACTGTTGTTTCCACAACAAAACACTTTTGCCCACTGCCATATGCACCCACTTACTCCCTAGCATGGGAGGCATGTGCCTGCTTCTGGAGAGATGCAGGCCTGTGGAAACAGGTGTCTGTCTTAGTAACAATAGAGACACAACAATAGCATAGTTACTGCAGATTTTCTTTCTGGCGTCCCAAATTTGCATTCACTCCCAGTCCCAAATTCCATTCACTGATTTCTTCTCAGAAACAAAGAGAGAAAATGAGTGAATGGGGTAGAATGTTTTACATACTACATCCACACGTGATGTCTCACTTACAGACATATGTATGTATTTTTTAGTCCTCATTGAATAGATCGGAAGACTGAGGGGCGCCTGGGTGGCTCAGTCAACTAAATGTCCGACTTTGGCTCAGGCCATGATCTCGCGGTTCGTGGGTTCGAGCCCCACATCGGGTTCTGTGCTGACAGCTCAGAGCCAGGAGCCCGCTTTAGATTCTGTGACTCCCTCACTCTCTGCTCCTTCCCTGCTCGTGCTCTGTCTCTCTCTGTCTCCAAAATAAACAAAGTATAAAAAAATTTTAAAAAAAGAAGACTGAGACCCAGAGAAGAACACCCCCAAAATAGGTATTTATGACTATACCTCAATTAAAAAAAAAAAGTCCTGTACATGTGGTGTAATTAAAGCTTGGTGATTCTCTCTAAAAATGGTTTTCAAAGTTAAGAAAGAGAGAGATTAGTGAGTGGAAGAGAGAAACCCCATCTTCAGGTCTTATCTCAGTCTCAGAGAGGAAAAAGGGTGAATGAAATAGAAGATTTGGAGAGAAGACAGTGGCTAAATAAATAGCAGAATACCATACTTTAGAGTCAGGGATTAAGTTCACTTCCAGTATCAGATGTCTTGCCTCTGTTTTTCCTCTTTGGCAAAACTGGGAAAGAACAAACCTAGATGCTTGTGCTGACCTTTATATTCCACGCCATTCCCTCTTCCCTACCTACATGTACACACGCAGAAAACCTTGCTTCCTGACCCCATCATCCAGTCCCCCGCTCCTCAAAAGTATGGTCCACAAACCAGCAACATCAGCATGGCCTGGGGGCTGGATAGATTTGCAGAATCTGAGGTCACATCTCACATTTCTTGAATTCAGTAAAACTGCCAGGTGAACATATTAAACAGAAAAAAGTCAATCCAGACTTACCCTAATCTCTCTCTCTCTCTCTCTTTATTTTTATGTTTTTAACATTTATTCATTTTTGAGTGTGAGTCGGGGAGGAGCAGAGAGAGAGGGAGACACAGAATCCTAAGCAGGCTCCAGGCTCTGAGCTGTCAGAACTGTCAACACAAAGCCTGATGTGAGGCTGAAACTCATGAACCACAAGATCATGACCTGAGTCAAAGTCGAACACTGAACCGACTGAGCCACCCAAGCACCGCCTAATCTCTCTCTTTAACACACTTTTTAAAGGAGACTAGTTTCGCATCCTGCTTCTTTCCGCTCTGAAGGCCGGCAGTGAAACAAAATTAAATAAATGCCCTTGACCCCTAAGAATAAAAATAAAACTTTCGACATTTTAGGAGGCCAGTGGAGGACTATTCCCTTCTTTCTATCTGTAATGTAAAACCATGGCGGCCACCACCTATTTACTTTAGCCGTGATTGTCACTCATACTTGCTTAATGTCTTTATGTGAAGAACTTCGTGATGGAGTCATGAAGCCTGAGCCCCAGGACCAATTCAGCCACTGCACAGTTCAACAGCTGTGGTCCATACCCTAACCTGCTTTGACCTCAGTTTCTATCTTTATGAAACAGAAGCATTAAGTAATATAATTTTTAAATGTCTCCCATAGAACATCAATTCACACATACACACACACTCATCCTTAAGATGTCTGCACAGACTGTATGTGCACTCATGCACACTAAATTTGGGGGGAATCTCACTTGGAGAATCAAAATGCACTTATTAAGTGCACTTATATTAAAGTGCCTTAAAAGTCTTGCGGAAAAAAATAAAAGCTTAGAAGTTTAAGCGAAGCTTTCAAAAAGATAATTTGTCCAGAAATGGTCCCCATCTTCTGCAATATTTTTCCTGCGCGTTCTTCAATTAACAGTCTGTGTCTGCAGACCACACTTTAAGAAGCGCTTGGCTAGCAAACTTCAAAGCCCCCTTCCAGCTTTTACATCTTATCATTTTATCCTTTCATCATGGAAGGATTCTGCTGCATTCAGAGTAATCACAATATTTATAATCAGTATTTGAACCAAATTTTACAGTAGAGCCCAACAGGTTTCTTACGAGACACCTTTGTGAACCCGGAGTGATTACCTGGCATGGAACAAATAATTTTGTTAATCTTTGTGACTCCAATTGTCACTGACAATGTGAACTTGCATTTGGAAACCGCTTGCAATTCATTTTCAAATCCACACTAAAAGGGATTATGCTGCAGTTGTTCAACTGTAGACATTAGTTTGAAATGAATGCAAGACAAAATGTATGTTTGTCTTGCCATAAGTATTCTGGATCAATGCACACTATCTCACAGTCAGCCTCTGAGATAATGCCTTTTCCAAAATATTTAGGTAAAGGGTCTTTCCTCTTTAGATTCTCTGATCCACCCCCACCATTTTATTTTATAAGTAAATACGGTTTTCTTGAAGAGATGTATCTGTATTCACTGCTTGCATCATGGCTTTTGATTCTCTATTCTAATTATGCCTTTCATGACAATCACTATGACAGAGTAACAAATGATAAAACCCATTTAGCCGTGTTCTGTACATCATTCACTATACTCCTATCCTATTGTGGAAGGATTTGTTGCTGAATTTCTTCCTGTGCCCTTTCTTTTTCCTATCCTTACCTTTCCTTTTCTTTTTTCTTTTTATCTTCTTTTTCCTCTTCCTTCCTTCCTTCCTTCCTTCCTCCCTCCCTCCCTCTCTCTCTCTCTCTCTATTTTGGCAGACACAGCGAAAACCTTTCAATACTTCTGTAGCAATCAACAATTAATCAAAGTGTAGTTTTTCACTACAACAGGAAAGCTGGATAATAAAAGGTCCATGTAGCTTTATGAGCACCAATAACATCTGAATTAGGCAGGACCAAATGGTGATAAGGCTAATCAGATCGCTTACTTCCATGTATAAACAAGTTTCCCGAGAGGATCAAGAGCCCTCTCCTCCTGTTTCCTGAATGGACTGCAGAAGGGAAGCAGGCAGGTGAGGAGGGAAGGGAGGTACAAGAGCGCTTTCTTTTATTGCTATTTTTGTGGGGAAAATGGAATGATAACAGGATGGGGTTCCTATGCCTTCTGCATTTTCAAAACCCTATTATCTAGCTATCTGGAAGCCTTTTACACAATTCAGCTGTACCTCCCTCATACCTTGTGCCCCACACAGGCCCAGATGTGTGTTTTGACACGTGAGTGGAAGAAAGCCTATTCTCTGACTGCCTGTGCAGCTCTTGCTCCATTCTTACTGTGTGTGGCCGGACCAGCTTTTCATCAAAAGAGCCCTTGTCACAAACCTCAGCGATTTCAATCATGAGGTTATTTTCCTTACTTTAAACACAAGCATAAACACACGTTGAAGGGGTTCTTTTAGACTTTGGGAAGTGGCGTGAGGGTGTGAGAGATGTGAACAATATTTGGATGCAAAATGCCCGTTGAAAATTTTAAATGCTGAGGCTTTCATTCCAAAAAACTGTTGTAACCGGCGTTAGTTTTATTCCAATAACTTGTGTAGTTATCTCTTTCCCTTGATCTGACACACTTGTCTGTCCTTCATAACAGTCTACATGAGCCTGACAAGACATGTTTATGAAAAATGTCTGATTACTACCCATAAACGTGTTTTGCTAAAAATTGATTTAATTCATCTCCCCACAATATTTTTCCCCATACATCATACAGGTCTATAATTTACAAGCTATGTCAACTCACCTCACTAGTGTTACCACTTGAGTCAAGTCATACGGGAAGGTAGCTCCAGGTGCTAGAATCATTAGCTAAGGATATTAAGCCCGTAAATAAGATCTTCCTGTATGTGTTTTACCAATGAAAAGCGTTTCATACTGCCACCAATTAAGGCTAAGAAAATTAAACATCATTTACAAACAAGATTAAAGATATTTTTCCTTCCACAACCAATTAAGAAAATCAGAGGGAAAATGTTTTGATTCATGCTCATCATATATATGTAAATATATCACATAATGGCTCATATTTAGCAAATACGAAATACCAAAACACAAATGAAAAATATTTTGGCATCTGTCCGGTCCTCGAGCTGGCTAGCACAAAGTGTGATTTGAAAGTGTTTTATCCTGCTGTTAAACATTTACCGATATGAATAAATTAATTATAGATTTATTTTTATCAGAATCGTGGTGAACTTTTAAAACACAGGGAGGGAGGGACCTGTTATAGTCACACAAGAAACAGAAATGAGAGGAAAGGTACCGTTGAATAGTTGATCCAACTGAAGACATACGTCCTGGGGTTTCTAAGCAAAAATGGCATCATGTTTTCGTATCTTGAGGGAACTCCTCCTCCCTATAAATGTGACAGTAACTGATAAAATTTTAAAACTTAAAATTAACAAAAGCAAGAGGGGTCACCTCCTTGAATCGGAACAGAACAATGAGATCCACTCGCATTTATGAGCAGAGAGAAAGGAGCCTTGCACCTGCCGGCCCCTGCGGGGAAAATCTGTGGGTATCGGAGATCAAAAGCAGCCCGTGTGTTATGATGAGTCTGCACGAGGCTCGCTGTGCTAAACTAGAGGCTGCATAAGAGCAAAAATAACCTGCACACTCTCCCAGGACTACAGCACGTGTGAAGGCACACACCTGTCAGAAACAGTACAGGCGGAAGCGACCGCGGGTCAGTGACCAGATCTTCTGCATAAACAAAAACAACATGGCATGGGCGCCCCAAGCCAGGAAGAGGAGATTCGTACTGACTGGAGAATGAATGAGACCAGGTGGAGGCCACTATAAAATGACTGGACACGAACAATTAGGCAGAGAGAGAGAAAGAACTCCCACTCGAGATGAGCATGCAAATAACAATCCCAAAGCAAACGGTGGAATTAGCATTGAGAAAGACAGTGAGGAGGAGTTGAGTTAGTGCACTCATCTTCCGCTGTAAGAAAGCTGTCAGTTCCCACCTATGTAATCCAAGCACACACCTTGCTAAGGGCTCTGTTGATAATTTCAGGGTGTGTGTGTAAGTGTTGTGTGTAAACGAGAAAATATGAAACTATGGTAACAAAGAGAAGCACATGCCACTCTGAACTATAATGATATTAAAATATACATTGCTGGCTTCAGAGTCACTGAAGTATGATTTGATAGGCAGTTTCCCAGAATTTCAAGATAATTTGACTTGGTATATAAGTACGCAATAAGTCAAGTGTATGAGAAAGAATGTTCCATCACGTTAGCATTTATAAGTTGGGTTCTAATGATAGGCAAGAAAACACTGAATTAAGAGTCGGAGGATTTAGGGGCGCCTGAGTGGCTTAGTCGGTTAAGCGTCTGACTTTCGCTTAGGTCATGATCTCGCGGTTCGTGGGTTCGAGCCCCGCATCGGGCTCTGTGCTGACTGCCAGCTCAGAGCCTGGAGCCTATTTCAGAGTCTGTATCTCCCTCTCTCTCTCTCTGATCCTCCCCTGCTCACGCTGTCTCTCTCTCTCTCTCCTAGAAATAAATAAAACATTAAAGAAAAAAAGAGTCGGAAGATTTAAACTCAGGTCTTTACAGCTTGCCAACTAGATGAACTTGGGAAAGTCATGTAGCCATCTGTGAACCTCAATTTTTCATCTGTATAAAGTTATGTGATCATGTTATCTGACCACCTCAAAGACGAGAACATAACAAGAGAATGGATTAAAAGCACCTCTCCTCTGCCTCAAATCTCACAAGATGAAAAAAAATAAACAAAAGATGATAGAAGTTTCTATCAAGTCTTGAAAAGAGGGCAAAAAGTCATTGGCATATTAGAGATTTTGACGAATTGAGATGAGAAGCTGGTAGACTCATATTAATGGATAAACAGGAGCAGAGAAACCACAAACTCAAACACACTCAGGAGAAAAGAGCTCGTCCAGAAATTCCAAGGGTAACCCAAGCTCAGGAAAATGTATGTCCAGAGCAGGAAAAAGGCATTGGGCAATTATCAGAAGTAATTAAAGAGCAGCATTTAACATAGTTGGATAGTCTTGCCCCTTCTCTGCCTACCATGAAATGAGGTTTTCTCTCCATTAAAACACAAGAGAAATATTTTCTTTAAAAAAGGGGAGGGGGGTAAATGGAGAAGCACAGCTGGGGAGGGAGCCTAACTTGAGTGTTGATGCTAGACCCAGATGCCCTGCATAGCCTGGGGCCATTGTGGCTCTTGGCAGCCACAGCAGGAAAGAACAGTAGGAAGATAGTAGTTGATTCCAGCATGCTCTGAGCTGTGCTGTCTGAAGTGTGGGTCTTGATATAAGAGCCTCTCAGAGCAGGCCAGGAGAAGGTAACTCTGGAGAAGGGAAAGAGAGCTCCAGATCCAGAAGGGAATCTTGTCTTCACTCTCTGCCTCTTCTCTTGTGAAACAACTTAAGCTCCAATTGGGAAGACAAGGTATTAAAAATAAAACTTTATAGGGGCACCTGGGTGGCTCAGTCAGTTAAGCATCTGACTCTTGATTTCAGCTCAGGTCATGATTTCATGGTTCATGAGTTCAAGCCCCACATCGGGCTCCATGCTGATAGTGTGGAGCCTGCTTGGGATTCTCTCTCTCTCTCTCTCTCTCTCTCTCTCTCTTTACCATTTCGTCTCCCTCTCCCCCCCCCACTCTCTCACTGTCTCAAAATAAATAAACTTAAAAAAAGAAAAAACAACAACCTATAGCCACTAACAGTGATGAAGATGAATCAAAGGCAAAGATAAAATTTTAACCCAAAATAACTAGAAATGCAAGGAAACTAACTACATAATGGATAGACCCAAAACCCAATGAAGAGGAAGTCTATATCCTATGGGAAAAAAGTAATAGGCTAAATGCCAAGAGATCCAAGAGGTATCATACATGTGAAATAAGGAGTGAAATCAAGTGCATTTGTTTTATATTGCTGAATGACAACTTATCATCATCTTAGGGGTTTGTAAACAGCATGTGCTTATTGTCTCACATTCCTAATGGGTCAGGAGTCCAAGTGTGGCTTGGCTTGTCCCTTTTGTTCAGATCTCCGAAAGCTGAATTCAAGGTGTCTGCTGGGGTTCGCATTTTATCTGAAGCTCAGGGTTTTTTTGACTTCTCAGCCCACTTTCAAAGGATTCATCTGATTAGGTCAGGCTCACCCGGGAACATCTTTTTAGATTAACTTACAAGCAATTGATTAAGAATCTTCATTACTTCTGTAAAATCCCTATATCTTTGCGATATAATGTTACATTATTAGAGGACCATTTCAGATCACCTTTCCCATATTCTACTGGTTACAAGTAAGTTACAGGTCCTGCCCACTCTCAAGGAAAGGGGATTATAGAAAAGCATGAGTCATTAGAGTTTGGGGAATTTTCTCTCCCATTAAGGAATATGAATACTTTTGAGTATAATCAGCAAAATAAAAAGTAAAAACTCAAAAGCTGAATAGCTTAAAGGAATACACATATCTGAGCACTAAATTTGTGATTATTGATATAACTTACATATATATATATATATATATCAAAAATGTCCAGATTGTAATGAATACATCTAAGGAACCCATATCCCTATCAGTTTTCTGGTGCCCCTTCTTAGCCAATTCTAACCATTTCTCATGCATATGCTTCTCTGATTTCTATCACCATAGATTGGTTTTGTCAGCTCTAGAATAAAAGTTTTGAGAGTGCCTGTCTGGCTCAGTTGGTAGAGCATGTGACTCTTAATCTCAGGGTTATGAGTTCAAGCCCCACTTCGGGTGTGGAGCCAACTAATTAACAAACTAACTACAATAAAACTTTTGAAAGTGAACAAACTTGGCTTGTTTCCAATCTCACACAGGCTTCAGTCTTTCAACATTAAGTATATATTTTCCTGTAGGTTTCCTCTAGATGCCTTTTATCAGGAATTCCGTTTGTTGATTTTTNATACTATATTTATATATAGTATATTTTAATTTTAATTTTTTATATACTATATATAGTATATAGTGTGTATATATATAGTATGTTTATATATAGTATATTTTAATTTTAATTTTATTTTTTTCATAAAGCAAATTGCACTTATTGATTTTCAAATGATAAAACCAACCGTTAGCTGGGGCACCTGGGTGTTTCAGTCGGTTAAGCATCCGACTTCGGCTCAGGTCATGTTCTCACGGTTTGTGGGTTTGAGCCCCACNAAATAAAACATTACAAAAAAATTTAAACCAACCTTTAGCGTTCCTGGGATAAATCCCACTTTGCATTTACTGTGTATTCTTATCATATATTGATGCACTTAGTTTGTGTTCTAAGGGATGTTGGGTTATAGATTTTCTTTAATTGTAACATCTTTATCTTGCTTTGTATATTCAAGTTTTATTGTCCTAATAATATTAAATAAGAAGGGGAGCCTGGGTGGCTCAGTCAATTAAGTGTCCGACTTCAGCTCAGGTCAGGATCTCATGGTTCGTGAGTTTGAGCCCCACCTCAGGATCTGTGCTGACAGCTCAGAGCCTGGAGCCTGTTTCAGATTCTAGGTCTCCTCTCTCTCTCTGTCTCTGGCCCACTCACATTCTTGTCTCTCTCTCAAAAATAAACATTAAAAAATTACATTAAATGAAATTTTCTTTTTCTATTTTCTGAAAAAATTAAAAATAAAAGTTCATGTAGATTAGTACTTTTCCTAACTTAAAAGTTTTATTTCACCACGAATCATAGAGATTTTTGTGGGAAGGTTTTATATTATTAATTACATTTCTTTAACAGGCATAAGGGCTAGCCTACTTTTCTATTTCTTCCAGTGTCAGTATTGTTAATTTATGTCTTTCAAGGTATGTGTTCATTTCATCTACACAGACAAATTACATTATATATAACATTGTTCGTTATATTCCCTTGTTATCTTTCACTCCCTTGAAGGGTTGTACTCATACCTCCCTTTCACCTTCATTAATGATAAGCCTATCTAAGTATTTATCAATTTTATTATGGTGTTCAAATATTCAACTGTTGGTTTGGATTTTTCCCTATGGCTTGCTCATTTCCTGTTTTATTGATCTCTGTTCTCTCATTCATTTTTTTTTTCATTTATTCTGTTTCCTTTGGGTTAATTTGCTTTGGGGCAGGGATTCATTAGCAAGGAGCTAGGTGATGGAAAAGTTCTATATCTTTGTAAGAGCATGAATAAATGAGGATCTGTCAAAACTTATCAAACTGTGCAAGTAAGACTTTTGTACTCTACTGTATGTAAATTGTATCTCAAAACCCTATAAACAAATATGAACTCTAACTGGAGGCTTTATGTTTTACAGTAATATGATTACAATTCCGAAACTGCTTTTCACATATTCTACCCTTAAACAAATGAGCATTTGTATTAAGGATAATAAGAGCCAAGTTTCTTACTTTTGGGAAAAGGAATCACAAATATGGAAAATGGCAAGATGCTATGGTGTTAATTTGGAGCTGGAAGCACAGTGTTACTCTCAACTGCTTCCAAAAAATAATATAATATGCACATAAGTGTGTGTGTGTGTGTGTGTGTGTGTGTGTGTGAAGCGAGACAAGAGGAGACAGGGTGAGAATGATAAAGCAAAAGAGCAAAATACAAACCATTGGTGAGTAATATATAAGAATTCCTTTGCGGGGCGCCTGGGTGGCTTAGTCGGTTAAGCGTCCGACTTTCCGACTTTCGCTTAGGTCATGATCTCGCGGTTCGTGGGTTCGAGCCCCGCGTCGGGCTCTGTGCTGACTGCCAGCTCAGAGCCTGGAGCCTGTTTCAGAGTCTGTGACTTCCTCTCTCTCTGACCCTCCCCTGCTCACGCTGTCTCTCTCTCCTAGAAATAAATAAAACATTTAAAAAAAAAAAAAAAGAATTCCTTTGCTTGCATTTTTTCCTGAAATTTTGATACCACATAAAAATTAGAAATTATGGCAAATAAACTTTGCTATACAAATGAATGTTGATCTGTTTTATCATTTTACAATGGGAAGTGCTCCCCTCACTGGAGAAGAAATGGTGAGGATGGCTTCGATCTGTGCCCTCGGAAAGCATGGCGGATGTCCATGATGGAGACGTAAAAAACAGAAACACGGAACACATTCTCTGGAAAGGAAATGGCTGATACATATTTGCTCTTGAAAAACCCAGAACAAAAAACCTTCTTCTCTTTAAAAATACTTGCTGAGGGAGAAACGAACAGAGAACCAAACTTTGCACAATGGGCCCTGAAGCCACCTTAGGAATAACTTCTATAACCTTTCTAGTAATTTTCCACACTCTGGACCAAAGAAAAAAAAATTGTCTGCATTCTCAGTCCTGAAACCAAATTGTCCTTTTTCTAAAAGCTATGCGACATGCTCATTTCCACCTTTTTCCGTTCCTAATTTTGGAACAAAGCAAGCTGTTATTAGGTTGTCTTTTTGCATTTATCAAATGAAAACCCCTGCAGAGGCCTTTCTTGAAAATGGAAATGAAAGAAATTTTGTATATTGTTTCTTTTTTCATCTCCCCCCAGCCCTTATTTGGTGTGAGCATGTAAAGGTAAACATTGCGAGTTGGCACGATATAATTTAATTCCTTTCAAGGTCTGACAATGTCTTAATAACACCACAGTAAAGGACTTGTTTAAGGTTCTTACCTCAATTTAACTTTATATCCAAATACTTATCTATGTACTTTAACCCAAATGCTATCATGCTGAAAAATACACATTCCCGTGGTTCTGATCTGATGGAAAGATGCTGATATAACATCAGAGCAGGGGATTTTCTATTTTCACCTCCTGTCTGACACTCAGGACTCCTTAGAAGCTTTTTTTGTATGACAGCCATTTCTGCAAGTTTGAACACAGCCTGAAAGCCTAACATTCTCTCTTTCTTTAATTATACATATTTTTAAAATTATACAGCTCTATTGGGGGAATAGACTTCTTGTTTCTAAGAAGAAAATAGAGAGCAAGTGTGAATATTGCTTCAGAGATTAGCCTGTTCCATTTCTAATAGGCCATGTTTTGGGTACTACCAGATGTTAGCATATTCTTAATTCAAATCATCAGGTTCAATTACATCACCAGGAAGGGCTGTTGTGTTCTTCCTGTATTTGAGCTATTAATAAAATATGTTTTTAATTTTCAAAATTGCTTGGCTTTGGAATGGGCCATTACTCTGGGGAGGTGGAAATACAGGAAGGCAAGCAGCATATTTGGACCACTGAGATTTTCCAAGACACACACCAAAATAAATTTTTATAACCATTTCCCCTTTGATACTTTACCGTATGTTGTCTATGATATAACACTGAGGTGAATTCACTCATTAGCACTGATGACGACATTTTCATTAGAGCATGTATATCTAGATAATGAATCCAAAGTTATTTTAAATCACTGCAAGACAATGAGAAGCATGCATGTGTGTGTGTGTGTGTGTGTGTGTGTGTGTGTTTGTACATACTGTAAAGACAATCAAATTCTTTTCTATAATTCGAAGCCTTTCTACTCATGACTTGAAACCAAGAGAACGCACCCTATAGGAAGCATTCGCCCAACCTGTGCACAAATGTTTTGGCTGTGAAGCAGTGGGGACATATGGAAATCATTTTCCTTACACAAAACATGGCTGAGATAAGTCACACCTAGAGAAAGGTTTCCACGATTCTCAAGAGCCAGAGTAGTTCAGAGAGAAGGTATGGCCCTCCTATTCTACTTCTCAAATGTCAGAGATCTTATGGGCCACAGGGAACAAGAAATGTATTTTCTCAGTCTTAAAAAAAAGATACATTCTAGAAGATTATTATGTATTTAAATTATTTTTAAATGTACATATTGTTGCTATTATAGTACCATTTTATTTTACTGTTTTTAATGGATGTGAAGGTTGTATTTCACATTAAGGAAGCCAGAAAGCAATTTTACTGAAGTTACACGTGAGTGGCAATATATTTTTAAAAACTTCGTGGAAAAAACTTCTAACACAAAAATGGCAGATAGGTTTTGAGTGCCAGTTTCAATATCAGTTGGTAGTGATTCCATGGAGCATGGGTTGAGAAGGAATCTGAAGTGGTGTCCAGCCTTTCTTGATGGATGATTTGTGCTGTGAAGGCCAGACCTGCAAGAGGTCACATCTCTCTTGTGTATTTACCAAATCTACACATGGGCAAATTTTGTCAGCTTTTCTTAAGTATCCTCCACATTTTCAGGGCACACTCAAAAATATGCATAATGAAAAAACAGTAGAGATGTTCTAACAAAAGAACATGAATTTATGAACGAATCAAGTGAGACAAGGACATGGGGCTAAAGGCACGGGCGGGGATGTACTGCAGCGACATCATAGATGCAGCCCCCAGGCCTTTTATTTGCCAACTGAAAAGGGGGCTTCAATACCTAATACACAGTGTCCCAAAGATAACAAAAGAACACTTTCTCAGGTGACTTACACACGTTCCTGATATGAATATTAGCTAAAGAGTTTACCCGAAGGTCACAAAAATGAAAGAAGGCCGTAGAGTCAAGAACACTCTTGACAAAGATGTCATGATGAGGGGACACCTGGGTGGCTCACCCAAGTATCAGTTGAGTGTCAGACTCTTGATTTCAGCTCAGGTCATGATCTCACAGTTTGTGGGGTTGAGCCCCACATTGGGCTCTCCACTGACAGTGAGGAGCCTGCTTGGGATTTTGTCTCTCCTCTTTCTCTCTCTCTCTCTCTCTCAAAATAAATAAACATATATATTTTTTAAATTCCACAATTCAGGCACCTGGGTGGCTCAGTCGGCTGAGCGACTGACTTCAGCTCAAGTCATGATCTCACAGTCCGTGGGTTTGAGCCCCATGTCGGACTTTGTGCTGACAGTGCAGAGCTTGCTTCAGATTCTCTGTCTCACTCTGTCTCTGCCCCCTCCCAATATTCTCTCTCTCTCTCAAAAATAAATAAGTAAATACATTTTAAATGCCATGATTAACTTCATAGGGCTGTTTTGATCATGAATTTCCATGCATGACAGCATGCTACAAAAGTAGAATTCAAGAACAATGATTACAAGGTGGTCCAAAGGTATAATCTTCCAGATATGAGGTAAATAAATACTAGGGATAATTATAGTTAATATTGCTGTATAGTACATATGAAAGTGAAGAGAATAGATTCTGAGAGCTCTCATCACAAGGAAACTAATATTTTTTCTATTTCTTTGTGTGTGTGTTTTTTTGTATCTGCATGAGATGATTGATGTTAAATTATTGGGGTAATAATTTTACAATATATGTAAGTCAAACCATCTTAAAATTACACAGTATTGTATGTCAATTATACCTTGATAAAACTATTTTCAAGGAGAACAGTAGTTCTGTAGGCCAACAAAATGTGTTCTCTATTGATCTCATTAAGTTTTATCTTTAATGAAGAAATTATTTTAATATTGAACTTCCCTTAGGTCTTAAGGCTTCAAGCCTTAAGATTGTGTTTACTAATAAATATACAGAATGTGTCTGTTTTCCTTTTCCAGGTATGGATCGATCTGCATGGATGGGCAGACAATCCGATTGAGGCAAGGGTTAATCTCAGTATGGCAGTCGAAGAACCGAACACAGGTAAGTATCCGAATAGCAGACCAATCTGTTTCCATGTCCAGCGGTGTCACTGTGAGAGACCAGTGACCCTACCTTTATCTGGCAAGAATGAAGCATATTCAACCTCTACCTTCTTTGTAAAACACAGACATGCCTATGTGTGAATTCTTCACACAATTCCAGACTTTCTATTATTTGCTTTCAGCCTACTCGTAAATCCAGTGGAACTTTAGTTCTAAAGACAATACAACACCATAGTTTGGCAGCACAAGAAGGTGTTATTTAGAAGCCTAGTCATAGAGGGAAGGAGTCATCTAATCAAGGAAGCTAACTAAAGCATACATGAATCTAAGTAGCTTCTCTTCCTACCCTATGGTTTTTGAATTTGAGTTTATGAATCTTAATAGGACAATTAGCTTAGCTGGTTAGAGCATGGTGGTAATGACAGTAGGGTCAGGGAGATGGTCGCTTAAGAGTCGATGAGTTTCAAATGGAAAAATCAAATCAAATCATTTCCATAGCCATAGCCTGGACCTTAAACCACAATCATCTATGTCCCAGTGGTCCATCCTTATTCCTGAGACTGGGTTGGAGCATACGGATGGCTTAAAGCCACCTTTCACTACTATAGGGTTAGAGAAGCACACATGACTCGTAAATGGTGGACCACTCCTAGACAGAAGAAATTCCTATGACTTTTCCATTTTAGATAAATTAGGTATGCTATTCCCATGCTGAATATATATTGAGTTTTCAAAATAAATTTCAACTCAATTCAACAAGGATAATAAAATCCAGATGGGAGAGGGCAAAGATGAACTTTTACTAAACATCTATTACGTCAGGCATTTTTGGATATCTTACATGCACTATATTAATTAATTACCACATCAGCTCTTTGGAGAATGCTTGTATATGTGCAAATATATACTTGTAACTGCAAAACTGAGTTTAATGTATCAGGGTCACACACACTTGAGTCCCTAATCCTTTAATTTTTCATTAGTTAGCTTTTGTGAATTATTCAGCTTCTCAAAACCTGACTTCCTTTTAACTAAAAGATAATATTAGGGGCGCCTGGGTGGCTTAGTGGGTTAAGCATCTGACTTCGGCTCAGGTCATGATCTCTCGGTTCCTGGGTTCCAGGCCTGCGTCGGGCTCTGTGTTGATGGCTAGCTTGGAGCCTGGAGCCTGCTTCGGATTCTGTGTCTCCCTCTCTCTCTGACCCTCCCCTACTCATGCTCTCTCTCTCTCTCTCTCTCTCAGAAATAAATAAAACATTAAAAAAAATTTTTTAAAGATAATAGTAATAGTACCTCCTTCAGAGAAGGAATGTTAAAACTGAATGGAATAATATACATGAAGAGCTTACACAGTCCCTGGGACATGGCAATATTCAAGGGAAAAGAGAAAGAACCAAGTAAATCAATGACTCCAACACTAGCTCCTTCCATATTCTTGGACTCAGAGACCATTTTAGTAAAGAATGGTCGTGTCTAAGACAGGTGTTGGCAAACTATTTTCTGTAAAGGATAAGATAGTAAATACTTGGGCCTTTGCAGGCTACATGGTCTCTTTCCCACTTACTCAGCTCTGCCATTGCAGTGAGAAAGTAGCCACCCGCAAGTCCTAAACAAATAGGTGTGGCTGTGCTCCCATTAAACCTCACTTACCAAAAGAGGCAGCTGGCCAGACTTGTCCCACAGGTCATAATTTGCCAAACCCTGCTCTAACAGTTTTTGTGCTATTTAGTTACATATTAATAACCTATTAAATTTAGCTTTCCAAAGTGAGACTTTTAAATCCTGAACAATTTCTACGTTTGCATTACTGTTAACAATTTTCCATCGCTGTCTTTCAAAGCCTCTTTGTTTAACAAAAGTAAAGATCAGCTAAATTTGGCCCCCATTACAATGTTGTTGGTAATGAACAAGAAAGTAGGGAACAATAGATAAGTTTAAAAGCATTTACCAGGGTATAAGACTTTCAGTATGCCTTCCCATTCTTATTTCCAAGATTATTAGGAATTAATAAATCAACATGACAGACGTATTAGACTTTATAGTCAGGCACCCCAGAGTGCAGTCAGGGTTCATCTTATCCCTGGAAAAACTGAATGCTATTTACAAGTTCTAGAAATCTCTGGACACTCGCCAGCCTCCTGGATCTTATGAGGTCCAGCGCCACCCCCCCGCCCACTTACCCTGCCCCTCAATATCTGTCCTGTGCTAAATATTCTCAGTACTGTTGGCAAGATTGTAAATGACTTTAAAATGGTGTTTTAGGGAATGGGATATAGACAATAATAAAGGAGAAAAGATATACAAAAATATTTTATGTATTATCTTAGCTCTGATTTATAGCAACTACCAGCCTGATCATGTGTAAAATTTCTTATACAAGATTATTTTTCTAATACTTTTTTAGGGGCCTTGATAAAAAGAGTTCCCACTAAAGATAACAAAGAGTCACTCATCAGGTACTATATTCGAAGTTCAGTAAATTCCAACATTATTTAACTTGGCATGTGCAAGCCAGGCTTCCATCACTTAGAAAAATGCAGGTTTACTGAAGGAGGGGAGATTGAGAAGTCAAAGGAAGAGGAGGAAAACGGCCAGCCTTTTGTCAATGCTTTTGGAAAAACACGTCAAAAT
Organism: Crocuta crocuta; assembly: GCF_008692635.1. Taxonomy (NCBI): domain Eukaryota; kingdom Metazoa; phylum Chordata; class Mammalia; order Carnivora; family Hyaenidae; genus Crocuta; species Crocuta crocuta. The sequence continues at coordinate 6,579,652 of NW_027536464.1, forward strand.
AGAATCATTTGATTTGGTTTCATTATTTCAATCTGCTCTGACTCTTAAGCCAAAAACACTTGACTCCTACCAGCTTGCTGACTGACAATTCAGCAGCCTTTACTGTGTTGTTATTTTCTGTGGCTGTATAAATCTAGAATACTTATAGGATAGAAACATTTTAAAGAATTGTAGAAAGGCTGATTTATAGAAGCAGACTGTTGGCTTCTTCATTGAGTCTGTCGGAATAGGGCCGCGAGTGTCACAAAAGGAAAGGCTTTGTCACTTTGCTCTGAAGATCATATTGCTAACATCTCTCCCAAACTCAGGTGCAAATTTCATTGACTTGTCTGTTCAGAACAGAGCCATGTTTGTATTGCTGAAATGTCAATTCCTAGACAGAGATGATTCGAAATCCAGTAAAACCTTGGATTGCGAGTTCTGGATACCTTGTTCTGGGAGTGTTCCACAAGATGTGCAAACATTTCTAATAAATTTTAACTTGATGAACGAGTGACGTCGTGCAGTATGAGTCGTACGTGATGCCGAATGTCACATGAGCACACCTGAGCCAATGGTCCTTGAAATTCGTGTTCATATACAAGTGCTTTGGATTACAAGCATGTTTCCAGAATGAATTATGCTCACAGATCAAGGTGTTAGCATATGTGGGATAGCTTCTCCACATTGTTTCATAACTACCTGGTGAAGACCATTTGCTTTCCCCTGTACCTCTAAGACTCTTCCCCTCACACGTGTTTGAGAAATGCTCTGTTGCTTCTCTTTACTCATGATAACTTGAATTCCTTAGCATCCCTGGGAAACATTAGCTTTAAATAATACAATACTTGCTGTAGAGAAAGAATGACTAAAAAATTAAAAATATATGAGAGGAGCAACTTCCGGCAAGTCTCTCCATTCATTGTATCTACACACACACATACCTTTGCTTTCCCCAACCTAGAGTATATTAAGGACATCGCACTTAGCAGACTCTGGACTGAAGTCTAAGAAGGGTCCAGTTAATTAGTTCCCAGCTCCAAAGTGCCAGCAAGAACCAGTTGCACTGATATCTGGTAAGTGTGACACATAAGAAATCTTATAATTTCATGTGCATTGTAAACACTTGTGACATTTAAATGCTTCAGCAAATTTGTTCACAGATTATTTTATTTAAAAGAGTTAAAGTTGTTTGGCATTGTTAATATATAACAAAGAAATATAAATGCTCAAAGGAATTGGACTGTACGGCTCTTCACGTCCAGCTCAAAGGCAGAAATACTACTTAGGTCAGTGGATATTTACAGGAAGGTGTCTCCACCCCAAGTTGGCTGTAAACTGTTGGGACGTGTTAGTATTGTTGCAAATTTTCAGCAAAGTGGGTATGAAACTAACATAGACCTAAAACTGAAAGAAATTTGTGCCCAATGGAAATTAGACCACAAGACACTCAGAATCCTGACAATTAGTACTGACACTATACTGATTTGAAGCCATTACATTTAGTTGCTCTCACTAGGGTATACATATAAGTAAGAGGCATTATTGCAAGCCAGTGTAATTGTAATTATACAACGTGTGTAAGCCAATAAGGGCATAATGTTTTTATTATGAGCATACAAAACATGGTGATTGATATTTATATTTGGTTGTTCTCAAAACTCACCTTATATTTAATATTTTATTTAATTTGTCCAAACCTTGGTAACCTGGTAGGTTGAATATGGGTATTTCTACTTAATCCATAAAAAAAAAAAAATTGCCCCAGATGGTCCATACCAACTTTATTCAGAGAAGTGGATAATAGCAGAATTCATACTTGAACCATTAGATCTTCTAAATTTAATTTGGTATTTTCACTAGAAAAACTAGCTTACCTTTTTCAGCAGTACCTAAAAGAGAGCAAGTCCTAGTTTCTTCCTGGCTATTCTCGTCCTTCAAGTAATCTTTAATATTCAACTAACATCACTGCACAGGCAAAGACAATATGCACAACCACATACACCTTTTCAAAATTCAGTCCTCATCGTGAGGAAAATTATTTCTTCATCTTTTGAACTTTTCTCTGTCACTTTTAAACTCTATGGCCACCATGAGTTCTATGGAAACATACAAACAAGGGAAACCAAACAGGAAACTCTCTATTTTTTTTTTTATTATTATCAGCAGGAAATTTAGTTCAGGAAGTACAATAAAACCTTGGCCATTCGGAATCTGTAGGGACTGAATCCTTCCAGAAAACCAAGCATTGGAAATCCCTGAGGGCAAATTCCCTTAAGTTCTGGAACTGGGTTATTTAATTACTCCGAATTGAAACATTCTGAAAATGTACTAGGCACTCCCTGCATGTTAAACTGAGTTGGTTATTTCTTAATTAGTCAAAAGCATTTTAACGCAAATCATTTACTTTAATACTGCTTAAATGTCCTTAGATTCAACCAATGAGTGTAGAATACTCCAGCAATTAATTAAATCACCACACTCTGTGTTTGTGTGTGTGTGTGTGTGTGTGTGTGTGTGTGTGTGTGTGTGTTACTTGTGTTTGCCTTTGGAAGATTTTCTGTCACCGTCTTTGCAATCAACTCTTTTTTTAATTCTTTAATAACCTCTCTCTAATTTTAATTTGCAAAAGTGAGCATAGATAACCAAGCTTGTTAAAACTGTAGTAAAGTATAAATACGCAGAAGGTGAAAACCTGAGGAGTTCTTCTGTGGATATCTAGAACATGGCTTTGTCTCATGATCTCTAAACAAAACAAAACAAAACAAAAGTCAAGTGAATGCATTTTTACAGTCTGGATCTAATGAGTGTTCTTAACCATATAGACACAGTAGAAGAGAGAATGGTTTGGACCAATTTAAGTATAATAGTGTAGTGGGCATGCATCTGAATTCAATGATAATGTAGATCCATGGAGTTTTGAAGGATATATGCCCATACACAAATTTCTCTGGGAGTCAGACCTATCATAATGGGTCACTTTGAAACTACCAAGTTAAATTTCATCAATTAAGTCACTGAGTCAAGAAATATATAGTAAATGATAGCCATGTGCAGGCACTATCTCATGTTCAGTGTACGACAAATTAAGCCACACTGACACGCTTATCTCTTATCAAATTTTAATTAGTTAGCTATTATTTACTTAGCTATTTATTCATGTCACTATTTATTAGCTAAGTGCTTTTTATCTCCAGAGATGATGTTAGGTCTTAAGGAATTAATAGTGAGCCCAAACAAACAAAATAGTGAACCCCAGCTCTCATGTTGCCAATGAACTCTTGGGGAGTCAGACAATCAAACAATCAACAAATATGTACATTCACACCGTGGCCAAGTCAATGGTGCAGAGAGCACAGGGACCCCGGAGAGGTAGGATGTCAGCAAGGCTTCTGCAAAGATGTGAGGTCTGAAGGAAGAGTGAATAAGTTAACCAGGTAAAGGAGAAGAGGTACCAGGTCAGCTGGGCCGCACGCCAGGCTGATGGAGCAGTCCGTGAGAACAAAGGCTGGGGGTGTGGGCACATGGGAGGCACCTGCAGAAAGCCATATTGCTGAATCTCTGGGACTAAACAAGAAACTGGAGCAATATGACAAAGGAAGCTGGCCACATGGTAGAAGGTCTCTAGAACCTTAACAGGTACAGTTAGGGATTCTGTTTTTGGCCTAAGAGAATGGGAACCTAGTGAGTAAGAAGTTGTTTTCAAAGAACAATGCCAATGTGAATCGAATAGAATAGTTTCATGTAGAAATCTATATGGATGTCACATTTTATATGAAATGTGAAAGGATAGCAAAACTCCTTTTTTTTTAAATATAATTTATTGTCAAATTGGTTTCAGTACAACACCCAGTGCTCATCCCAACAAGTGCCCTCCCCAATGCCCATCACCCACTTTCCCCTCTCCCCCACCCCCCATCAACCCAAGTCTTAAATACTGTTATCAGTATTTAAGAGTCTCTTATGGTTTGCTTCCTTCCCTCTCTGTAACATTTTTTTCCTCTTTTCCTTCCCCCATGATCTTCTGTTAAGTTTCTCAAGATCTACATATGAGTGAAAACATATGATATCTGTCTCTCTCTGCCTAACTCACTTGACTTAGCATGATACCCTCCACTTCCATCCACATTGCTACAAATGGCCAGATCTCATTCTTCCTCATTGCCAAGTAGTATTCCACTGTATAGATAAACTATATCTTCCTGATCCATTTATCAGTTGATGGATATTTAGGCTCTTTCCATCATTTGGCTATTGTTGAAAGTGCTGCTGTGAACATTGGGGTACATGTGCCCCTATAGCCAAACTTCCCTCAATGCTCTCCATGGCCCTGTAGCCATGCTTCTATGCTGCATGGATATACCCTGACATGGACTCTTATGGCTACTTCAATAAAAACCATGCAACTCCATTGCTGTTGCGTGTTTTCTGTGTTGTTTCCTACCCAAGACAGCAAGGAGGGATCTCCAAACAGCAGTCAGTATCAGCTCAAAGAGGCCTCCCCCAGATCAAAGCAGGAAGATACCTACGATGTTCTACTCCAATTAGAGGACAAAAATGCCAGAAGAGCTTTCCACATTGGAGAAAGAAATGAAGGTCTCCACAAAGGAGGATTCCAGAAGAAAGTGGGACTGATGGATTATCAGGTGAGTTAAATACTTGGAAAACATTACAGATGAGCATAATCAGTTCAATAGACTTGTTTTTAATAGGCATGTCAGAGTCCTCGGGGGAAAAAATTGCAGTAGGTACATAGAGAACTAAACAAAATTTGAAAAATGAGGTGTTGATTAGCTTCAGGAGAAATAAAGAATTATATGAAAGGGAAAACATAATCTTAGAATGCTTCTTGGTTCAGTGAAGGCCACTTCATATAAATATGTATAATCAGATAAAAGGAGAGCAGGCAAGTGGGGAGATTGTGGGTATAAGATTATTAAACCTTTGCTTTTATCTTCATAAATAGCTTTTGTGTATTCAGAAGCTTATATATAAAATGCTGATAAAATTCATTACAAGAATATTATTTAAGAATAGGGATTTAAAGGGTGCCTGGGTGGCTCAATCGGTTGAGCATCTGACTTCAGCTCAGGTCATGATCTCACAGTTCGTGGGTCCAAACCCCATGTCCAGCTCTGTGCTGACAGCGCAGAGCCTGGAGCCTGCTTTGGACTCTGCGTCTCCCTTTCTCTCTCTGCCCCTTCCCTACTCACGCTTTGTCTCTCTCTGTCTCTCAAAAATAAATGAGCATTAAAAAAAATATTTAAAAAAAGAATAGGGATTTAATGTCCAGAAAAGAGTAAAAAAGCTCAAAATGATAACCTCAAAGAAATGGGGCAATTATACTCAGAAGAGAGAACAAGGGAACTACTGTTTTTGTTTACAAACTTTATGGGACACTCAGATGTATACACTAAAATAAACTTTAAAACAATTATATACTATATTTCTCATATTATCTGAATGTATCTGATCCTTGTGAGCCAAAATTTAGGCTACCATTCAGACAGAATTTAGAACAAGTTAATAGAAGTCAATGTGGGAAGAATTTACTAACATTTACTGATATTTTCAAAGATCTTTTCTTTCTGAATTAAAAAAAAAACTTTTTTTTTTCTTTTTCTCTCTCTTTTCTTTCCTAGAGCAGCTCAGGAATTGCTAATACCACTCTCACGGACATTTTTGAGGTGTGAACTTAAATGGAAAATATTTATCTTGAAATTCTGCCAAGAGATAACAAGTATGGAAAGGAATAGCATGGGCCCCACTATTCTTAAACTGATACACAAAGGTAAAATGGGGCTAGTTGAGTTCAGCTTTATGATTCAACCTAAAATAGTCACATACTACCAACTCCCTTTTTGCTTAGGAAATATATACTTTTTAGGACCTGAATGACTTGACCTCCCTCACACTTCAGAAACTATTAACAGGGGTACCTGGGTGGCTCAGTAGGTTAAGCGGCCGACTTCAGCTCAGGTCATGATCACAGTTCATGAGTTTGAGCCCATCCCCTACCCCTCAGGCTCTGTGCTGACCGCTCAGAGCCTGGAGCCTACTTCAGATTCTGTGTTTCCGTCCCTTCTCTGCCCCTCTCCTGCTCATGCTCATGCTCATGCTCATGCTCTGTCTCTCTCTCAATGTCAAAAAAAAAAAAAAAATTAAAAAAGAAACAAAATCCTGGCTTATAGATGTTTAAAGATCAGAAGATAAATGGAAAATACCAGAGAAATACTACTAATTACTCCTAATTTATTTTAAAAGGTCCATGAGTGCAAGAGGCTGTTTGAAAGGCTCTTTAATTTAAGATCCTGGTTCAAATTCATGCATACTCTGGAGCCAGGGACTGTATTCAAATCCTCATGACATGTGGCTCCATGATAAAACTGGCTTTCAAGAGAAGCAGAGTGCAGCAAAGTATACAATAAGCAATCACTTTTTAAAATACATTTTTAAAATGTTTATTTATTTATTTTGTTGGGGGTAAGGACAGAGAGAGAGAGAGAGAGAGAGAATTCCAAGCATGCTCCATGCTGTCAGCGCAGAGCCTGATGTGGGGCTCTATCCCATAATCCTGAGATCATAACCTGAGTCAATACCAAAAGTCCAATGCTCAACCAACTGAGGCACCCAGGTGCCCCAATAAGCAGTCACTTTAAGTTCATTTTTTTCTGATGATTTTTATTAAAAAATCCATTCTCTTAACCAAGATATCTGGGAAATGCTGATAATAAAAAAAAAGTAAGAAATTCCAAACATAAATTGTACTAAATACTATCAGCAAAAAATTATGTACCTAATTTTCTTGTGTTCCCTGTGTAAGGCCATGCATTGGAACTAGTCAAAAATATTGTATAAGGTGGGGTGCCTGGGTAGCTCAGTGGGTTAAGTGTCCGACTTCAGCTCAAGTCATGATCTCACAGTTCATGGGTTCGAATCCTGCATCAGGTTCCGTGCTGACAGCTCAGAGCCTGAAGCCTGCTTCGGATTCTGTGTCTCCCTCTCTCTCTCTGCCCCTCCCCGACTCGTGCTCGCTTGCTCTCTCTAAAAAATAAATAAATATTAAATTAAAAAAATATACATATTGTATAAGAAAAATATTCATACCCACACGACCATCTTCTCAGAGTTGGATTAGTAAAGATGAGTGACAGACTGGTGGAAACTCATTGTGTGAGTCAGCAATCTAGATGCAGACAATATCCACCCTGCCTGGTTCAAGCACAAAAAGGAATTATTGCACTTTGTTAAGTGCTTACAAAGTCTCCTAGAAGCCAGGGAACCAGGTGTGGATAAGTGTACAGGAAAATGTCGGTTGGAAGTTTTGGTGACATGAGCCAATACAGATTATGATTAGTAAAACCTCGTCACATTCTGGAGCTTTTCCAGAGAAAGCACTGTTATTTCCTCCTTAGAGCCCCTACCACAGTTTACTCACAGATACTAAGTAGGACTGGATTCCAAAAACTTTACCACTGATGCCACCTAAAAATCAGACAACTATACCACTCAACTCATCAGAAGGTGAGTTCAATGTAACTAGCACTGCACTGTGCTTGTTTTTGAACTGAAGTCCCATGTGGATCACTGGTTGGGTGGAGCCTTGAAGGAGGTGAGGAAATGAAACTCACTAGCACTGGAAAATGCTATGAGCCAGGAAAGTCTCCAGATTTGAAGAGAAAGATAAAAAGGTCCTGGGCAGCCAGAAAACACAACAGGTGTACACCATTCAAATGTCAGAACAAACTGTGGCAATCAATGCCTAAGGAGTTACAAATAAATTGTATTACAAACAACTTCTTTTTTTTAAATATTTTTACTTATTTCTAGGAGAGAGAGAGAGACAGCGTGAGCAGGGGAGGTCAGAGAGAGAGAGGGAGTCACAGACAGAAACAGGCTCCAGGCTCTGAGCTGGCAGTCAGCACAGAGCCCGACGCGGGGCTCGAACCCACGAACCGCGAGATCATGACCTAAGCGAAAGTTGGATGCTTAACCGACTAAGCCACCCAGGCGCCCCTATTACAAACAACTTCTATAGCATAAAGTTCAGGCCTCAATTTAAGTGTGACATGGTAAGGATAGTGAGATGGCCCAGGGCAATAGTATGTCACGAGGTACAGTACGAATTCTACAGTGAATGTTTTTCCAAAGAGTTACCATGGAATAATGATGGTGATGATAGCAACTCATGACTACTGAATGTTTTCTGTCCCTTGGGCACAGTGTTATGCGGGTTAAATAAATCAACAGCTCATTTATTGCGTACAACAAACACATAAGGTTGATATATATAATTTTCCCATTTACTGATGAGGAAACTAGGGCTTAAATAAGTCAAAACATTTACCCAGAGGTGGGTGGAGCCAGAATCTGAACCCAGGCAATCTAAAGAGTCCTGGAATTCTGGAGTCAGAGAACCTGAGATTTCAGACCCAGGTCTGTCACTAACACAGAATTTCGTCCTCTGGGACTTAGTTTCTTTGTCAGTAAAACAGAAACTGGAACTTCTGCCTTATCTTTCTTCCACGGGTATTTTGGACGTCAAAGACGCTGAAGTACTTCATAAACTGCAAGGTGCTATTAACATGTAAGGTGTTATTACAGCCAATAACTCGTAAATATTTTTCAAGATGTTGGGTACAGTTATTGACGTAATCTTGAGTCATAAGCATTTATCATGCTTGTCCTCAAACTTCAATATCCCCTCCTTCAGAGAAAAATTTCCCCTGGAGAACATCATCCTACCGAATCTCCATTGAATAATTTGGATGGAAAGGTCCTCCCCTTCAGCTCCAGGAACAGGTTCTGAATGGCTTCAGTCAAAATTCATATCTGATTCCACTGAGCTCAGAGATTAGCTCAGAGAGGAGCATGTTAGCCAATCAGAGCTCACATGACAATAAGAAATGTTTTCAGTTTCTGGGAATGAGAAGAGCCCTTCTCCTTTACAAAAGCTACCAGAAGAAATCTGTCCCTTTTTTATTTTTTTAGATAGCATAGAATGAATCTCTGGGGTCTGGAAGTTTCTGTTTCTATGAGAGGGGACCGGAGCTGGCAGGGAGCTACCTTGTAGATCCTGAGGAAAGGGCCAATCCAAGGACAGCAGAGCAGAGCTGGAGGAGATTTGAACCCCAGTGACATTGCCCAAGTCATGAATCTAGCCCCCCTGGAAGGCAGACCTCCACAAAGTGTTTTAATCACATGGACCAGTACATTTCTTTGTTGCTTTAACTAACTTGAATTAGATTCTATGTGGCTTACAACATGGCCCTGCATGGCTTTTTAAAATAATTTTTGTCCTATAAAAAATAACAATTATCCTTGAACTCCTTTTAACATTTTCCCATTTCAAAGATCCCAGACAGATTTCTAAACTACACAGCGGTAACAATAACAAGAAATGTTCAGGGTTCTCACCAATTTGAGTGATTCCACATATATCAACAATGCATGTCCCACATTTTTCTACTAGATTCAAATCAAAGTAGTAGAGCTGGAAGGAATCAGCTAGCCCAAATCCCTCATTATATGAATGGAGAAGCTAAGATTCATAGTAAAGTGACTTGCCTAAACCCAGCTAATTATTTGCAAAGCTAGGGCTTTGGATCCAGGTATCCTGATCTTTTTTTTTTTTTTCTTATTAATTCATAACAAAGAGAATGCCGGGTCCTCTTTCTATTGCCTACAGATCAGAGCCCATGCATAATCTTTTGAATCCCTTCAATGTTAAGAAATCTCTATCCTTTGAAGATGGATTTGATTTTTGGAAATAATCAAAAGTCATTTAGAGCCAAGTGCAGTAAACAAGGTGGGTAATCAAACCAAGTAATTCAGGTTTTGGTCCAAGAAGGGTGTAACACTGAAGTAATGAGGCTGATTTTTTTTTCATGTAATTCATAAGCCAGCTTTGATGTCATTATATGAAAATTGAAATTCCTTTGACATTCATTTTGGAGTTATATTACTCACAATTTGATTCTGTCGTGTTCCCTGGATTTTAAAGGAGGCCCTGCTAGTATTTCTATATAATTAAAGTAACAGGAATGATATGAAAATTTTTCACTTCAGTAGACAGAACTGAGAGAGAAAATAAATAATGCAATGTAATTTAACATTAATTTATTGAGTGCTTATTATATACCGAGCGCTACTGCAGACCTTGATAAAAAGGAAAGAAATATGTTTACTCTTAGCTCCCAACTTTAATGATGAGAAATTGAGGCTCACAGAGATTAAGAGAACTTAGTAAAGATTCTTGATTCCCAGACTGGTGACCTTGGTAAAGAACCAACACATATTAACATTCCACCCCTGATATAATTAAATGCAAAATAAAGGCAGTCTCTAGCCAAAATAGAGAGTGAATTGGCAGCAAGAACCAGCCATGCACTTAGAAGCATGACCCAGAATGTGTAAAGTTATAGTTCTTATTTGATTTCAGGGACTTAAATAGGAATGCTAATATAGAACCTGAAAGATTGGGAATGTGACATTAACTGAAAAACATGAAGCACAATAGAAATCAGAAAGGAACTGGCATCTTGGAAAGTTGAGTGGAAGATCAGTATTAGAACAATATGGCACCGAAGGGGAAGATTGTTCAAGAAGAGTACAAAAGACCCTTTTCCTGGAGAACAGTGTACTCCAAAAAGCAAAGAAAGGTTTCTCAATAGCTTATAATTCTGAGCTCTTGTTTATGATTCCACATTTACCATGCAATTCGGTCATTCATTTGGTTTCGCGGATAGGTTTCCACTACAAAAGTCTCTGAGGGTGGTCTCTGAAGCAAGGGCACCTCGGCTTCTTGTGCAATCTCTCTGGATCCTGTGAGAGTTCTGGTGCCTTAGGCACTAAGTCTGGTTTCCTAGGGAGCAGCCTTGCTGTCGATGGGGGAATTGGCATTCTGTCCCAACTTAATCAAACCTGTGGAGTTGCTGTTCATGTTCAGTTAAGGAGTAGAATTGGACATGTTCAGACCCAGGGTCAGAAGTGAACACTCCGAAGCAGAACATATGTTGAAGCTTCCCCAGTCACTGTAGACAAAATTATCATCAACCAAAATCTTTGTGTATAGTGAGATCTTTGTGTATAGTGAGAACACAGCTTGTTTCCCCTGGCTTTGGACATCTTGCAAGAAAGGTAGAAATGAGTAGCTCCAGGAAAGAGGGGGTAAGATATGACTGTTGTGTGTGTGTACTATGGAAATGTGCATGGTTACTGATATTAACAAGTGTACATCTGGCAGATGACAGGTGTTTGATGGTCAGATGGCTGTGTCTCCCCCCTAATTTGCCTTTCTTCCTTTCTCCCAGTATATGTCAGAATACTCTCAAATGTACCATGACCTGAAAAATCTCATGGACTATTAAATTAAATGATCTATACTTTTAATACATAGCCCACAGGAGAAAGGGATGAGTTTGAACATAAGTAACATTGATATTCAACAGTTATACACTGTTTAACTGTAGGTGTAGGGTAGTGAGACAAGGAGGTAGCTAGGTATTTTCCTACCACCCCTGGCCATCAGTATACTGTGAAAAATTCCCTACTGTGACTCTGATGTGCTCCTTTACCTACAAGAGAATCCTAGAATACAGGGCTCCCTATAGAAATAACAAACTATGGTCAATAGGTAGTGTGGTCCTTACCGTGTGGTACTCCGTTTAAGTCAGGCAAGTTGGTTTTAAAATATGAACTGGACACTTATTAACTCTATAAATTTGGGGACAACTTAGTCAACATGAACCTCAGTTGTCTCATCTGTTTAATAATACATATTGTGGGATTTTCTTAGTATTAGATGAGAATGTAGGCATAAGAACTAAAATAGTGCTACCTAATAACTATTAAGGCAAAACATCATCCTTAAGCCCCAGTGATTACAAAAATACATATAGTATCAACAGAAATATTTGAAAGTTAAGATGGCAGAGAGTGGGAATAATACTGAGTCGCCAGTATAGACATAATTCTTTACCCATTTACACATTGAACTATCAGTATCCAATTATTCCATCAGACAAGTTTTATTTCTCCTGTGTGTCACACTTAGAATAGCAAAGCTTAAAATGTCTTGGTGACTTCCTTTTCTCCAGTATGGAAAAGGGGTGTTGGAATGCTGGGTGGAGTTACATAAAATCATCATCCACTGACTAAAAGAAAATTACTCTCCTATAATAACAACAACAACATTAATGACACCTTGCAGGTACTTGAGCATCTTTTATGTCAGAGTTCTACCTTTGAGGTACCTGTAGCACTAAAGTCATCGCCGTGACTTGGCAGTAGTTTAGAAAAAAGATTGAAGTCAAGTAAGATTGCCAGGCAAATTCAAATAAAGGATTAGCTGTTGAGACTACGTGCTTCCTATGGAGAAAACTTCTCTCTCAGGAAAATGGTTATAGGAGTTTTAAAGACACCTGGGAGTAAATCCAACCTCAGTTGTCTTTTAAAACATAATCTGAGAAAGCAAAATAATGAAATTTTTATTCGTCCTTAATGTAGCTTAGTTTACCTGCCAACAGAAATGGTTTTCAGTGGCAATTTCTATCTTCTACAAAGTGTGCCCAAGAAAAGGAAGTGAGAATTTCTGGTTACATTTTATGAGGATATGCTGTGATATAAAATGGGAAGAGAGGAGTCTATAAATATTACTTTTTTGGATGTCCCTGTCGAGATCTCATTAGGAAAATCCAAACCACTACAGATGCTTTAAACACAGAGAATTTAATACAGATCAGTGGTAACATAGGAGATTAAAACAAACAAACAAACAAACAAACAAACATGTTTTGCAAAGGCCAAAGAGAAGATGGTGAAGTCACTGAGAGATTGGCCATGTTGGGAAGGCAATATCAGCTCTAGGATACCAAAGTTCAGAGACAAAGGGGAGTCCAGAATCAGGGGCTACCCAGCAGAGGCATGGAACTATGGCGAGTTACCTGGGAGTTGCTGGGCACCACAGGGAGACAGATGCCTGGGAGGAGAAGGAATCAGAGAAGAGAAGCATCCACCACCGGACACTCTGGCCAGAGGTTGGAGTCCTAAGAGTCTTGCTTTTTCCCTTCGCCCACCCATCAATCCACAACCAGTACTTCTCATTTGCCAAATATGTCCAGTAATCAGAGGTCACTGATGAACAAGAAATGTTTCCTGCAATACACAGAGCAGAAACAGAAAGGACAGATCAAATGGCAAACAGGTACCAAACTGAAGTTCCCTTATGAACACAGACATGAAAATCCTCAAAATAATAAAGTATAATTAATCTACCCATATATTTAAAACATAGTAAGTGGCTTGATTAAGGAGTGCTACAGTTATTTACCATCACAAAACCAATTTTTAAAAAAAAGTGCAAAACCACAAATGAGAAAAAATCATCTGATAAAGCTCCTAACAAACTAATAGGAAGGAGTGTTCTTAATCCAAAAAAGAACACCAACTAAACACCTACAACAAGCGTAATAAATTATTAATGTTGTAATTTTCAAAGAATTCCTATTAAGTCAGGAGCACAGTAAAGATGCCCCTCCACTTCTCATTAACTCAGAATTATAATGGAGACTCTAATCACTTTTTTAAAAATAAAGAAGCATGCGATTAGAAAAGGAAAAGAAAAGGTGTTATTATTTACAGATAACTTGATTATTTCTCTAGAGAGACCTAATCTGCAAATAAACTATTAGAACTAGTAAGAAAGGTTAGCACATTTGCAAAATACAAGATAAATATCAAAATTTAATAGCATTCTTATGCATGAGAAATAACTAATTCACAAACAGAATTGCATAAGAAAATATTCATAATAGCCATTAAAACCTATGAAATACTTAGGAATAAGTTAACAAAACTATATAAGAATTGCATATAGGAAATTTTAAAAGTTGTCATAAAATGAAACCTTAACAAATGTTTGTGTACATCATTTTTAAGTCAGGGAAAGCTTAATTAAAGTGTTAATTCCACCAAATGAAATGTGATTTCACAAAAAAAAAAAAAATCCCAATATGATTCTTCATGGGATTAACAAACAGATCCTAAAGTTTATTTGGAGATATAAATGAACAAGAACACCCAGGATAATTTGAAAGAAGATTGGTGGAATTTTCCCTATAAAATACCTAAGCTTACTATGTTTTACTAGTTAAGACTGCATGGCATTGGCACCAGTGGGGCAGAATAGAAGGTCCTCAAATAAATACACATTATCATATATAATTGGGAATAAGTTACTAAATCAGAGGGAAAAAAGAATGGCCTAGTCAATAAACGTTGGGACAACTGGCTTTCCATATGGAAGGAAATATAATTATATCCCTACTTCACACCATGCATGAAATTAAACTCCAGATGGATTTAGAAGCAAACAATGAAAAACTAAAATTTAAATTAGTGAAAGAAACTACAGAATAATATCTTAACTTTTTTACCACTTGAACATAAAAGACATGCCTGTTCATTTCATTTAGACTTATGCTCAAATGTTACCACCTCCTTGGTCAAGTTTTTCATGAAGAGTCTTACACATGTTCCTGGGTCCTCTCTATTATCTGGTCTTAGCTCACTATACTTTGTTTTATTTAGCAAACACTTATATAGTGTTTAGTATATGTTAGGCACTTTATATTCTGCGTAGACAGGCTTATTTAATTCTTCAAAACAACTATGTCTCTTCGGGGTTACTATCTATGCCATTATATAAGCGGGGAAAGTGAAAAACATGGAGGTTAGTAAGTGGCAGAATCTGGGTGCAAAGCCAGTAAGTCTAGCTCCAAAGACCATGCTCTTAGCTAAGTTGCTATGTTGTCTTTTGTATTGTTTTACTTTTCTCTGTAGTAGCTATCGTTACCTGATATTCCATTTGCTATTAATCAGATTATAAGTTTATTGCCTGTCTTTCCTACTGCTTTTGTGACTACCATTTTCTCCAGTGCTTAGAAGAATACCTGGAATATAAGAGGTGTCCAAAAAATATTTTTGAGTATATAATGTATAAAAAAAGATTTCTCAAAAAAAGTCATCAAAGCTAGAATTTGTAAAATATGATAAACCTGATGCCATCAAAATATAAAACTTTTGTAAAGAAAATATACCATAAATAAAGGTAAACAGTAAGCAATGGAATGAGAGAAGGAATGTAATACAAAGGATTAGAAATCAGGAAGTGTATGAAGCATTCCTATAAATCAATGAGAAGACAAACACCTAACAGAAAAACAAGAGGAAAAAATATGAACAGGCAATTCGCAAGAGAGGTAAAACAAACAGTCAATAAACATGAAAACTTGCTCAAACTCACTAAGAATGAGGGAATTGCAAATAAAGACAACAACCAGACAACACTGCCTATATTAGGATACTAAAAATTAAAATGACTCAGGATGTCAGATATTGGTTAGGATGTGTGAAAATGAGACATTGCAAAATGGCTGATAGGAGTATAATGCTGCAAACATATTGATGAATAACTGATTAATATCTAGTAAAGTTAAAGATGTGTATGCCTATAACCCTAAATTTCTACTTCTTGGTATCCACTTTCTACTACAAATGTATAAAGACACATATGTAATTAAAATTTAGTGAATGTTATTTGTAGAGTTAAAATTTGAAAAAAAAAAACTAAAGATGGGTCAATAGATGAGGAAGGAAGGATGGAAGGAAGGAAGGAAGGAAGAAAAGTAAGTAAAGACATGGTCAGTCAATAGAATACTACACAACAATCAAAATGAACAAGTGAGCCTATGAATGAGTAAGCTCCTAACTGGTGTTCCCATAGATGACAGCTATAAACTCTGAACAAAACATGAGAACAACGACCTGAGTGCTCTGGAGATTTAGCTAAAGCAGGAGAATTTGGAGGCGAGTCAAAACTTGGAGAAAATGACTAACATAGAATGGGTTCTTCCTTGTCTTTTGGGGGGCTCTATCCTGAAATCAGCCCATCATGGTGGTAACCCACAGTGGCATGGAAGCTAAAATTTTGGATGAAGCAAGCATGAAATGATCCAGTTAAAACCAGCATTTCCAGAGAGCAAGAAGAGCCCCAGAAATGAAAATGTTAGTAAAGGGGTTCCTCTGATTGGATAGAAGTTCAGCCTATTTCTGTCTGACCCCTGGACTAAACAGGCACAGGCAAAATGAAAGCCCAAGAAACTAACCAAGTGCATTGTCTCCTAAAACAGCAGCATCAATACTTCTTTTGGAGGAATACAACAGAACCCAGAGTACGTAATCATTGTGAACAATGTAATATTTTCAATATCCTGGATAATATTTCAAATTATGCACAAAAAAGCCAAGAAAATGTGAATTATTCTCAAGGAAAAAGACAGTCATCAGATGCAATACCAAGATGACCCAAAACTGAAGTTGTCAAAGACTTCAGTGCAGCGACTGTAATGATGATCAGTAACATAAAGAAAACCTACAATGGGTAAACACATAGGAATTCTCAGCGGAGGAATAGAATATTTGGAAAAAGTATCAAAATATAATATCTAAAGTTAAAAAGTATTGAATGGGCATAATAGGAAAATGGTGGTGACAGAAGAAGATGCCAGTCAACTTGAAATAGAGCAACAGAAAGCATAAGATCTCAAGAAGACAAAGAAAAGTTATTGAGTAAAATGAACAGCCTCAGGGACCTGTGAGGCAATTGCAAGAAGTTTACTACATAAGTAAATAGAGTCACAGTAGGGAAGGAGAGAATGGAGCAGAAAAAAATAATTCGGCTTTTTTTTTTTTTTAAGTTAAACATATAGGGGCGCCTGGGTAGCTCAGACAGTTAAGCGTCTGGCTCTTGATTTTGGCTCAGGTCATCATCTCACAGTTCATGAGTTCAAGCTCCACTTCAGACTCCCTGCCGGTGGCATGGAGACTGCTTAAAATTATCTTTCTCAGGGCGCCTGGGTGACTCAGTCAGTTAAGTGTCCGACTTGAGCTCAGGTCATGATCTCATGGTTCGTGGGTTTGAGCCCCGCATCAGGCTCTGTGCTGACCACTTGCTCAGAGCTTGGAGCGTGCTTTGGATTCTGTGTCTCCTCTCTCTGCCCGTCCCCTGCTCATGCTCTACCTCACTCTCTCAAAAATAAATAAATGTTAAAAAAAAATTATCCTTCTCTCCCTCTCTATGCCCTTCCCCTGCTCATGCTCTCTCTCTGAGAAAAAAAAAAAAAAAAGAAAAGAAAACACTTGAAAAACTTAAACATATATTTACCATATGACCATTTTCATTTCCTTAAGTGAAAAAAAAATTTTTTTTTTTTTTTAATTTCTGAGAGAGAGAGAGAGAGACAGCAGGAGCAGGGGAGGGTGAGAAAGAGAGGGAGATACAGAATCTGAAGCAGGCTCCAAGCTCTGAGCTGTCAGCACAGAGCCCGATACGGGGCTCGAACCCACGAACCATAAGATCATGACCTGAGCCCAAATCGGACACTCAACAGACTGAGCCACCCAGGTGCCCCACTTTAAGTGAAAAAAAAAAAGAAGTCTGCACAATGGCATGCACATGAATATTCACAGCAGCTTCATTCATGGTAACTAAAAACTGGGGGGAAAAAAAACTACCAAAACCCTAGATGTCCATTAACAGGTGAATGGATAAAGAAAACATAGTATGTCCATGTAATGCAATACTACTCATCAATAAAAAGAGAAAAAAAGCTACTGATAAACACAATATGAAGGAATCTTGATCAAATTTGCTGAGGGAGAGAAGCCAGGCACAGTGAAATCAAACAGTAGGATTTAATTTATATAAAATGCAAACGAAATCTGTAGCGACAAAAAGCAAATTGGTGGTTGCGTTGGTCCAGGATCAAAGGAAAAGGGGAAACAGGGAATCATTTTGCTGTGATGGAAGGTTTTATATCTTGGTAGAATCATGGGTGTGCACAGCTTGTTGAATTGTACACTTTAAATGGATACAGCTTATTTACATGAATGTAACATAAATATACAAATAACATTGTGAGAAAAAGTAAAATGAATGAATGAGATATATACAAATTTAGTCAGTGGATACTTAATATAGTAGTTAATATTAAGTGAAAAAAGCAACTTAAAGAAGTTGCTACATAGCAGAGTACCATACCATTGTTGAGATATACAAAACACCCCATTATATGTAATATATGGTTTGTATAGCTATAATGTATACTAATACCTGTTATATGTTGTATGTAACCATAGTTGTGTTAATATATGGCTTACGGATGAATATTCACTCCACAAATGTTTGAACACCTACTCAATTATTGTTGCCAGGAGTATACATAAATGGTCAGTCTCTGTCTCTGTCTCTGTCTCTGCCTCTAGGAATGGAGGGAGGAAACAAATGGGACTGGGAAAAGTGCCATGAGGGGCTTGACCTTTGTAATAATATTTTTCCATTTTTATAATAATAATAATTCTTAACCCGAAGCACTTTACAAAGGGTAAATGTTTGTTCATTTTGGATGGTAAATAGATGGGTGTTATATTTGGTCCTTTGCTGTGCTCTATATTTTTAACATACAATCAAATGTGATGGAAACGCATTAAATCTAAGCAGCTGAGAAATTAAAGTATGGATCTAGACTTAGCACTGATTGATGGATAAACAAAACTAAATACACACCTCCATTACAACTTCATTATTTCCTTGACTTTTATAGAGATAGAGATGGAAAGGCCAAATAATCTGAGAAATATTAGGGAAAATGGGCCTCTCATTATTTGAAAAGGACATAAGCATTTGGGGAAAATCCAGAACAGATATCAAAATAATAAGAGGATATTTCTGTGTATTGGAATTTATAGAACTCTTCTTTTCCTTTTTATTAATTTGTTTATTTGGATTGTCTAACTTTTAAAATCATGTAAATATCTATTACTTAAAAAAGAAAATATTTAATGCGGTGCCTGGGTGGCTCAATCGGTTAAGCGTCTGACTTGATTTTGGTGCAGGTCATGATCAGAGGGTTCCTAAGTTCGAGCCCCACGTTAGTCTCCATGCTGATGTTACAAAGCCTGCTTGGGATTCTCTCTCTCTCTCTCTCTCTCTCTCTCTCTCTCTCTGCCTCTCCCCTGCTCATTCTCTCTCTCTCTCAAAATAAATAAATGAAGTTTATAAAGAAAAGATTTTAAAGATCCTGCTAGTAATATTGGTTAAGAATATTGTGATTAACTGTTACCTGAAGAATCATAATATATTTATATGTTGTGTATACACAATCTTATCTATCTACTCAGATATAAAACTACAAAACTGTCATCAAACAATACAAGATAAACAATCATTGTAGGTCTGAAAGTGTATACCAATGTGAAGAGTTATTTATTATATGTGTATCTATGCATGTATATGTCTATTCTTGCACCTATATTATTCAGATACTTAAATAACTAGCCAGAGAATTTTTGGTTCAAAAAGCTGTCAAGTCTTTACTATTTACATATTTCCAAATGGGCATTTTTGTACCCAAGTCTTTTTGTTGTGTATTATTTCATTTTGTGTGTATTATTTAGCTTAGATCAGTTAAGGAAAATCACTAGGTCAAAAGGATGTTTTCTGTAAGTATATGGATCTGTCTATCTATCTATCTATCTATCTATCTATCTATCTATCTATCTATCTATCTATCTGTCTGTCTGTCTGTCTATGTCTATCAATCTATCTATCATCTATCCATCTATCATTTTCTTGATCCTATTGCTAAATTGTCTTTCATGACTTGTATATGAACATGCCTGTCTCATGAAGGCTTGGACAAATGAGAATGTTTTCGATCTTTTTAAATTTGATAAGAGAAAAAGGTTTCTGAATGATTGGGGCTAAGTCTGTACTATAGTCATGGAAAAGCTCACACACAATCACTTCTAAGTTTTCTCTGGCTCAGAGCCAATGCCCCTTCAGACTCCTATCTTATCCATAGTTTCTATCTGAAATCAGGTTACACTGGCCCTAAAGGGGAGCTTCAACGCCACTGAAGTTCAGCCTTTGGAGAGCTTGCCAATGCAGTGAGGGGCATTCTCCCTACAGGTCATTGGTGCCTTACATTGCCTGGAGGCCTGTCACCCTGTGAAGTCTGGGGAAGCTTAGGAACAGGTGGCCAGCACCCTCCTATTTATTGCTTCCAACGCCTACCTGGGTCATTGTTCAATGTTAGGTATAGGATCCTCCAAACCAGGGAGTCCAAATTATCGAAATTACCTTAGGACTGGCTAAGACACATAGTGCCTTTACAGTTTAATTCCTGTTCTCCCTTTGTAAAAAGTGTTGTATTCTTTTTTCCTTGGTCTTTCTTACTTCTAGCCTCTTTTACTACTAAGACATACTGATACATCTTTCTCTAAGTGAAGTTCACTAAAACTCAGGACTCTTCCTGGAATTGGGAAAAATCTACTGATCAGTGTGAGAAAGGAGTCTTCACAGAAGAGTACATGTGGAATTGAATCTTCATCATTTAGTACTTATTATTGATGTGCAATTAACACAGAATAAAAGGTTTATTAGATTGTGTCTCCTATCTTTCTTGCCTTTTTAAAAACTGTTCTAATAGTGGCTTTTGACTGATACAAGGCAGTGTTCTTAATGGTTTTTGTTACCCTCAGAAAGTAATTTAGACATTTGGAAGGGCAGCTTGGGCTTGGGGTTGACATAATAATCAAGGGACACCTCTGATATTCATTGAGGCAAGTACCAATATCATTTGGGGCAGCAATGAATAAGGACAGTCTCAAAAAAGTAATAATCTGTTTGCAACTAATTAGGCCTAAATTCTCACTCACCTTGATATACAGACACAGTATTACTTGCTTGTTCCAAATATACACTGAATTTTCCAATAATGAAATTTATTGGAAAGAAGGAAGATTGGACCTTATTTTATTCGGAATATTAGTAAGTTGTTCACCAATTCAGAAAACCCCAACACTCATGTCCACGTCAAAAGAACCCATAGATCTTCGTGTAGATATCAGCTTTTTTATGCTTTCTATCTTGACTGTGTCCTACTAGGAACATACTGAAATATGTGTGTAATTTTGTTATAAAATATTTATCTCTCATTTCTTTATTTTATTGATGTTAGAGTCTTACAGTGATTTTTAAAATTATATGTGTGAAGAGCAGTTCCTAGAGTCTATTTTATTTGAGGATAGCAAGACAGGGAACTCCAGACTCTGTTATAACAGAGCACCTCTGGGTGTGAAAGTTGGGAACCACTTGTTGAGAGGAGTATCCTCAGCCACATGACCAGCTCCCAAGACTATTGTGAAGGCCAAGTGTGTACCTTAACCTCCAACCTGGCTCATCAGCCAGTAAACTAAGGTAATGTTTGCTCATCATTTGGAAAGCAAACCAATGATTTGCCCAGAATCACAAAACCATCAACGGAAAAAAGGGTGCTCATAGCACATTCTCTGTCTTTGTCTCTCTGTGTCTCTGTCTCTGATAAGGAAACAAAAAGAACAGATGAATAAAAGCTGCTCAATCTGAGAAAAGGTTCTCCTCATGGTTTTTCTGTGCCTAGGATGTCACTATTGTCTTCCATGTTGGCTGGATTCCTACTTACTGTATGTGATTGTGCTTAAGACCTGCTTGCCACAAAGCCCTTCTTGGGAAGCCAGAGCCACTTCAAAATCCCTGGTTCCTTTGAACTCCACTTCCCCTCTCCTTTCAAAGCTTCTCAGCTCACTTCTAAGATGTTCTAAAGCGAGAAATGTGCCTCCTGTCCCCTTGTAGTTTTAAATATGTCTACCGAGTGGTGTCATTTAAGAATTACCTGCTGAAGAAGAAATTGCAGTTCTAATATTTCCCCAATCAATTCCCTCCTTATAAACAGATTCCTAATTCCTATTCCCAAATGCATCCAGCAGTGTTTTGGATGTCCTAACTCTTAGGAGTACCAGGCAGCTTGGGAGAAGGCAGCTGGCTCTCCTGAGGCTTGGGAGGAGCAGGGAAAGTGAATAATTGCTAGAGGGGAGCTGTGTGCGAGCTGAGCCAGAGCAGGAACACACAGGGGCCTTCGGTCTGAAATGGTGTTCCCATACTCAGATGTCTATCGTGTAACAGTAGGTTCTAATCAATCTAGAAGAGTCCTGGGTTTGGTCTCTGATCTCAACATAATAATTATTTGCAAACACTTTCACCCCCAAAAGTGTCCAGGTGTGGGCATGGCATGCTGTTCTCAGAGGAAGGCATCTAGGCAGGTATCCTGCGGGAGTGAGGGTCAAGGTGCTCGGGAGAGGACAGGACAGATGTAAAGGGACTCCCGCCTATGGCTGCCACGTAGTCACATGGGGAGATCTTCGCATGTTTCAGGACAAGTCAAAAGTTGCATTTTCAAATGCAGGGAACAAACTGTATTTAAGAACTTCGGCTTAATTTTTGAAAAACACTGTGCAGGTCAGATTAGATCTGAAGCTGCTGGCTTACAAACTCTTATCTAAAAGGGACTAGCTAGATCAAGCCTTCCAGCCATGAAGGTGTCCTCCTTCCAAGTGCCCATTTTATTGGGGAAAAAATAGAAGGAATTGGGGGATGCGTGAGGGGGGCATCTAATCTTGGTTTTCTCATGTATTAGCCCTGCAACCTTGGGAAAAACCTTCCCAAGCTTATGTTGTCTCTTCTATAAAATAAGAACTGCAATTCTCTAAATCTGTTCCTAGCCAGTGCTTTTGTTATTTCTGTCTTTGCCATCCATCTTCAGTATCCTAAAAGAGGGTAAGTTATTCATATTTTCCATTTCTTAAACATGATATTCACTCCCCTATCTCTCTCTTAGATATCTGGTGCCTAGTTAGATGTACTACTAAAATCATTGAGTACTGCTAAAATATCACTTCAAAACAGAATACACCGTCATATTAATTTTTGGCCCAAGCATTGAATACCTCTTCCTTTTAAAAAAATTTTTAATGTTTATTTATTTTTGAGAGAGAAGGAGAGGACAAGAGAGAGAGCGAGAATGAGAGGTGGAGGGGCAGAAAGAGAGAGAGAGACACACACAGAATCCCAAGCAGGATCCAGGTTCTGGGCTGTCAGCACAGAACCTGATGTGGGACTTGAACCCACAAACCGTGAGATCCTGACCTGAGCTGAAGTTGGACACTTAACCAACTGAGTCACCCAGGAACCCTGATACCTCTCTCTTTTTATGTATTATTGTTGTTTTTTAAACTATGCGTAGGCAAAATTTTGAAAAAATAAAACAAGTTGGCTACTGAATTTGAGTTGGGTCTTGAGATTATGGGCATATTTTTACTCTGTGCATTGCTACAATATTAGAAAATATGAAAATGATCTTATAGATAAGTGAATAGAAAAGAGCCAGAAAGGATACACAGGAAACCGTGAGTGATGGTTACCTTTGTTCAGGGAAATGAGATGGCGGAGGAAGGGTTGCATTTGATCACTTTCTTCTCTACATACTTTTGTATTATTTGAAAATTTTATACAGAACATTTATTCATGCATTATTTATGTACTTAAAATGAATTAATTAAATTTTAAAATGAATTATTTACTTTGTATTTAGAAAGACTGAGTCTTCCTTGATTGTAGAATACTTTGTCAGTTTCATGCCAAACAGAAGCCTTATGTATCTGCCCTAGTTTCTGTGATTTATTAAAGACAGGTCAGATAGAATATGGGATTGTCCACAGTAGCAACCAATGCTGGCGGCAAGGTTTGGGCGGAAATTCAGTTCTGCCTCAGAGGCACCTGGAGCATTTCTATTTGGCTTTAAATTTTTTCTTTTGTGAATGAATTTGCATTTGCACCTAAAAATCTTTGATTTCTCTCTGTCATGAAGCCCACAAATATTTATTCTTCTTCAGATAGGAGTTTGAGGGTAGAGAGAAACGTCGATTTCGTAACATCTTTGCGGAGGACATATCTGGTTAAACAGATTTTGATTTTTCTCCTTTTTGCGGGGAGGCAGGCTAGAGACACCACTTGGATTAGTCTTTGGATATTTTTCATAATTTTCCTCTTTTCAGGTAAACCGATACGTGTCTCCATGTGAAGCACAACAAGAGGCTGACAGCTTTTGCCATTTGTTGCCCTTTGAGTCCAAAAGGAGCATTGCAGGACTTGCCATCCCAAGAGCCAACAACATTGGTGCTGTTCTTGCACAAATCACCTCCCAAAAGCATCTATTCTTTCTCATTTTAAAAGTTACCCAAGCATCTTGTTTAATCTCCAAATGTCTTATCTTCAGAGTGGAAGCCAAAGACGTCATCCTTGGGCTATTTTTCCTTGAAGAATATCCAGTGGCCTTTTAGTTTGGGGCATTTGTCATTATCATGGCCTAGTCATAATCATAAGTAAAAAGATTTGGAGAGAGTCAGAGATCGCTACATCTTTTCCTTTAAGATGGAAAGAAAGAAAGAAAGAAAGAAAGAAAGAAAGAAAGAAAGAAAGAAAGAAAGAAAGAAAGAAAGAAAGAAAGAAAGAAAGAAAGAAAGAAGAAAGAGGGGCACCTGTGTGGCTCAGTCAGTTGAGGGTCTGGCTTCAGCTCAGGTCATGATCTCATGGTTCGTGGGTTTGAGCCCTGCATCGGGCTCTGTGCTGACAGCTCAGAGCCTGGAGCCTGTTTTGGATTCTGTGTCTCCCTCTCTGTCTGCCCCGCCTTTGCTAATGCTCTGTTTCTCTCTGTCTCAAAATAAATAAACTATAAAAAATTTTTAAGAAAGGAAGGAAGGAAGGAAGAAGGAAGGAAGGAAGGAAGGAAGGAAGGAAGGAAGGAAGGAAGAAAGAAAGAAAGAAAGAAAGAAAGAAAGAAAGAAAGAAGTCAAGTTTGCATTTCACTAACTTCCATCCCAGACATTGGGATTTTTGTATCCAATCTTTAATGGGGCCAGTTACTCCAGTTACTCTTTTGTCTATAAATACAGTTTGGGCTTTGGCTCTTGCTTGAGTCAGATGATTAATATTAAATTATATATACATTAGAAGTAAATGTATTATTATACAGGAAAAATTATATACGTACACACATTCATAGGCACTCATAGGAAGTTCACAGTGCGTCTCAATTGATTTCCCTTGGAAAACATCCATCATCCTTTCCCTTTCTGCGATTGGCCTCTGCTAACCCAATCCCACCTGTGCCCACCCACGTGCCCGCCTGGTGAAGGGCTCTCCTGCCAACTTCCTGGGGCTACT
The DNA here is from genome assembly GCF_008692635.1 of Crocuta crocuta. Taxonomy (NCBI): domain Eukaryota; kingdom Metazoa; phylum Chordata; class Mammalia; order Carnivora; family Hyaenidae; genus Crocuta; species Crocuta crocuta. Next base: position 6,604,790 of record NW_027536464.1, read on the forward strand.
TCTCTCCTTCCTCTCTTTGTTCCTTTCTTTTCTTCCTCGTTCCTCCTGCAGCTGCTCCTTCTCCACCCTTCTCTTCTTCTCCCCTGTCCTTTCATGAGCTGCTTCATTATCTGGTCCTGGGAGATTCTCTACCTGGTCTGTTAAAACTTGTTTTGGGTCCAAGACAGGTGAGTGCTCGCCTCCCCCTCCTTCGCCCTTTGTTGCTGTCTCCTGCCCCGGGGCAAATGCTTCTCTCCTTTCCAAAGGTTGCGCCATTGCTTTTTCCCCACAATGGCAACCTTTGTGTTGGGAATCCTAATACCAGAAACAGCTCAGCAGGCTTCATATCACACTAATTTTGCCTGAGTGCATTACAGTATTAGAATGAGCCCGCAGCCTTGCCCTGGGCCCTCCACACTCAAGGCTTTGCTCTGAAGCTAACATGCCCTGCTATCAGGATGGCTTTGCTCCGGTACCGGACACCAGAGGAATTGAGGAATCGGTATCCTTTCTTTCTGGAGCTCGGCAATCTCTGATTCCCATCTGAGCCCTTAGGGAGGACCACATTAGATGCAAACACAAATCAGAGTTTCTACTCCCTAATTTCAACGCAAGCTGGAGTCAGCTTCTGCCAGAACCAGTTGGTACATTTTCTGGAATTTTATGAGTCAGTTGACATCAGATTGGTAGCTTGAAGTCGGTCACAGAGGAAGTATTTACACCACTGAAATCTGCAAGCACCTCTGATCGGGGCTCCCCCGCCTGCCTTGAGATCCAGTTGTTAAACCTGTAGCAGAATTACCAAGGTCAGGGTCCTGAGAAAAACTTCAGTGGGAGACAAATAGTATGAAATGCAACAATTCAGTGTTAGGAGAATTCTTTGAATCTTAGGTCCAAACATCTTGAAGTCCTCTTTTTTGGAAAGGGTATTTCTTGGCTTCTCTTCAATATCTGGTCTCTTTCGCTTTTGACACTTTAGCAACAACAAGCATTCCCAGCAAAAATGCAATTACCAGCAATGAACGTGGCATGTCTCTTTTTTTTTGTTTCCAGAGTTTATTTCTTGTTTTGCTTTTCAGTCCTCGCCTTTCCATGACAGCCAGTGGCTGAGGTTAGCCGAGCTACTGTCTGGTATCAGGGAATGTGATTCCGTTGTCTGTAACTTGCTTATGACGTTGAGTCTGCAACTTCTTTCTGCCTTGTCACGTCTCCTTTCTGCCATTCCACATCAGTTGACTCTTTTCTCTCCCGGCCATTTTCCAAAATTTCCCCAGAAGCCTCTTCACTGCAATTTTGTTGTCAATGGAAGGCATTTTGTGAGGCTGGGGGTGGATGAGAAAGAATTCAAGGTGCCATGACACCAAGAGATAATGGCCCCAGAGAACCTTAATCAGCAGTACAATCAGAACTGGAATCCAGATTCCTGGACCTAGTAGTCTCACCTATAGACAGGCTTGTTTATTTGGATGCTGAAGCGGTTGTAATTTATTCTGCTTTAACTTTCTAGAACTTGGGCCAGAGGGTGATTCCAATTATATTCCGAAAGTTCAAGCAAAAGGGGGAAGCACAAATTTACTGGTTCACATCTGGAATTCATGTTATCGAGTAACATCCTCAGGAAATCTTTCTCTCCCCAGAATCTGTTTTTATTCCTCTATCCCAGCCTTCTGAAGCCAGCTCTCCCCACTGTGTGATAGTAAACCCAGTAACACAGCAGTTTACCTTCGAGGATGTGAGAAAGCCCAATAGAAAGAAACAAAAGGCTCCAGAAAGTTCTAGGTGGTCCGGCACAGGCAAACTGCCTCACTCTTACAGCTGCAGGTTAGGGTTAACTCCGTCCCTGCCACAAAAGAAAATCTGGATGCTGTTATGAAAAACTGGAAAAGGAATGGTGGATGGGTCGAGACAATGGGTACCCAATAGTGCCCCTAAAAGAGAACTTTAAAAAGCGACACCTGCGTTTACACAGCTGCACCTGTGCATAGTGACGAAGCCAATACGAGAAATGTTAGCATGTCGTCCAGCTTCCTGGAGCTTGAGAAGCCAGAAGAGACATTTCAGAGGTGGGTCAAGGAGCACAGTGAAAGCATGAGTACTGCTGGCAGACAGAAAGCTGATACTCTCTGGCTTTCTCAGTGGCAGAGAAACCAACAAGCAGTAGCTTTCTTAACTGTTGACATTTTGGCTGAAAAATACCCTCTTCCAAGTATTCTCTTTCTCTAACTATCTCACTTCCTCATTTTTCACAAGAAAGGAATTTCTGTGGAAAGGAGACAAAGGCAAGTAATGTCTCTCACCTGCCAGGACAGTGAAACAGAGGACGGCATGGGTCTTGGCCATTCCCAATTTCCATGATTTTTAAGAGCAAAGGCTGCAGACACAGAATGAGACTAGGAGGAACATTGTTTGGAACCCAGAAGTGAAATGTGTCCAAGTGTCCACCCGCCCCCACCAACCTGCCCCCATCGGGCACATTTTCTGTACTCTGATCTCCCATTAGAGATTGGGCTTCCTGGCTCCTCTGTAATTTGTGCATCAAAGATGTATCGTGGCCCACCCTGAAGCACAGTGTTTTCACAGGACAAAATAATATACAAAATGTATGTTAAGGAAAATACGTTGTTAAATGATAGGATACTCTTAGATAATAGGATACCAAAGTGTGGCATATATATGTGGAGACGTAATGTCTTACTCCAGGTTCAAACAGCAGTATTTTCCCTAAAGTGACTCGAAAATATATTGAAGCAGAAAATCTGGGGATGGAGCCCAGTGCTGCGTTTTATCAAGACCTTCAGGTGCTGCAAGCTAAGCTTACAGAATTATCGGGTTTATTTTTTAAATTTCACTAAGCCTCAGTTTGTCTTCTGTAATGTGTGCATAGCACTTACCTCGCCAGGCTTTCATGGGGACTAAATTTGACCACAATTATTATTGTTATTATTAATATGAATAATAAAATAAGAACATGTGTGAAAGTTCACATATGTATAGGTATAAATATACATTCATAAATATGCATATATATATGGTAGTATAAAATGAAATATCCTATTTTCATCAAGGAGGCAGGTACAGGAAACCAACATTGAATGACAGCATAAAATAATCTAATTCCCAATGAAATATGGCAATTGAGTGATTAGCTCAGTGCCTAACCCTTAGGCAATTGCTTAATAAATACTACCTACAACTCCTATTACTAAATTACTTTATCAAATTTACTTTTTAACAGACTTAGATAAAGTAAAATCCTATATTTCAGTCCCAGAGACCTTTCTCTCAGAGTACAACCGAGCTTGATGTAACTATTATTCTGCTCAGAGGAATACAAGTATTTTACAAATACCTTTTCCCAAGCAGATATAATCATACTTCCATTCAATCTTAAGAGTTTTTTGACTCTATGAATTAGTTTCCAATTCTGTATTATCTTCCAATATAATCCTATAAAATAAAAGGAACTCTTTTTGCTATGATTAACTTTCATTTCATTCCACAACCTAGTAAGGAAACGTCTTTCCTTCTAAATTCTGGCTAAATTTATTTTGAGTTTTGTAACTCCAGATAAAAGGACATGAGAAGGAAGGCTCCAGACTGGGGACAAGATCCACATTAGGTTCCTATTAACTACCTGGAAATTTATCTTCCAGAGATGCAGCCTCCTTCCGATGCCAAGCACTCATGAGGGAATCCCTCTCTTTTTTTTTCTCATGGAAGAGAGAGAAGTCTTACTTGCACAATGATTTGTAGACTCCTGAAAAACTGTAGTGAAAACTGAAGAGAATTCAGCTCGAGTGACCTCAGCTCAAGGAGCAATGAATTGGGGTTTATTTTTTCTACTCCTTTCATCTCAGACAACTGTGTTTACTTGAAGCACAAAATCTCTAAGTCCCTGAAACAGATGATGAGGAGTGGAGGGCAATATACAAAAGAGGTTCAGAAAGCCTGGGGACCTCATGACCAACCCTACCCCCACCCCTTGCCATTCTTGTTCAGCTCTGCAAATCTCATTTTGAGGATCGCTGGTTGAGGCAGAAAAGATAACAGCATTCTGAACGCCAAAAGTATGGACTCAAAGTTCAGCTCTGCCATTTGCTCGCTGGATAGCTTGTTTATGTATCTGAGGTTTAATTTCCAGGTCTATAAAACAGCATTAATAATGACACCTAAGTCAGTTACTGTTCTAACAATTATAGGAGGTAATTAATTTATGCCACATGGTTAGCACATAGTATGAGTTCAAGAAACATGTGTCCCTTTTCAAGGGGTCTCAGGAATACATCTTTAAGCTATCTGCAGAGATGTGAGGAGACATACATTTACACACACACACACACACACACACACACACACACACACACGCAAATCATCTTTCAGTGATTTTGTCAAGTCACAATGAAAATTGATATTCATAATACACCACTGCTTACACTTAACTTATTGTCCTACTGTCTTGTATGGTTATTTAAGGTTAGCATGTGGATCCCTGTACCTGTGAGCACAAGTGGGTCTTTTCTGTACAACCAGCTTACAATCTTTCATGAAGCAGGGACTCTTTGCTGCTGTGTCAGAAATACCCAACACAGGGGCGCCTGGGTGGCTTAGTTGGTTAAGCATCCGACTTTCACTTAGGTCATGATCTCACGGTTCGTGGGTTCGAGCCCCGCGTCGGGCTCTGTGCTGACTGCTAGCTCAGAGCCTGGAGCCTATTTCAGAGTCTGTGTCTCCCTCTCTCTGACCCTCCCCTGCTCACGCTGTCTCTCTCTCTCTCCTAGAAATAAATAAAAATATTAAAAAAAAAAAAAAAAAAGAAATACCCAACACAATCTCCATTACATTGTTGTGTACATCAAAGATGTTCCATCAATCAATATGTATGTATTAATTCATTTGTTGCAATAAATAGTTCCAAATCACCACAGTGGTTGCCTCTCCTCCACTCTGACTAAATAAAAACAAAGGGATCAAATAATCCTGCCCTGAGCCATAGCGTCATATGAATTTAAAAGACTTTACTGTGCTTTTTAGTTTTGAGAACATTTATAAAAATAAAAAAGGATTAATAATACCTTGAGTTTCATATAGTTCTTAACAGTTTTCAATTGCTTTTCACAAAATATATATTATATTCACCATCTGAAGGGCTAGTTATCTGAGAACTTGATGAAATTCTAATAATAAAGTTGGGGGCTATCCATTTAGCACAATCTATAATAATACAAGCACTGCCCAGTAACAGGAAAACACACCTTATCATATTCCAAGCAAAGTAAGCAAAGGGAAACATATTTTTAAAACTGTAGTTGTGCTACCTTTTTTATTTTGGCAGGTTATAATAAAAAAGTGAACAAATATTACAAATTATCTACAGTAGCAACTTCATTCTGATTCTTTGCAACCTTGGCTCTTTATACATCCCATGATGGTTGTGCTCTATCCTTAGCAAAGAAATATCCAAAACCTCATTCACCATCTCAATTCAGACCTCTGCGATTGTTCTGCCTGCCTGGGTCAGAAGCTGATATATATAAACAGTCTTTCTGTGCTTGAACTTGAAAGAAAAATCAGTCATCTGTACATGATCTGTGTTAGAGCAAAATGTAATTTTTCCCTCTGACAATGTGTTTATGGTTGTTAAGTTATCTTGATTGCCAAGAGAAATCTGTTCTGTGTGGCAGGCTTTTCTGCCTTAAAATGTCAGATACCTCACCCC